>NC_088801.1:77908753-78279497 GCF_011386835.1 Chrysemys picta bellii | reverse complement strand
TGAACTTTTCAACTGTCTTCCCTTCAAGGCCTAAGGTAGTTGGAGCTGGTCCCAAGCCGGTTTTCACTGACCAGATAGCAAAAGCACGGGTCTGACAACCACCAATCAAGTGTTAACACTGCAAGGACCTTTGTGTGAATGTGTATAAAGGATCTGTAAAATGTGTGTAAGACAGAGTTTTTGTACTAAGGTGCAAAGCTCTCCTTTCTTCTGCAGAATTAAGCAACTCTTCCTTATCCCTGTCTGGCTGTTATTGGCTCTCAGCTAGGTGGACCCGATATTTCGGTAACAGTTTCTGGCGACTCCGCTGGGACTCTCCTAGCTCGGACATTGGACTCCGGACGGCTGCGGCGAATTGGGAACGGCGCCAACGGGGTGTTTCGCCCCTTTTCTCTGCTTCACCGCAGCCCCTGGGGTTCGTGCTCCGATAAGGTGAGTCCTAATAGGATAAGGAGACACTATCTGGTTCTGGTCTGGTTAACCGGTTAATGAATTTCTGTCTTATACATTTGGGCGTTAGGTGTGTGGACGGAACTGAGCCTCTCATTCGTAATTCCTCAGAGTGGAAGCCATCGCGTGCAATGAAGCTCTAAGGTCGAATTGGGATCCTTCTGTCCTGTCCCCTGTAGCGTCAGTATTAGTAGAAATTCCTGTAATAGGATCCTATTAGGTCATAATTCCCTCTGTTCTCTGTGTAATTCTCTGTTAGAGTGTCAGCAGGCAGATGGGTGGGTCTCTGGTCTCTGGTCAAACCCTCTGAGGATAGCCCTTTAGATTATATGTTAAGTAAATGGTCTTTACCCGGTGTTTAAAAAGAAATAGTTACACCTTGTGTAGAAATTGATGTGGCTAGTGTTGTGGAAATTGAATTGTGGAGAGGATGTGCATTTTCCCCAGAACATGTACAGTGTATATTGTAGCAGAGGTAAAAGAAATGCAAACCTACCAATATAGGTTGTGTTGTCTCTTTCAGATCACTGGGTGTTTGAAAGCAGGAGTTAGAAGTAAAAGGCAATCAAAAGTCTGGGAAAGTTAATTGTGACCCTTTTTAAGTAAGAATCTTTAAGCTGTGGATAGCTTTGGATCTGGAAGCAAGCCAGAAAGCATCTGTATTAATGCAATTTTCTAACTAATAAGGTAGAAGCCACTGAAACCTGGGCTGCCTATAAAATAAATACAAGGAAATATGGGGTAATTCCTCTGTTTTGCCTAAAATCAACAAGAGTATGTGTGTATATAAAGGAAATATTTTAAGCTATGAATGACTACCCAGAAGGGGTAGACCTCTGTTCTTTTGTCTTTCAGATCATCAGAGAAAACGGATGCCAGCTGAACAGCATTCAACGTACCATGCATTTACTGGTACAATAGGAATTATTTTTGTGTTCTATGGCCAAAATTGTTGTTAAAATGTGCATACCAACAGTCTTTGGAAGCAAGGACATGGAAGGTTAACCCACTCCCCATATTGCCCATGGGATCCTTCTGGCTACCTCAGATTTCTAGCCAGAGGGCTGGGGAGGGAGGAAAGCTATTGGACACAAGAGGTTGTACCGAGTGGACTCCTCAAAGGTGGGTGTGCTTGTCCTGGTTTGTTGCTCCAAAGCTCTGTAATAAAGTTATTTTACTGGAAGGGTGTACATGGCATACATTGAATAATAAGACTAACGTACTGTATAATGGCAATGTGTATGTGTTCATTGTTGGGAAAAGGTGTATGAGTGAAGAGTGGAAGTTTCCTTTGTAAGTTAAAAGTAGCCAAGAAGGGAAGAAGGAAAAAGAACAGAATGAGTTAACTGGAAAATAAAAAAATAGCTAGCAAGCTCAGTCCAAAGATAAGATGCTGGCCCCATCCAAGGACACTGCCCACAGCTAAGACTTGGCTGACAGACAAGAAAAGGGGAGCCTGAATGTGCCCAAGCAACTATGAGATCTGCAAAACACTGCCAGGCATTAATGAAATGTGTTAGGTTTCTTTTCTCACAGATAAAAGAAGTGCTACCCAAAGACCCTAGCAGCCCTGCCATTCATTGAAACAAGGAGACTGAGCCTATGTAAAGTCTATCAATGAAAGACTGCTTTGGCTCCACACTGGAAAGGCCTTTTCCAAGTCCTGTTAACCACCAACACCGCTGTGAAGTGCCAAGGACTATCTGCCTGGACCCATGCTTCTCACTGTAAAAAGACCCCTCCACCTCGGGAGGACTCTCCGACTGATAAGCCTATTTCTCCTTCTAGCTCTGCTGTGCCTTCTGGACAGCAGGAAAAAGGAAAAAAGACAAGGTGAAGTGCTAGTAACATCTCCCTTGTCCACTGACAGACCTACTGTGCCTCTGGATTTTTCTAGAAGAAGCAAAACCATTACAGGGCAATGTGCTAGTAACCTCTCCCCTGTATGATGCTAAACCACACTGTTTCAGGAAAAGAGAAGAAGGAACACTTGCTTCATTGGAACCACCAAAGTCCAGGGATTCCTGACTACAAGAGACATCAAGAATTGACCGTGGTGAAGAAACAAAGAATTATACACTGGCAGGAAGAAACTTGTGGGACCCATGCTTGGGAATGTGGTATAGTACTACACCAAAAAGAAATGTATTAGGATATCAATGAACTGTGATTAACACTACACTAGGGACTGTTAAATTTTCATTACCCTTATTCAGTTTCCAGATCACCTCTACATACCCAAATTGCTCACAGGGGGCTGCCATTAGATTAGCACAACAGAGGGCTTGGGTTATTTCCTCTAGAAAGAAAAGTGACTTGACCGGATCCCTATGGGATGGGGCCAATAGTGCAGCAGCAGTTTGGAATATTTTTAAAAACCAAAACATGATGAGAAATTGGGGCACAGCTAACCCAGGTACAGGCTGGAAATGGTGAGTTACATGTTATCTCCGCCCTTAGTTCTATGACCAGAAGTTGCTGACAGAGATGGTATTGAATATCACTGAGGCTGGGAAGGCATTGCAGTGGGATCTAGCATGTTCAGAAATTCAGGATTTCTTGAATGACCAGCTAATGGCCATTCGGAATGATCTAGAGCATCAGGCTTGGCCCACTGCCCTTACAGACACATCAGGAGTACCATCTGATCTGTGGGCATGGAGACATACTTGGAAACTTTCTGGGTGGAAGTACAAACATTCTCAATGCTCCTTCCAAGCATATGAACCAATTATGGGGGGACTTGTGCTCGCATCGGGGAAAATGTTGTTTCTATGTTAATCATTCTGGCTTAATTGAGCAGGATTTACAAGCCATTAAAAATGCTGCTGTTGTTTTCCGTGCTTTATCTCTTGATCACACCTTTAGTTTTGAGGACCTCCTTCCAGACCTTGGGTCATGGTTTACAGGGCTCTTTCAAACAATTGTTAAATGGATTCTTTTCTTTCTATGTGTTATTTGGACAATGATACAATGTGCCAAATGCCTGTGTAATGCTATGATCAAAAGCTCTGCTGTCCATAAGAAAACCCAGTATCTGTCCCTCCAGCTTGATCACAAATTGCATAACGGGCCAATTTTTGAATTTGTCAGGCCCGAAGGGGGGAACTGTGAAAGTTACTAGTAACCCCTCCTTAACAGAAACAACAAGGAGTCTGGTGGCACCTTAAAGACTAACAGATTTATTTGGGCATAAGCTTTCGTGAGTTAAAACCTCACTTCTTCGGATGCAAGTGAGGTTTTTACTCACGAAAGCTTATGCCCAAATAAATCTGTTAGTCTTTAAGGTGCCACCAGACTCCTTGTTGTTTTTGTAGATACAGACTAACACGGCTACCCCCTGATACTATGTCAACCAGTGGCCATTAGGGGGAAGCAGACACTTCAAGTACACAGTAGCCTGAACTTTTCAACTGTTTTCCCTTCAAGGCCTTAAGGTAGTTGGAGCTGGTCCCAAGCCGGTTTTCACTGACCAGATAGCAAAAGCACGGGTCTGACAACCACCAATCGAGTGTTAACACTGCAAGGACCTTTGTGTGAATGTGTATAAAGGATCTGTAAAATGTGTGTAAGACAGAGTTTTTGTACTAAGGTGCAAAGCTCTCCTTTCTTCTGCAGAATAAAGCAACTCTTCCTTATCCCTGTCTGGCTGTTATTGGCTCTCAGCTAGGTGGACCTGATATTTCGGTAACATGGGGGAGGCTCCCGGGAGCAGCGGGAAGGGCCCGGCTGGAGATTCCCCTCCCCCGTGCAGCCAGCTCCCCCCAAAGACACATTAGCTTCTCCCTGGTGTCTGATTGGTGCTCCCACATGCCTATCACACCTCCCCAGCTTCTGATTGGTGCCAACGCCCCACCTCCCCCTAGTGTATTGGAGCCGTCTCCCTCCCAGGCAGGGCGGGTAAATGTGCGTTCCTTGGCTGCTGATTGGCCCGTGCAGAGAGCAACTGCAGCTGTGATTGGAGGCCAGACCCGGAGCTTCCCGTCCTGTGCTAGGCTGCCCCACGTGGGGGAGAGTCCTGGGCTCCTGGCCACGCCCCCAGGTCATGTGCGGCCCCGGGCGGGGAGGGGGGGGGCTGGAGCAGGTTGTGGGAGCAGCCCCAGACCAGCAGCGCCCCCTGCTGCTGTGGCGGGTGTGAGCTTTGCGCTGGCTGCTGGCTATGGGGCGGGGGGCGGGATACACAGTTAGGGGGCTGCAGCCCCACAAGCCCCTGCCCATAGAACGTAGGAACGGCCGGGCTGGGTCAGACCAAGGGTCCATGTGGCCCCGTGTCCTGTCGGCCGACAGCGGCCAGTGCCGGGGGCCCAGCGGGACTGAGCAGAACAGGGATCGTCCAGTGACCCGTCCCCTGTCGCCCATTCCCGGCCTCTGGCTAGCAGAGACGAGGGGCCCCCTCCCTGCCCAGCCTGGCTAACAGCCGCTCCCGGACCTCTCCTCCAGGAACCCATCTCGTTCTTTGTTGAACCCTGTTCTAGTCCAGCCCGGCGCTGCCCCCGATCGGCACGTGGCTGTTGCTGGAGCGTGTGAGGGGGGCTCTCAGGACACCGGCAGCTGGGCTTGGCTTGCAGGGGAAGGAGCCCAGACACCATCTCTGCCTGCCATTGGCCACATGGCTCTGCATTCAGCCAGCCTGGCAGGTGGGGATGAAGATGGAGCTCAGGTTTGGGCAGCATGGCCGGCTTCCCCCGTGGGGCACAATGTGGGCAAAGAGCCACGGTGGAAGTGGGTGGGGAGGGAGGCTTGAAGCCAGCGTCACTGATCATCCACGTTTGCCTGGCCACACAGGTGCAGTTGGGAGGGGAGCAGCAGGGGCCGGCTGAAGCTTTTCCCCTGGGGCTGGAGGACTAACCCCAAGACTCGGCCATTGCTGTTCGGACCCGTGGTTTTACCAACGTTGTTTTGTTTAGATCAGCAGTTCTCAGCTTGGGGTCCGGGGCCGCGAGCCCTTTCAGGGGGGCCAGGGAGCCCCGCGGCTGAAACCTGGTGCAGCGAGTCCCAGCGCTGAAGCCAGGAGCGGCACGGGACTCAAGCCAGCAAACCTCCCTCCCCACAAGCCAGGAGTAGCAGGGAGGCTGAAGCCGGGAGCCCCAAGGCCTTGCCCCCTGAAGCTGGGAGTTCCACCGGGAGCCCCCCGGCCACTACACAACCCCTAGCCAGGGCCGGCTCTGGCTTTTTTGCCACCCCAGGCAAAAAAGCCTCCCGCCGCCCACCCCCACCCCCCAGCGCGGCGGGGGAGGGCACCGAGTCCGGCCGCAGGCCACTCTCCCCGGTGGCCAGAGCGCCGGGGGGAGGGCAGCGAGCTGGCCGGGGCTCCGCTCTCCCCGGCGGCCAGAGCGCCAGAGGGAGGGTGGAGTGGCAGCCAGAGTGCCGGGTGGAAGGCGGCGAACCTGCCGAAGCTCCGCTCTCCCCGGCGGCCAGAGCGCCGGAGGCAGAGCGGAGTGGCGGCCAGAGCGCCGGGTGGAGGGCGGAGTGGCGGCCAGAGTGCCGGGGGGAGGCCGGAGAGCCCACCGTGGCTCCGCTCTCCCCAGCAGCCAGACTGCCGGGGGAGGCCGGAGAGCCCAGCCAGGGCCCCGCTCTCCCCGGCGGCCGGAGCCGGAGCACCGCGTCGCCCCCCTCCAGGTGCCGCCCCAAGCACAAGCTTGGTGGGCTGGTGCCTGGAGCCGACTCTGCCCCTAGTTACCCCCTCCCTGCACCCTGAGCTACCCCCTGCCTGCACATAGCCCTTCGCTATCCCCTCCCCATACACACCTTAACTGATCACTCTCCTTACGTTGTATATGGTAACACCCATTGTTTCATGTTCTCTGTGTGTATATATGTCTCTTCCTACTGTATTTTCCCCTACATGCATCCGATGAAGTGGGCTGTAGCCCACGAAAGCTTATGCTCAAATACATTTGTTAGTCTCTAAGGTTATATAGAAGAGACCCCAGTAGGATCATGTCTTTTTATTGTGGCCAGGGAGCCTGAGCTCACACATTCCCCCGGGATCATTGTTAGATCAGCTTTTGATGTGAACTGTAGTTCTCTGTCAGGGGACTGCAAACTGGTCTCCCACACGGCCTCCTGAGCGCAGCCCACGATCGAGGCGTACAGACAGCTTGGAGTGAGCCAAAGCAGGGAAGGGCTGCGTGTGGCCATGTGTCTGTGGGTGTCCAGCCAGGCCAAGGGGGGGGGCTGTTATCTGGACGCTGTGCCCGGGAATTGGGGTGAGTCCGGTTTGGGATCCTGAGCTGGGTCTGCTCCTGGCTACGTTGGGTTAGATAAAAGTCATGTTGTCTTCTTAAGTGTGTTGCTTATTCTTATTACTAACTCTTATCCCCGTGACACACGTCCTGCAGGGACCATTGGTCTTTGTGCCGAGGCGTGTGGCTGGGATCCAGGACTCGGGACCCCTTCCCAACTATAAGCATCCCTCCATCTGATGCTCTTCACACCCCAGAGCCCTCACTTTGCCTGGCAGGTGCCTTACCCACAAGCCAGAGGTGGGGAATTAGCTCAAGCGGTAGAGCTTGTGCTTTGCATGCAAGAGGTAGCAGGATTGATGCCCACATTCTCCAGCCACTCATCTGTTGTTTCTTCTCGCTTCCTCCTGGCCACTGTGGTCTATCAGCCTGCCTCTTCTTTCTCCCGCGTTAGCTCCCTGTCATTAGCAGTAGGCAAGAGCAAAAGCCATCTCTCACTGTGCCTTAGGGTATGTCTACACTGCACGGTTGTCGACAAAACTTTTCTCTTTTGCGGGTACTTAAAAAAGCCCCCCCCGCGAAAGACAAACGTTTTGCCGACGCAAGCGGCGGTGTGAATGCGGCTCTGTCGGCAGGAGCGCTCTCCTGCCGACAAAGCTTATGCCGCTCGTGGGGCTGGAAGTATTTTGTCGGCAAAAGTGCCAACAAAATACCGCAAAAGAGCGTTCACGCACACTGACTTTTAGCGACAAGACAGCGTCGAGCCAGCCTTGTCGCTAAGAGCTGCGTGGTGTAGAGAAGCCCTTAGTGGGCCACAACTGAGAATAGTAAATTCAGGAGAAAGTGCTGCGAAATGGGGCAGGCACCCCCAAAAAGCAGTGGTCATTCTCTGATAAGAGATACCAAACCAGCAACCAAAGTAAACTTCTGTTTCACCCCACTGGCTAACAAGAAGTCAGAAAAGCAGTCTCCTTAGGCATTCCAGTCCTTTTATTGCCACCAAAACCACTGAATTTACTGCTGAGTGGTTATTTGAAGCCAGTTTCATCAAACAAAAGGGTTCTTCAGATCCTAAAGGACCAGCCACATACCCAGGTCGATATACAACACAGATCTTACAAGAAGTGGAAGACTGGACAAATGACCAGGAAGGAGTATAAAAATATTGCTCAGGCATGCAGGAGTGAAATCAGGAAGGCCAAATCACACTTGGAGTTGCAGCTAGCAAGAGATGTTAAGAGAAACAAGAAGGATTTCTTCAGGTATGTTAGCAACAAGAAGAAAGTCAAGGAAAGTGTGGGCCCCTTACTGAATGAGGGAGACAGCCTAGTGACAGAGGATGTGGAAAAAGCTAATGTACTCAATGTTTTTTTTTTGCATCTGTCTTCACAAAGAAGGTCAGCTCCCAGACTGCTGCACTGGGCAGCACAGCATGGGGAGAAGGTGACGAGCCCTCTGTGGAGAAAGAAATAGTTCGGGACTATTTACAAAAACTGGACGAGCACAATCCATGGGGCCGGATGCACTGCATCCGAGGGTGCTAAAGGAGTTGGCGGATGTGATTGCAGAGCCGTTGGCCATTATCTTTGAAAACTCATGTCGATCGGGGGAGGACCCGGATGACTGGAAAAAGGCTAATGTAGTGCCCATCTTTAAAAAAGGAAGAAGGAGGATCCGGGGAACTACAGGCCAGTCAGCCTCACCTCAGTCCCTGGAAAAATCATGGAGCAGGTCCCCAAGGAATCAATTCTGAAGCACTTAGAGGAGAGGAAAGTGATCAGGAACAGTCAGCATGGATTCACCAAGGGGAAGTCATGCCTGACTAACCTAATTGCCTTCTATGAGGAGATAACTGGCTCTGTGGATGAGGGGAAAGCAGTGGATGTGTTATACCTTGCCAGGTCTGGAATGATGGAATCTCTGCCTTTCCCTGCCTTCTGCCAGCAGTAAGCATGAGCAGGATGGAAATGGTTTCCCTTCCCAAGAATTGGGCATTTTATCCTTTTTCACAGAGGTAAACATTATCGTCAATTCACGCGTTGCACAAGAGCATTCACAGGGATTGATGGCATCCCGGGCCGTTTGTTTAGATCCTCGGCCTTTGAAGTTGGTTTGGACAATCCCCATTGTGACTTTTACCTCGTTCCTGAACCTTTGTCTGTCTTCAGTTATTGGCTCTTCTTTTCCCTCCGGGGTCCCTTCAGCACAGATCCTGCATCTAGTCACAGTCTTGGGGCTGTGGTGTCACCAGGGCTGTCCTTAGAATTTATGGCGCCCTACGCAACCTCCCTGCCCCCCACACATGCCCCCCCATGTGACTTGTTTCCACCCCAGCTCGGCCCACCCCTCCCCATGGTATGTTACCGGGGGCAGTCCAGCAGGGAGGGGGTTAAATACCTGGCTGCTGTGGAGTGGGGAGCGGGGAGCTGTGGCTAGGAGGAACTGGCGGTGGCCCCGGGCCCTGCGCCTTGGGGGGCCTCGCGCTTCAGGGGGATGTGGAAGCGTGGGGCCCAGGACGACCCAGAGGGTTAGCAGGGGCCTGGCACCAGCAGCAGGGGTCGGGCCCGACCCCACACTCACCGGCGGGAAGCAGGGCGACCCAACCCCAGCCTGCTCCACTCTGCGGCTCCCAGCATCGCTCGGAGAAGGGGCCTTGGGGGAAGGGTGGATGGGGGCGGAGCAGGGTGGGAAGAGGTGGGGGGGCGGAGCAGGGGCGGGAGCTTAGGGGAGGGTTGCAATGGTGGTGGAGCAGGGGCAGGAAGAGGTGGGGGTGGGGCCTGGGGTGGGGGTGGGGGTTGTCCCAGGCCCCACACCCCCTAGAGATGGCCGTGGTCGCAGTAACCAGGTAACCTCCCCCCAGCGTTTGCATGTTCACATCACCATAATTTGGGGCACCACCGGGACAGCAGGTAAGGGACGGCCCTGGGGGTCGCAGACTCTGGTGAGTGGGGGATGCAGGGTGCTCTTGCACATTGGCAGGCCCTGTCTGGAGCTGTCCCCCAACCCCAGGGCTGCACATCTGCAAGAAGCTCATCTCCCCTCTTGGGGTCAACCTGATGCCCTCACCCGCAGGACTGAGTCCTTCTCCAGCCCCCTTTCCTGAAGGGCTGTGACGTGGGCTCTGGGGGTTAAGAAACTCCTCCCTCTGGCCAGGTGTCCCTGACACCAGCAGCGTTTTTTCCGTTGCTTCCTTTGTGCTGCCAGGCAAGGGGAAGACACCCCGCCCCCAGCCAGCCGGGTCATTTCCATCTGCACACACAGGCATGTTCAGCCTGAAGGCTCCTTGGATTCAAACCCTTGGCTGTTACAGAGGCAGGGGCTGAATTTTGCCTTAAAGAGATACCGTCCTTTCACATAAGTATGTCAAAATGGATGTCCTGGTGAATCCCATCTCCCGCTACCCCTGGGGATCAGATGTGCCTGAGCCCAGCAGGGTAAAACAGGACATATGCCCTGGGGCCTGGAGGGAGAGCCCGTCTGCCACCACCCCATGTCCCCGAGGGGTTGGCTGTGTGACTGCTTTCCTCTGAAAGGTCAGCTCCACCGTTCACGCTCTGAGGCTGAGTTCCAGGCTGGTGGCCTGGGGGAGTGTTGGGGGGCCAGGTAGACGCTGAGTCAGCCCCTCTGTGTGGGGTGTCCATCCCCAGGTGACCAGCATGAGGACATTCCTGTGCTAACAACATGACTTCCCCAGGGTGCTGGCTGGGTACACACACCTGCTGAGAGGGTTGGTCAGGGCTTTCGTTCCCTCCCACTGAAGCTTTCCTAGACATTTTCCCATCTTCTTCAAAAGGCCTTTCCCTGTTTTCCTTTCCTGGGGCCCCCTCTAAGCCATCAGCCCTGGTGCTCTCTAGGGCCAGGTCTATGCTTTCCTCACCTGCAGAACTCTGGCTGTGAACAATTGGAACAGCTTGTTCAGTGACAGGCACCTCTTCGACCCCTTTGTCTCTGAGTGCACTGCTGCCGGAGTTCATCTCGGCACCTCCCTTTGCTGCTGGAGACACGCTGCTTCTCCCTACTGCCGGGGTGTCAAAGAGACTTTCTCTGTCTCTCTTAGTAGCTTCTGGGATTTCCCCCTCCTCCCTGGGATCTCAACACAAAGATGCATTTCTGCTGTGGGTGACCACATCCACACCCTTAGCCACATGAAAAAATAATTCCCAGTAAGCATGTCAGCGGGGAAGTCGTCCACCGCCCCCATTTGTCAATCACTTTGTAAACCATCATTCTCTCTGCACCATGGCTAAAGTTACAAAACTCCTAGATCGTCTTCTTAACACAAGCTCTGCCATTGCGCCAGGCAACGGGTCCGATTTTGGAAACACACTCGACTTAACCAGAGAATTTTGTGTCCCTGTATCTTTCCATCCCGTGTCTACTCTGTCCTTGATTTACCAGCCGTAATAGGCTTCATCTCTAACTCTGCAGAGCCAACCCTCTCAAAACCTTTCAAGTAATCCTCAGGTGCTTCCGGCGTTTCTGTGCTGAGGACAGTGCATTAACATGAACTGGCTGAGGCTTGTTGTATCTCAGCTCAGGGCCCTGATCTCTCTGCTGCTCCGGGTAGTTCCACTGATCACATTTCCTCAGGCTCTTCCTTGACAGGAGATTTGTAATGGGAATTACTAGCAGAGGAATGATCCTGGGGAAGTCAGTGCCCAGCCTCCCAACCCTGCTCCTTTGTCTTTGTTTAATGTACAGATTAGAGATAAAAGTATTGTACTCAATACATTCAGTGTCCATACAATCTCTGTGTACATTGGATTTGAAAAGTTGTGCTCCTTCGTCTGTACACCACAAGTGTCCATTTTAAATCAAAAGATTCCTAATGCCCCATGGGCTACTTCCCTATGATACACAGGGTCACAAACATCGTGCTGAGTAGGACGGATTACTAAGTAATCACAGTGGGATTCAGCCCCGTAGGATCACCTGTAAAGATTTTTCCTTCCTTTAAAGAGGGCAGAACCCAAACCCCATTCAGAAGATGTAGGGAATCTTACAGTAAATTCTTCCCACATGGTCCCCTTTGTAAAGCTCGGGAAAAGGGCTAGGATAGGATAGAGAAGAGTCGGATTAACAAAACTTTAACTCTGGAATTGCTCCACTCTCACAAACAATTAGACCCATGAGGTAATGTTGATGTTCTCTCTACTTTCTCTTGCAGTGACAGCGATGGACGGACGCTGCTCTCTTGACATTGGACGTTAGGGATGGACTTCTATGCTGGACACAGGAATGGGCGAGTATAGACCTAACTAAAAACCCTCCCTATCCCTCTTTGCGTCGTCTCTGCCTGGATGTTAGACCCTATCTACGCGGATTCAATCCGTGCGTGGGAGTGTGCTTCCCAACCCAAAATAATATAGCAAATGGCAAAAGGTCACAACATTTTTTCCGAAGTCCAAGATGGCCACCTTATAGATAACCCAAAAGGTTCATGCCTTTCGTCCCTTCTTTTACTAAAATTTGGCAGAGGCAACCAGCATTTTACACACCCGGAGACTGGATTTGACCAATCGGGGGATGTTCCGGGACAGGGTGAGCCATCCAGAAGGGGGTTGTATATCTCCTCTGATAACTCCTCCCTCTGTCCTCTACCAGTTGAAGTGGGCGTCAGCCCTGTAGGACCACCCCGAGAGGGGATTTGACCAAACAAGGAAGTGCTGTAGTGGAGTGACCTGCCCGCAAAAGGATCCCGTGATCCCTCTAAGAAGTCCCCTCACCACCCTCTACCAATTGGTGAGGGTTTCACTCCCACCTTAGGCCATCTCAGAAGGGAAACATGTACCAATCAGAACAGGTATAGCCCGAAGGTCTAGGCCGTGATTTCTGCTAAAGACACCCTTGGAACGAGACGGCCTCTTCCACACAGCGTTGTGTTGCGACTTCCAGGGTGATGCTGCCAGCCATGCAAACATGGAGCTCCAGAGATCGGCGGCTTCTTGCCTAGATCTTCGGGCACTACCTATTCTGATTGATACATTTCCCTTCTGGGATGGCCTAAAGGGTGTGTGTGAAACCCTGACCGATTAGTAGAGAACAGTGGGGGGATTTCATGGAGGGGTGATGGGCCCCTCTCGCGGGCAGGTCTCCCCACCACGGCACTAATCCTATTGGGGGAAATCCCCTCTCTGGTTGGTCCTAAGGGGATGAAGCCCACCCCAACTGGGAGGAGTTCTCGGAGGGGTCACATGACCCACTTCTGGATGAGTCACTCTGCCCCAGAACTTTCCCCCATTGTTCAAATCCATTCCTGAGGCAGAGCGATGGAGATAAAACACCCCCAGATTGGTAGAGGAGTGGGAGGAGCTCTTAGAGGGCTCTGGGACTGTTCTTACTGTGGTCTGTGAATGCTGACAGGGGAGTGTGGCTGGGATAGTCTGCATTGGGGGATGGTAGACTGCCCGAAGGAGAATACCTGAGCGTGTAACATGAGAACCCAGGAAGGGTTTGGAGGCCAGGTGACACCTTGGCCCGGGAAACTGAACAAAGGCTGTGGGAGGGGTCGCTGAAGGCAGAGTGTTGGAAGCGGGCTGGAGAGATGGCTGGGAGGCAGAGATGGCTCTGACCTCCCAAGGGGGGGCTGGGATGCCCTGGGACCCCAAGCTGGACCTAACTGAGAGGGGGGGGCCCTGTTGTCTGTGCCTGCAAGACCTGTCTTGGACTGTATTCCTGTCATCCAAATAAACCTTCTGCTTTACTGGCTGGCTGAGAGTCATGGTGAATCGCAGGAAGCCGGGGGTGTAGGGCCCTGAGTCCCCCAATACTCCGTGACAACTGGTGGCAGCAGCGGGATCTACTGCACCCCGTGGATGGCGCTTCCTGCAGTAAGTGACTGGGGAGCAGTAAAACGAAGGGGGATTGACGGGGACCAGGCGTGCTGAAGAGTGAGAGAGAGACGGTTATTACCCCTGGGAGTGTGTGACCAGCGAGAAGGACTTTTGCAGTAACAGGGTCCCCTGGGGGGATCGCAGCGAGTGGTCCCAGGGGCGGAGGAGTCTGCAGCTCGACCCTGGCAGAGAGGTGGTGACCTCGAGAAGGGCTGGCACACTAGGGGTCTCCCTGGGAACTGTGGGGAGCTGTGAGCACACAGGCCGGTGAGTGGCCAGCAGGAAGATGTATGCCAAGCGGCTTAAGAGCGACCTGGTGGAGCTGTGCAAGCAGAGGGGGCTGTGCAGTGGGAGGCTCACCAAAGAACAGCTCATTGCCCAGCTGGAGGCGGGAGATCGCGCGAATGAACTGATCCCTGTGTCTCAGGGAAGCAGCCTGGCAAATGCAGCGCAGGCACCAGTGTCTGTCCCAGCTGGGAGTGGTCAGCCGGCTGCTGAGGGCTTCCCGAGACCCCTCCTTCCTATGCCTAGGGGAAGGGTGGGGAGGAGCCCAGCAAATACCGAGGGCGCCGTGACCCCCCTGGCCAGCAGGGGATCCTCCCAGCGAAGCTCGCCGGCCAGCAGAGGATCCTCCCGGCGACGTTCGGCATCCGTGGAGCGGAATTGGCTGGAATATGAGAAAGAGCTAAAACTGAGAGAGCTGGAGGATCGTGAACAACAGAGACTGCATGAACGGGAGGAGAAAGAGAAACGGAGGCAGCATGAACGGGAGGAGAATGAGAGACAGAGACAGCATGAAGAGAGACAGCGTCAGCATGAACTGGAACTGGCGAGACTGAAGGGCAGCGAACCCCCAGCTGCGGTGAGTGAGGGGGGACCCAGGACTGCACAGAGCTTTGATAAGTGCATCCTGGCCCCACGCAAGGAGGGGGAGGACATGGATGACTTCCTGGATGCCTTTGAGACTGCCTGTGAGCTGCACCGGGTTGATCCCGCGGACAGACTCCGGGTCCTTACCCCCTTACTGGACCCCAAAGCCGTGGCATTGTACCGCCAACTGGAAGAGGCAGAGAAAGGGGACTACGAACTATTCAAAAAGGCCCTGCTACGTGAGTTTGGGCTGACTCCTGAGATGTACCGGGAAAGGTTCCGGAGTCAGGATAAAACCCCTGAGATCTCATATCTGCAACTAGCCGTCCGCATGGAAGGATACGCCAGCAAGTGGGCTGATGGGGCCCAGACGAAGGAGGACCTGGTCAAACTGCTGGTACTGGAGCAACTGTATGAGCGGTGCCCATCCGACCTGAGGCTGTGGTTGGTGGACAGAAAGCCAGAGAACCCGTGACATGCAGGCCGGCTGGCTGATGAGTTTGTAAAGAGCCGGTCAGGAGATAACAGGGAGGAGTCCCAAAGGAACAGTCCCACCACAACGCAGAGAGAGAGTCACCATGGGACCTCCCCGTGGGAAAATACAGAAAAAACCCATCAAAGGGGAACATCCGGCGTCAGGACCATCCGACCCACTCAAGGGGACCCATGGGACATGGGCTGCTACCACTGTGGCCAGAAAGGCCACATACGGGCCCAGTGCCCCAGGCTCAGGGACAGACTGAGCAGACCGAACCCACAGAGGGTTGACTGGGTAGAGACCCAGCCCAGCGAGAGGCAGCATTCCCAGGGAAGGGGGGCTGGCAGAGTACCACCTGCTAAGGAGGGAGGAGAGCTCCAGGCCAGCTCCTCTGGGGGGCTGGATGCTCCAGACTCAGGGTTTTTGGTTTATACGGTAGGCGCGGGGCTGTCCCTCCAGAGAGAGTACCTTGTTCCCCTGGAGATGGATGGGAGGAAGGTCAATGGATACTGGGATACGGGCGCAGAGGTGATGCTGGCCCGGCCCGAGGTGGTGGCCCCAGATCAGGTGGTGCCCAACACCTACCTGACCCTGACGGGGGTGGGCGGGACACCAGTCAAAGTGCCCGTGGCAAGGGTACACCTGAAGTGGGGGGCCAAGGAGGGCCCCAAGGATGTGGGGGTACACCTGTATTTGCCCACCGAGGTGTTGATGGGGGGGGACCTGGAGAACTGGCCAAGCAACCCCCAAAGGGCACTGGTTGTGACCCGCAGTCAGAGCCGGCGAGGGGCACTGCGCCCTGGCCTTGGGGAGGGTGCCTTGCTCGAGGCACAGGACCCTAACCTGGTGGGGAGGGAACGCCCAGGGACATGGCTCAGGGAGGCTGCAGCTTCAGACCCAGCCGGCGAGAAAGAGCAGGTGGTCATCCCTGTCCCAGCTGCTGAGTTCCAGGCCGAGTGCAGAGAGATCCCTCCTTGCGGAAGATAAGGGACCTGGCCGACCTCGATGCGGTACAGACCATGGGACGAGGTGGCCGGAAAAGGTTCCTGTGGGAGAAGGGGTTCCTGTACCGAGAATGGGCTCCCCCAGGGAAAATGGAGTCAGGGGGGATCAGGAGGCAGCTGGTGGTACCCCAGAAGTATCGCCGCCAGCTGCTGTGCCGGGCCCATGACATTCCCCTCTCAGGGCACCAGGGAACCTGGCGTACCCAGCAGAGGCTGCTACGGAGCTTTTACTGGCCTGGGGTCTTTGTTACTGTCCGACAGTACTGCCGATCCTGTGACCCCTCTCAGAGGGGGAGGAAGGCCCGGGACAAGGGGAAAACAGCTTTAGGACCCTTGCCCAGCATAAAGGATCCTTTCCGGAGGGTGGCCAAGGTTAAAAGGGCGGCTCTAAACCAAGAGAGCCCAAAGCACAGACCTCCAGACTGGAGCGCTGGGAGAAGACCACAGCCCAGTTGGAACCCCAGGGGTATTGGGGTGGGAAAAGGGCACAGGCCGCATAAACCTTCCCACATGCGAACTGCGAGTGCCATCAAGCACCCCCGACCTAAGGGGGGGCGTGAAACTGGAGGGGCCTGGTGTAATTCTCACCAAGGAATGGGAGGGATGCGGGGGCATCCATGGGAACGGGGGTAGGTTCGAACTTCCCCGGGTCACTGGCTAAAGTGACCCTGGTCAGTTCGGTCTCGAAGCGGGGAGAGATGTGACGAACTGGGACTGTTCTTACTGTGGTCTGTGAATGCTGACAGGGGAGTGTGGCTAGGATAGTCTGCATTGGGGGATGGGAGATTGCCCGAAGGAGAATACCTGAGCGTGTAACATGAGAACCCAGGAAGGGGTTGGAGGCCAGGTGACACCTTGGCCCGGGAAACTGAACAAAGGCTGTGGGAGGGGTCGCTGAAGGCAGAGTGTTGGAAGCGGGCTGGAGAGATGGCTGGGAGGCAGAGATGGCTCTGACCTCCCAAGGGGGGGCTGGGATGCGATGGGACCGAAAGCTGGACCTAACTGAGAGGGGGGGGCCCTGTTGTCTGTGCCTGCAAGGCCTGTCTTGGACTGTATTCCTGTCATCCAAATAAACCTTCTGCTTTACTGGCTGGCTGAGAGTCATAGTGAATCGCAGGAAGCCGGGGGTGCAGGGCCCTGAGTCCCCCAATACTCCGTGACAGATGGCCTAAAGGGTGTGTGTGAAACCCTGACCAATTAGTAGAGAACAGTGGGGGGATTTCATGGAGGGGTGATGGGCCCCTCTCGCGGGCAGGTCTCCCCACCACGGCACTAACCCTATTGGGGGAAATCCCCTCTCTGGTTGGTCCTAAGGGGATGAGGCCCACCCCGACTGGGAGGAGTTCTCGGAGGGGTCACATGACCCACTTCTGGATGAGTCACTCTGCCCCAGAACTTTCCCCCATTGTTCAAATCCATTCCTGAGGCAGAGCGATGGAGATAAACCACCCCCAGATTGGTAGAGGAGTGGGAAGAGCTCTTAGAGGGCTCACATGCCACTCCTTGCTTCCGCTCATGTTTGCATCTTGACCCCAAAAGTCTTATGTCATGGGGTCAGTCTCATAGTGACAGATGAGCGATGCCTTAGGGGTGACGGGGCGAGGTCCCATGGCTGAAACCAAATAACTGCCATTAGCCTCAGGGTGGTTTGGCCTAATGGCCAGAGTCAAAATGGCTGCCCTGCCACTCAGGGCCATGTGGCCTAACGATCAGAGTCCGTGCGGCCGCCCTCTCCGTAGGGGCTGTGTGGCCCAATGACCAGAGTCCGTGCCGCTATCCTGTCTCTCATGCCTGTGTGGCTCGATGGCTCCAGACAATATGGCTGCTCTCTCCCTCAGTGCTGTGTGGCCCAGAGACCAGAGTCAATATCGCTGCCCTTTAGCGCAGGGCTGTTTGGCTGAGAGTTCAGAGACAAGATGGTTGCCCCTCTTCTTGGGGCTGTGCAGTCTAGTGGCACACTGGGGACGTGGGCTGCCACCCAAGGATGGATGGCGGCCAGGGCAGGGGGACCCGGGCCCTCGTTACTCCACCGGGTCCTAGCCCGAGGCCTTGTCCATGGCCAATGTGTTTGCCATTGATTCAGTGGGGATCCAACCAGAACATATGATGTCACCCAGCATGACAATGGCTAGTTCACCCAGGTTACTTCCTACGAGATGTCTCTAGGCCTTGGGCTGGGGGTCTCTGTGTTCCCGGCCTGGGAAACTCCCAGAGACTCTGATCTCCCCTGCACATCTGCAGGCCCCTGGGGATGCAGCTGGGTCTCGGCTCCTCGGGGCGCTGCAGTCAGGGGCTTCAGCTGCTTCTGGACTGGAGCCCACAATGTGCATCCTCCATTTTCGGCGTTCTGTCTAGACTGAGGGTGCTGTGGCACCTTTGAGACTAACAGAAGTATTGGGAGCATAAGCTTTCGTGGGTAAGAACCTCACTTCTTCAGATGCATAGAGTGAAAGTTACAGATGCAGGCATTATATACTGACACATGGAGAGCAGGGAGTTACTTCGCAAGTAGAGAACCAGTGTTGACAGGGCCAATTCAATCAGGGTGGATGTAGTCCACTCCCAATAATAGATGAGGAGGTGTCAATTCCAGGAGAGGAAAAGCTGCTTCTGTAATGGACCAGCCACTCCCAGTCCCTATTCAAGCCCAGATTAGTGGTGTTAAATTTGCAAATGAATTTTAGTTCTGCTGTTTCTCTTTGAAGTCTGTTTCTGAAGTTTTTTTGTTCAATGATAGTGACTTTTAAATCTGTAATAGAATGACTAGGGAGATTGAAGTGTTCACTTACTGGCTTATGTATGTTACCATTCCTGATGTCTTCACTTCTCTACAGAGGAAAAAGGACAGTAAGCTATCTAAG
Organism: Chrysemys picta bellii; assembly: GCF_011386835.1. NCBI lineage: Eukaryota > Metazoa > Chordata > Testudines > Emydidae > Chrysemys > Chrysemys picta. The sequence continues at coordinate 78,260,816 of NC_088801.1, read as the reverse complement.
CTCCTACCTGCCACAGGGGGCTACAACAGCGGTAGCATTTTACACACCCGGAGACTGGATTTGACCAATCGGGGGATGTTCCGGGACAGGGTGAGCCATCCAGAAGGGGGTTGTATATCTCCTCTGATAACTGCTCCCTCTGTCCTCTACCAGTTGAAGTGGGCGTCAGCCCTATAGGACCACCCTGAGAGGGGATTTGACCAAACAAGGAAGTGCTGTAGTGGAGTGACCTGCCCGCAAAAGGATCCCGTGATCCCTCTAAGAAGTCCCCCCACCACCCTCTACCAATTGGTGAGGGTTTCACTCCCACCTTAGGCCATCTCAGAAGGGTAACATGTACCAATCAGAACAGGTATAGCCCGAAGGTCTAGGCCGTGATTTCTGCTAAAGTCACCCTTGGAACAAGACGGCCTCTTCCACGCAGCGTTGTGTTGCGACTTCCAGGGTGATGCTGCCAGCCATGCAAACATGGAGCTCCAGAGATCGGCGGCTTCTTGCCTAGATCTTCGGGCACTACCTATTCTGATCGATACATTTCCCTTCTGGGATGGCCTAAAGGGTGTGTGTGAAACCCTGACCGATTAGTAGAGAACAGTGGGGGGATTTCATGGAGGGGTGATGGGCCCCTCTCGCGGGCAGGTCTCCCCACCACGGCACTAACCCTATTGGGGGAAATCCCCTCTCTGGTTGGTCCTAAGGGGATGAGGCCCACCCCAACTGGGAGGAGTTCTCAGAGGGGTCACATGACCCACTTCCGGATGGGTCACTCTGCCCCAGAACTTCCCCCATTGTTCAAATCCATTCCTGAGGCAGAGCGATGGAGATAAAACACCCCCAGATTGGTAGAGGAGTGGGAGGAGTTCTTAGAGGGCTCACATGCCACTCCTTGCTTCCGCTCATGTTTGCATCTTGACCCCAAAAGTCTTATGTCATGGGGTCAGTCTCATGGTGACAGATGACCGATGCCTTAGGGGCGACGGAGCGAGGTCCCATGGCTGAAACCAAATAACTGCCATTAGCCTCAGGGTGGTTTGGCCTAATGGCCAGAGTCAAAATGGCTGCCCTGCCACTCAGGGCCGTGCGGCCCAACGACCAGAGTCTGTGCGTCCGCCCTCTCCGTCGGGGCTGTGTGGCCCAGAGACCAGAGTCCGTGTGGCCGCCTTCTCCGTTGGGCCTGTGTGGCCCAGAGACCAGAGTCCGTGCAGCCGCCCTCTCTGTTGGGGCTGTGTGGCCCAGAAACCAGAGTCCATGCGTCCGACCTCTCCGTCGGGGCTGTGTGGCCCAGAGACCAGAGTCCATGCCTCTATCCTGTCTCTCATGCCTGTGTGGCCCGATGGCTCCAGAGAATATGGCTGCTCTCTCCCTCAGTGCTGTGTGGCCCAGAGACCAGAGTCAATCTCGCTGCCTTTCAGCGCAGGGCTGTTTGGCTGAGAGTTCAGAGATAAGATGGCTGCCCCTCCTCTTGGGGCTGTGCAGTCTAGTGGCACACTGGGGAGGTGGGCTGCCACCCAAGGATGGATGGCGGCCAGGGTAGGGGGACCCGGGCCCTCGTTACTCCACCGGGTCCTAGCCTGAGGCCTTGTCCATGGCCAATGTGTTTGCCATTGATTCAGTGGGGATCCAACCAGAAAATCTCACATCACTCAGCATGACAATGGCTAGTTCACCCAGGTTACTTCCTACGAGATGTCTCTAGGCCTTGGGCTGGGGGTCTCTGTGTTCCAGGCCTGGGAAACTCCCAGAGACTCCGATCTCCCCTGCACATCTGCAGGCCCATGGGGATGCGGCTGGGTCTCGGCTCCTCGGGGCGCTGCAGTCAGGGGCTTCAGCTGCTTCTGGACTGGAGCCCACAATGTGCATCCTCCATTTTCGGCGTTCTGTCTAGACTGAGGGTGCTGTGGCACCTTTGAGACTAACAGAAGTATTGGGAGCATAAGCTTTCGTGGGTAAGAACCTCACTTCTTCAGATGCATAGAGTGAAAGTTACAGTTGCAGGAATTATATACTGTCACATGGAGAGCAGGGAGTTACTTCGCAAGTGGAGAACCAGTGTTGACAGGGCCAATTCAATCAGGGTGGATGTAGTCCACTCCCAATAATAGATGAGGAGGTGTCAATTCCAGGAGAGGAAAAGCTGCTTCTGTAATAGCCAGCCACTCCCAGTCCCTATTCAAGCCCAGATTAGTGGTGTTAAATTTGCAAATGAATTTTAGTTCTGCTATTTCTCTTTGAAGTCTGCTTCTGAAGTTTTTTTGTTCAATGATAGTGACTTTTAAATCTGTAATAGAATGACTAGGGAGATTGAAGTGTTCACTTACTGGCTTATGTATGTTACCATTCCTGATGTCTTCACTTCTCTACAGAGGAAAAAGGACAGTAAGCTATCTAAGCTACTAGCTGCCACAGGGGGCTACAACAGCGGTAGCATTTTACACACCCGGAGACTGGATTTGACCAATCGGGGGATGTTCCGGGACAGGGTGAGCCATCCAGAAGGGGGTTGTATATCTCCTCTGATAACTGCTCCCTCTGTCCTCTACCAGTTGAAGTGGGCGTCAGCCCTATAGGACCACCCCGAGAGGGGATTTGACCAAACAAGGAAGTGCTGTAGTGGAGTGACCTGCCCGCAAAAGGATCCCGTGATCCCTCTAAGAAGTCCCCCCACCACCCTCTACCAATTGGTGAGGGTTTCACTCCCACCTTAGGCCATCTCAGAAGGGTAACATGTACCAATCAGAAGAGGTATAGCCCGAAGATCTAGGCCGTGATTTCTGCTAAAGTCACCCTTGGAACAAGACGGCCTCTTCCACGCAGCGTTGTGTTGCGACTTCCAGGGTGATGCTGCCAGCCATGCAAACATGGAGCTCCAGAGATCGGCGGCTTCTTGCCTAGATCTTCGGGCACTACCTATTATGATCGATACATTTCCCTTCTGGGATGGCCTAAAGGGTGTGTGTGAAACCCTGACCGATTAGTAGAGAACAGTGGGGGGATTTCATGGAGGGGTGATGGGCCCCTCTCGCGGGCAGGTCTCCCCACCACGGCACTAACCCTATTGGGGGAAATCCCCTCTCTGGTTGGTCCTAAGGGGATGAGGCCCACCCCAACTGGGAGGAGTTCTCAGAGGGGTCACATGACCCACTTCCGGATGGGTCACTCTGCCCCAGAACTTTCCCCCATTGTTCAAATCCATTCCTGAGGCAGCGATGGAGATAAAACACCCCCAGATTGGTAGAGGAGTAGGAGGAGCTCTTAGAGGGCTCACATGCCACTCCTTGCTTCCGCTCATGTTTGCATCTTGACCCCAAAAGTCTTATGTCATGGGGTCAGTCTCATAGTGACAGATGAGCGATGCCTTAGGGGTGACGGGGCGAGGTCCCATGGCTGAAACCAAATAACTGCCATTAGCCTCAGGGTGGTTTGGCCTAATGGCCAGAGTCAAAATGGCTGCCCTGCCACTCAGGGCCATGTGGCCTAACGATCAGAGTCCGTGCGGCCGCCCTCTCTGTCGGGGCTGTGTGGCCCAATGACCAGAGTCCGTGCCGCTATCCTGTCTCTCATGCCTGTGTGGCTCGATGGCTCCAGACAATATGGCTGCTCTCTCCCTCAGTGTTGTGTGGCCCAGAGACCAGAGTCAATATCGCTGCCCTTTAGCGCAGGGCTGTTTGGCTGAGAGTTCAGAGACAAGATGGTTGCCCCTCTTCTTGGGGCTGTGCAGTCTAGTGGCACACTGGGGACGTGGGCTGCCACCCAAGGATGGATGGCGGCCAGGGCAGGGGGACCCGGGCCCTCGTTACTCCACCGGGTCCTAGCCCGAGGCCTTGTCCATGGCCAATGTGTTTGCCATTGATTCAGTGGGGATCCAACCAGAACATATGATGTCACCCAGCATGACAATGGCTAGTTCACCCAGGTTACTTCCTACGAGATGTCTCTAGGCCTTGGGCTGGGGGTCTCTGTGTTCCCGGCCTGGGAAACTCCCAGAGACTCTGATCTCCCCTGCACATCTGCAGGCCCCTGGGGATGCAGCTGGGTCTCGGCTCCTCGGGGCGCTGCAGTCAGGGGCTTCAGCTGCTTCTGGACTGGAGCCCACAATGTGCATCCTCCATTTTCGGCGTTCTGTCTAGACTGAGGGTGCTGTGGCACCTTTGAGACTAACAGAAGTATTGGGAGCATAAGCTTTCGTGGGTAAGAACCTCACTTCTTCAGATGCATAGAGTGAAAGTTACAGTTGCAGGCATTATATACTGACACATGGAGAGCAGGGAGTTACTTCGCAAGTGGAGGACCAGTGTTGACAGGGCCAATTCAATCAGGGTGGATGTAGTCCACTCCCAATAACAGATGAGGAGGTGTCAATTCTAGGAGAGGAAAAGCTGCTTCTGTAATGAGCCAGCCACTCCCAGTCCCTATTCAAGCCCAGATTAGTGGTGTTAAATTTGCAAATGAATTTTAGTTCTGCTATTTCTCTTTGAAGTCTGTTTCTGAAGTTTTTTTGTTCAATGATAGTGACTTTTAAATCTGTACTAGAATGACCAGGGAGATTGAAGGGTTCACTTACTGGCTTATGTATGTTACCATTCCTGATGTCTTCACTTCTCTACAGAGGAAAAAGGACAGTAAGCTATCTAAGCTCCTACCTGCCACAGGGGGCTACAACAGCGGTAGCATTTTACACACCCGGAGACTGGATTTGACTAATCGGGGGATGTTCTGGGACAGGGTGAGCCATCCAGAAGGGGGTTGTATATCTCCTCTGATAACTGCTCCCTCTGTCCTCTACCAGTTGAAGTGGGCGTCAGCCCTATAGGACCACCCTGAGAGGGGATTTGACCAAACAAGGAAGTGCTGTAGTGGAGTGACCTGCCCGCAAAAGGATCCCGTGATCCCTCTAAGAAGTCCCCCCACCACCCTCTACCAATTGGTGAGGGTTTCACTCCCACCTTAGGCCATCTCAGAAGGGTAACATGTACCAATCAGAACAGGTATAGCCCGAAGGTCTAGGCCGTGATTTCTGCTAAAGACACCCTTGGAACGATACGGCCTCTTCCACGCAGCGTTGTGTTGCGACTTCCAGGGTGATGCTGCCAGCCACGCAAACATGGAGCTCCAGAGACCGGCGGCTTCTTGCCTAGATCTTCGGGCACTACCTATTCTGATCGATACATTTCCCTTCTGGGATGGCCTAAAGGGTGTGTGTGAAACCCTGACCGATTAGTAGAGAACAGTGGGGGGATTTCATGGAGGGGTGATGGGCCCCTCTCGCGGTCATGTCTCCCCACCACGGCACTAACCCTATTGGGGGAAATCCCCTCTCTGGTTGGTCCTAAGGGGACGAGGCCCACCCCAACTGGGAGGAGTTCTCGGAGGGGTCACATGACCCACTTCCGGATGGGTCACTCTGCCCCAGAACTTTCCCCCATTGTTCAAATCCATTCCTGAGGCAGCGATGGAGATAAAACACCCCCAGATTGGTAGAGGAGTGGGAGGAGCTCTTAGAGGGCTCACATGCCACTCCTTGCTTCCGCTCATGTTTGCATCTTGACCCCAAAAGTCTTATGTCATGGGGTCAGTCTCATGGTGACAGATGAGCGATGCCTTAGGGGAGACGGGGCGAGGTCCCATGGCTGAAACCAAATAACTGCCATTAGCCTCAGGGTGGTTTGGCCTAATGGCCAGAGTCAAAATGGCTGCCCTGCCACTCAGGGCCGTGCAGCCCAACGACCAGAGTCCGTGCGGCCGTCCTCTCCGTCGGGGCTGTGTGGCCCAGAGACCAGAGTCCGTGCGGCCGCCCTCTCCGTCGGGGCTGTGTGGCCCAGAGACCAGAGTCCGTGCTGCCGCCCTCTCCGTCGGGCCTGTGTGGCCCAGAGACCAGAGTCCGTGCTGCCGCCCTCTCCGTCAGGGCTGTGTGGCCCAACGACCAGAGTCCGTGCATCCGCCCTCTCGGTCGGGGCTGTGTGGCCCAGAGACCAGAGTCCGTGCAGCCGCCCTCTCCGTCGGGGCTGTGTAGCCCAACGACCAGAGTCCGTGCGTCCGCCCTCTCCGTCGGGGCTGTGGGGCCCAGAGACCAGAGTCCGTGCATCCGCCCTCTCCATCGGGGCTGTGTGGCCCAGAGACCAGAGTCCGTGCGGCCGCCCTCTCCGTCGGGGCTCTGTGGCCCAGAGACCAGAGTCCGTGCGTCCGCCCTCTCCGTCGGGGCTGTGGGGCCCAGAGACCAGAGTCCGTGCATCCGCCCTCTCCATCGGGGCTGTGTAGCCCAATGACCAGAGTCCGTGCGTCCGCTCTCTCCGTCGGGGCTGTGTGGCCCAGAGACCAGAGTCCGTGCATCCGCCCTCTCCGTCGGGGCTGTGTGGCCCAGAGACCAGAGTCCGGGCGGCCGCCCTCTCCGTCGGGGCTGTGTGGCCCAATGACCAGAGTCCGTGCATCCGCCCTCTCCGTCGGGGCTGTGTGGCCCAGAGTCCAGAGTCCGTGCGTCCGCTCTCTCCGTCGGGGCTGTGTGGCCCAATGACCAGAGTCCGTGCGTCCGCCCTCTCCGTCGGGGCTGTGTGGCCCAATGACCAGAGTCCGTGCGTCCGCCCTCTCCGTCGGGGCTGTGTGGCCCAATGACCAGAGTCCGTGCGTCCGCCCTCTCCGTCGGGGCTGTGTGGCCCAATGACCAGAATCCGTGCGGCCGCCCTCTCCGTCGGGGCTGTGTGGCCCAGAGACCAGAGTCCGTGCGGCCACCCTCTCCGTCGGGGCTGTGTGACCCAGAGACCAGAGTCCGTGCATCCGCCCTCTCCGTCGGGGCTGTGTGGCCCAATGACCAGAGTCCGTGCGTCCGCCCTCTCCGTCGGGGCTGTGTGGCCCAGAGAACACAGTCCGTGCGGCCACCCTCTCCGTCGGGGCTGTGTGGCCCAGAGAACAGAGTCTGTGCGGCCGCCCTCTCCGTCGGGGCTGTGTGGCCCAGAGACCAGAGTCCGTGCGGCCGCCCTCTCCGTCGGGTTGTGTGGCCCAATGACCAGAGTCCGTGCGTCCGCCCTCTCCGTCGGGGCTGTGTGGCCCAATGACCACAGTCCGTGCGGCCGCTCTCTCCGTCGGGGCTGTGTGGCCCAATGACCAGAGTCCGTGCGGGCCGCCCTCTCCGTCGGGGCTGTGTGGCCCAATGACCAGAGTCCGTGCATCCGCCCTCTCCGTCGGGGCTGTGTGGCCCAGAGACCAGAGTCCGTGGGGCCGCCCTCTCCGTCGAGGCTGTGTGGCCCAGAGAACAGAGTCCGTGCGGCCGCCCTCTCCGTCGGGGCTGTGTGGCCCAGAGACCAGAGTCCTTGCGGCCGCCCTCTCCGTCGGGGCTGTGTGGCCCAGAGACCAGAGTCCGTGCGGCCGCCCTCTCCGTCGGGGCTGTGTGGTCCAGAGACCAGAGTCCGTACAGCCGCCCTCTCCGTCGGGGCTGTGTGGCCCAGAGACCAGAGTCCGTGCGGCCACCCTCTCCGTCGGGGCTGTGTGGCCCAGAGAACAGAGTCCGTGCGTCCGCCCTCTCCGTCGGGGCTGTGTGGCCCAGAGTCCAGAGTCCGTGCGGCCGCCCTCTCCGTCGGACTGTGTGGCCCAGAGACCAGAGGTCCGTGCGGCCGCCCTCTCCGTCGGGGCTGTGTGGCCCAGAGAACAGAGTCCGTGCGGCCGCCCTCTCCGTCGGGGCTGTGTGGCCCAGAGTCCAGAGTCCGTGCGGCCGCCCTCTCCGTCGGGACTGTGTGGCCCAGAGACCAGAGTCCGTGCAGCCGTCCTCTCCGTCGGTGCTGTGTGGCCCAGAGACCACAGTCCGTGCGGCCGCCCTCTCCGTCGGGGCTGTGTGGCCCAATGACCACAGTCCGTGCATCCGCCTCTCCGTCGGGGCTGTGTGGCCCAATGACCACAGTCCGTGCATCCGCCCTCTCCGTCGGGGCTGTGTGGCCCAGAGACCAGAGTCCGTGCGGCCGCCCTCTCCGTCGGGGCTGTGTGGCCCAATGACCAGAGTCCGTGCATCCGCCCTCTCCGTCGGGGCTGTGTGGCCCAATGACCAGAGTCCGTGCATCCGCCCTCTCGGTCGGGGCTGTGTGGCCCAGAGTCCAGAGTCCGTGCGGCCGCTCTCTCCGTCGGGGCTGTGTGGCCCAATGACCAGAGTCCGTGCGTCCGCCCTCTCCGTCGGGGCTGTGTGGCCCAATGACCAGAGTCCGTGCGTCCGCCCTCTCCGTCGGGGCTGTGTGGCCCAATGACCAGAGTCCGTGCGTCCGCCCTCTCCGTCGGGGCTGTGTGGCCCAATGACCAGAGTCCGTGCGGCCGCCCTCTCCGTCGGGGCTGTGTGGCCCAGAGACCAGAGTCCGTGCGGCCACCCTCTCCGTCGGGGCTGTGTGACCCAGAGACCAGAGTCCGTGCATCCGCCCTCTCCGTCGGGGCTGTGTGGCCCAATGACCAGAGTCCGTGCGTCCGCCCTCTCCGTCGGGGCTGTGTGGCCCAGAGAACAGAGTCCGTGCGGCCACCCTCTCCGTCGGGGCTGTGTGGCCCAGAGAACAGAGTCCGTGCGGCCGCCCTCTCCGTCGGGTTGTGTGGCCCAATGACCAGAGTCCGTGCGTCCGCCCTCTCCGTCGGGGCTGTGTGGCCCAATGACCACAGTCCGTGCGGCCGCTCTCTCCGTCGGGGCTGTGTGGCCCAATGACCAGAGTCCGTGCGGCCGCCCTCTCCGTCGGGGCTGTGTGGCCCAATGACCAGAGTCCGTGCATCCGCCCTCTCCGTCGGGGCTGTGTGGCCCAGAGACCAGAGTCCGTGCGGCCGCCCTCTCCGTCGAGGCTGTGTGGCCCAGAGAACAGAGTCCGTGCGGCCGCCCTCTCCGTCGGGGCTGTGTGGCCCAGAGACCAGAGTCCGTGCGGCCGCCCTCTCCGTCGGGGCTGTGTGGCCCAGAGACCAGAGTCCGTGCGGCCGCCCTCTCCGTCGGGGCTGTGTGGTCCAGAGACCAGAGTCCGTACAGCCGCCCTCTCCGTCGGGGCTGTGTGGCCCAGAGACCAGAGTCCGTGCGGCCACCCTCTCCGTCGGGGCTGTGTGGCCCAGAGAACAGAGTCCGTGCGTCCGCCCTCTCCGTCGGGGCTGTGTGGCCCAGAGTCCAGAGTCCGTGCGGCCGCCCTCTCCGTCGGGACTGTGTGGCCCCAGAGACCAGAGTCCGTGCGGCCGCCCTCTCCGTCGGGGCTGTGTGGCCCAGAGAACAGAGTCCGTGCGGCCGCCCCTCTCCGTCGGGGCTGTGTGGCCCAGAGTCCAGAGTCCGTGCGGCCGCCCTCTCCGTCGGGACTGTGTGGCCCAGAGACCAGAGTCCGTGCAGCCGTCCTCTCCGTCGGTGCTGTGTGGCCCAGAGACCACAGTCCGTGCGGCCGCCCTCTCCGTCGGGGCTGTGTGGCCCAATGACCACAGTCCGTGCATCCGCCCTCTCCGTCGGGGCTGTGTGGCCCAATGACCACAGTCCGTGCATCCGCCCTCTCCGTCGGGGCTGTGTGGCCCAGAGACCAGAGTCCGTGCGGCCGCCCTCTCCGTCGGGGCTGTGTGGCCCAATGACCAGAGTCCGTGCATCCGCCCTCTCCGTCGGGGCTGTGTGGCCCAATGACCACAGTCCGTGCGGCCGCCCTCTCCGTCGGGGCTGTGTGGCCCAGAGACCAGAGTCCGTGCATCCGCCCTCTCCGTCGGGGCTGTGTGGCCCAGAGACCAGAGTCCGTGCATCCGCCCTCTCCGGCGGGGCTGTGTGGCCCAGAGAACAGAGTCCGTGCGGCCGCCCTCTCCGTCGGGGCTGTGTGGCCCAGAGACCAGAGTCCGTGCATCCGCCCTCTCCGGCGGGGCTGTGTGGCCCAGAGAACAGAGTCCGTGCATCCGCCCTCTCCGGCGGGGCTGTGTGGCCCAGAGAACAGAGTCTGTGAAGCCGCCCTCTCCGTCGGGGCTGTGTGGCCCAATGACCACAGTCCGTGCGGCCGCCCTCTCCGTCGGGGCTGTGTGGCCCAGAGACCAGAGTCCGTGCATCCGCCCTCTCCGGCGGGGCTGTGTGGCCCAGAGAACAGAGTCCGTGCATCCGCCCTCTCCGGCGGGGCTGTGTGGCCCAGAGAACAGAGTCCGTGAAGCCGCCCTCTCCGTCGGGGCTGTGTGGCCCAATGACCACAGTCTGTGCATCCGCCCTCTCCGTCGGGGCTGTGTGGCCCAGAGACCAGAGTCCGTGCGGCCGCCCTCGCACTTAGAGCCGTGTGGCCTAACGACCACAGTCTGTGCATCCGCCCTCTCTGTCGGGGCTTTGTGGCCCAGAGACCAGAGTCCGTGCGGCCGCCCTCTCTGTCGGGGCTTTGTGGCCCAGAGACCAGAGTCTGTGCCTCTATCCCGTCTCTTATGCCTGTGTGGCCCGTTGGCTCCAGACAATATGGCTGCTCTCTCCCTCAGTGTTGTGTGGCCCAGAGACCAGAGTCATTCTCGCTGCCCTTCAGTGCAGGGCTGTTTGGCTGAGAGTTCAGAGACAAGATGGCTGCCCCTCCTCTTGGGGCTGTGCAGTCTAGTGGCACACTGGGGAGGTGGGCTGCCACCCAAGGATGGATGGCGGCCAGGGCAGGGGGACCCAGGCCCTCGTTACTCCACCGGGTCCTAGCCCGAGGCCTTGTCCATGGCCAATGTGTTTGCCATTGATTCAGTGGGGATCCAACCAGAACATCTGACGTCACTCAGCATGACAATGGCTAGTTCACCCAGGTTACTTCCTACGAGATGTCTCTAGGCCTTGGGCTGGGGGTCTCTGGGCTCCCGGCCTGGGAAACTCCCAGAGACTCCGATCTCCCCTGCACATCTGCAGGCCCCTGGGGATGCGGCTGGGTCTCGGCTCCTCGGGGCTCTGCAGTCAGGGGCTTCAGCTGCTTCTGGACTGGAGCCTACAATGTGCATCCTCCATTTTCGGCGCTCTGCCTAGACTGAGCTGAGCTGCTCCCTTTCACACGGTGCTCCAGCTGTAGCATGTCCGGCAGGGCTGGGGAGGGGCTTGGCTTCTTCCGCCTAGACTATGGGGTTCTGTGTGGCTGGTGCACCCGGCACATCCTGCTCTGCCTCTTCTGTCTCCTCCTTCCCAGGCAACAGCTGCTTTGGCGTCTCACAAGAGATGTGATCGGCGGTGGGTTCGGTTGGCTCCTGTTAGCCTCTAGATGTCTGTAGGAGGGAGAAAGGGCAGGAACACAAATCAGAAGAACAAAACCTTCAAGCAGGGGAGTTTTCCATGGCACAACCCCCCCCCCCCCCCACTTTGCTAAAGCTCATTTGCAACTTCCCTGAGAGCTGGCATTGCTTAAACACAGCCCCCAGCCCCCAGCCCCCGCAAGCTCCGCTGCCCTGTGGGCTGGCAATGGTTGAAGGGAGTCTGGGAGAATGTCTCCTCTCCCCGCCTGGCTCCGATGACTGAGGGAATCACATGCGAGAAGCTCTGGGAATGTCGGGCTCGGTGCAGTGGGGTGAGATGTCAGACATGGAGCCCAAAGGTGGGGTTGTCCTGACTCTGCAGTAACTTCATTCCAGTCAGAGAGATTTCAGAGCTCAGCTACGGGGCTCTGCCTGCGTGCTGCGTTCCGGCCGGGCCGGCTCTGCCTGGCTGGGGTGGGGGCGAGGCGGCTCCGTGCGCTGCCGTTCCTCTCCCCCCAGCCACCTCGCCGCGACGACCACCACACCAGGAACCTCTGTCCCGGGTGCTGGTCTTGTCTTTAGGCTCCGCCCCCGCAGCTCCCATTGGCCGGGAATCCTTAATCCCGCCCTGGCCCTACTCCCCAGCCCGTTCCAATCCTGCTCTTGACTCCTGACTCCGGCTCCAACCCTTGGCTCCCCTCGGCTCGACCTCCACCACCCTGACCGCTAGGCCCCACTGCCACTGCTCACACCACTGGGCCCAACCAACCGTGCTTTGGTGTCCGACACCAGCGATATGTAGGAGTCGTTCACCTCACTGCTTTCCATGAGTATGGCTTTGGCAGCACTGGTTTTCATCTGGCTTCATTAGATCCCTTTCAACTGCTTCAAAGTCTTCTCTACGCCTGACTAACCTACATAATTTTGTGTCATCTGCCAATATCCACCTTGTTGTACAGTCCCGGTTCCAAATATAAGAACATAAGAAAGGCCATAGTGGGTCAGACCACAGGTCCATCTAGCCCAGTATGCTGTCTTCTGACAGTGGCCAATGCCAGGTGCCCCAGAGGGAATGAACAGACAGGTAATCATGTAGTGATCAATCCCCTGTCACCCATTCCCAGCTTCTGGCAAACAGAAGCTCGGGACACCAAAAAGTTGATAAGCGTCTGTTGTACGTACCATAGCAGGACAAAGAGGTCTTCTGTCTCGGTCCCGGTTCCCTAGTCGAATGCAGAACCCGACACGAGATTTCCAAGCTTCTGCAGCCATTTGTAATGTCTCTTGAGGATGCACCCTGTGGTCCTGTCAGATGTCAAAGGCACTTCCTGAAAAGCTGAAACAAAGAGGAAACGGGTTGAAAGCCCCATGGTGCTGATGTGACTGGTGCCTAGGAAACCTCCCCTTCAGATGGCCGTCACCACATGCTATTAGCTACCCAAGAGTCTGGGGGCACAGAAACAATAACTCTGCTACTCCCAAAATAGCCCTGGACAGAGAGGAGACCCCATTCTGTGTGTAACTTCCCCCTCCCCCAGCATACACCCGGTCACACACACGTCCATACACACGTCCACACACTAAAACACAGGCAGGTGGGAGCAATTGTTCTTGGCATGTAACAAAAAAGTGACAACAGCAGAGGTGTTAAATCATCAAACATTTATGCACAGATCCGCAAAGGATTTAGACTGAAATTCTTTGTGGCCCTGTGCCTTCATTCCTTAAGAGATCACAGGGAAAAGTGTTTTCCATCTGCACTGATGGGATTTCCTATGAGCTGATAACCAGTCTCTGAGTGGTTCCCTGGCCTGCAATCACTCCATTACAGGGAGGGCAGGTGATGAATCTTTCCCTGCAGAGGGTAATTGTCATCATCATCATCATGCTTAATAACAACAGCCCTTTTCAATTCTGTCCGGCCTTCCTTTAGAGACTTTCTGATCTTTCTGAAGACAGTCTCCCCACACAGCTCTAAGGCTACCTCTATCCTAGGAGCTAGGGATGGTTATCCCCTGCTCCCGTACACATATTGTGGGACCTCGATGAAAGCTCGCGTCACCATCCTTCTTCCTTAAACGCTGTCCTTAGCCAGAGAGGGACACATTCAAACCTGTGTTCAGGCCTTGTGCTGCACCCCTGTACTTCCCACATAGGCACAAACACACAGAGCTATTTCCTTACCTTCATACAGGCGGGAGATGCCATCTTCAGTCACGGTTTCAGACAACAAGTCGCAGTAATGGCAGATAGTATTTCCTAGACATACAATGGATCTCATTACTTTTCAAATCCTTCGCTGAAAACTGCGAAAGGTGCAGCCATTCCCCCAAGACAGCCCTTGGGAAATTCAATACATTCCTTCCATCTGCTCACAAAGCACATAAAAGCATCTGATGCACAGAAGTTACTGAGAGGCTGATTTCCAAAGGAGATTGAATTCACATCATGCGGGTTTCCACTAGGTGCAGCCAAAGAGTTGTTGTGGGCAGGGGAAGTTGGTGCAATCAATAGAGCTAAATTGCTCCCTTAATCTTGGAATACATGTTAATTCTGTCTCTCTCTCTCTCACACACACACCAGAAGTCTAGAAAAGGGCTTTGAAGGAAGCAGTTCAAAAAAGATCAAGTGAATTTGCTCTGCTTACCGATGAACAGGGCTGCAGAATGTCTGATTGTTGTCTGTGAGCTTTCCAGGTACTCTAAGGCCTGGAACAGGAATTTGGGGATGTGTCTCTCGTTGTTCTGCATCTAGGAGGAAAGAAGGAAGAAATGCACAATATACAAATGACATGTTCTTCCCACAGCGAAGGGGCCAGGAAAGCCAAAGCACACAGCCAGGGCAAAGCAACAGCCAGTATGAGCCCATACACCATAGCAGCACCTCTCTGGAGTTACTACTGTGTTCTCCAGAACCTCAGCTTTCATTTTAAAAGACACAAGTTTGGAGGTCTGACAGTTGTGGAGAAAAATTTCAAAAATGTGAAGGGATTGTAACTCATGCAGAATTGAACCAGCAGAGAGCCTGGAATAGAGTCCTGACGCCCGACCGAAGCGGATGGGTACTCAGGGTGTGGGGTTAGAAAGGTCTCCCTCAAGTCACCATTCACCACTCTCAAGGCACAAGGAATCCACCTACCAAGCACTTCCAGACACACTTCAGGAGCTGTGAGGAGCCATCCCAGGCCATGCTGCGGAACAGCCTCTTCAAATGAGCCCACCTGAGAAACACTGCGCAGCGGAAGAGCGTCAGTTTACATCTCTGCAAGAGAAGGTGAGACCAAGAGGGTTCTCACTGAGAGAGGGATTGTCTGGGGGACATCGAACCTTCCCCTTGTCCCTTTTCTCTCGCTTTTCCTGCTAGTGGAGATTCCTGTCATTTGTTCTACACAGGACTGTGCTCAGGAGAGGGAACTGAGACTTGGCTGGAGAGAGCCAGAGCCGTCCTGTCTTTGGATGGTTTGGGGTGGTTGCCCAGGGCCCTGTGCTTTGGGGGGCCCTGCACTTCAGGGGGACGCAGGACCTGGGCTGTGCCGGGGCCAGCAGCAGTACTCCCGGCCCCGTTAGCTATACCCCACCTCGCCGGCTTCCAGCGTCGCTCGGGAGAGGAGGGGCGGGGGCGTGGGAGGAGGGGAGGAATGGGGTGGGGTGAGGGAGGAGCAGGGGTGGGAAAAGGTGGGGTGGGGACTTGGGGGAAGGGGTGGAGTGGGGGTGGGAGGTGGACGGAGGGGAGGGTTTGTCCCAGGCCCAGTGCCCCCCTATGGATGGCCCTGGAAAGAGTCATAAGAGATCTCCACAACTCAGTCCTTCTATGCAAAGAACCTGTATGAGAGCGTGAGTCAGCTTTGGGATCCCAAAGAGTCGGACCAAAGAGGCACAGGGATCAGGCTTCCCTCCACATCCCAGTTGGCCCAACGAAAGAAGGCAACGTCCGGTGAATGTTGGGAAGTGAGGACCTGCTGGAGAAGGTCTCTCAGGAGCTCCAGGGAAGAAGGCAGGGCAGCTGCACCCACTTTCCAGAAGGCTGTGGGCAGATACCAGCTCCCTGAACCGAAGGGCACTTACAGATTTATGCTCCCTTTTCTTTTGCTGCCTCTTGTTGGGAACCTTTGGATGCAGCAGCCCAAAGGCCTGAGGCCTGTCTTTGCAGTAGAGGGTCAGGACTCTTTCCCAGAAGAAGGCTTTTCTTCCAAATTGTGCTGTGTGCTGTGGGGATGGATGAGGCCCTAGACTCCAGCATGGAGTGAAGCAGGGAGGAGAAGACTCTGCTTGGGCAAGAGGCTCTGGCCATTAATGGAGTGGGGGCCCCAGGGGATTCTGGCTCTTTGCTTATAAGGAAATAAGGACGGTGGCACTTACCAGTGTCACACGCTCCTCCTGGTCTTCGAGATGCAGCAGCAGCGGGAGCAAGCAGTTGATCATTTCCTGCTGCACCAGGCCTTTGTCCGGGTCCTTCACCCTGCTCACCACCTTGCCAAGCAGTAAAATGGCAGCGGAGCGCACACTGCCCCTCTCCTGGCAATGACACACAGGGAGTGGGGAAGCCCGGTCAAAGCCAGGCAGTATCAGAGCATAACGCGACAGAGTCATAATCCGCCCGCTGCTCCGGTTCCCCCTGTGTTAACTGACTTGGCTCATGGGAGCAGTGAGGCCACCAGGCTAGCGCCATAGACAACTTGTGCAGAACAGGGCCTGAGACACTGTGCAGGGCAGTGCAGCCCCATGGTGTCCCAGACGCAATTTCTGTCTGGAGAGCACCGAACCCTGGAAGATTAGGGGAGAGGGAGGGAAGGCTGCTGGAGACTGGTCTGGGGAAGGGGAGAAGCAGCTGCTGGAGCCTTGCAGGGACGTGCTGCTACAAAACACAGCAGTTCTTTTGCTCTTCAGTTCCCCTGAGAGCCGGGCCATTCCCACCTCTTTCCTGCTGGGAATCTCCACCTCTTTGGGGGCTGGTGTTCTCCAGACAGCTGGTCATCTGCCCAGTGCCAGCCCCTCTCCCCCAGGCCAGGCTGCAGCAGGGGCTGGGAGCAGGGCGCTGAGGCTGAGGTTTGCCGAGAAGAGCTCTGACAGGGAGGTGGCTGAGCAGGAGATTCCCCACCCATGGCGGGGGCACTCCTTGGAGGCTCCATGGCAGGGCTGAGGGGCGGGAGGCAAGGGGATGGGGAGAGAGAGACAAGGGCATCAGAGGCAGGCGGAGGGGGGGGAATTGACTTATCCTGCGGTTCCAAGCCTTACGTCATCAATGAAGGGGCGAAGGCTGACTGCAACGTTCTGGGAGATGGAGCCAAGCCCCTCCCCGTCGAGGAGGTAGATGATGTCTCCAGCTTTATGCATGGCCCCCATGACACACCCTCCATCCCTGTCACCGAACGTGTCCATGATCGCTGGCAGCTGGGCCCGTAACAATTGCACCTGCAGGAATGAAGAAGGCAGCTCATTACTATCCTGGGTGACAGCCTGGAGCACATGCTGGACCATCCCACTCCCACCTATGAGAAACCACGGCTGGCACAGCCCCCCAACGGGGCACAAAGTCATTCTCCTCTCACTCTGTGCCAGCTGCTCACTGTAACCTTTGTCTTTGCTCACCCCGCCTCCCCCATTGCATCACATCTGCAATCAGGGGTCAGCTCACGGGAGCAGGGACCATGTCATGCCTTGATTCGCTCAGTAACGCACCTCCAACATTTGAGTGCCATGCGTTAAACAACAAGGCTTGTGTGGGGATCTCGCTCTCATTTCTGAGCTATTCGATAGACATCGGCTTCCTCGGTCCCCGGGCAATCCACGCCTCTCACCTTTGCTGGCTGGAGCACAACGCTGCCAAGGCCTCGCAGACTGAGCCTACGTATGATGGGATTTTTGTCCTGGGTCCATTCCATGAGCTGCGCCTCGAGCTCTGATTTTGTCACTATCGTCTCAATGGAAGGACTCCGGAGAAACTGGAAAGAGCCAAATCAACATCCGGTTGAGAAGCAGAGGTCTTCCTGTGGGGTCTGTTCCCTGGACAGTCATCTTTACCAAATGGCCACTTACTACCGTAGAAAGACTCTGGTGTGTAGGGAGCCAGTTGCTGCTCTTTCAGTTGGTTCATTCCCAGAAGTTAGACTAATGTACAAGTCACAAATAAACTCCCAGGGAAAGAGGAATCTCCAGGCCCCATTGAGTGCCATGGAACAACCCCTGGGGCAGAAGAAAAGCAGAGCCCCAAGAAAAGGTGAGGAGAGAAACATGGCCTTGGGGCAGTGGTGAAACATCTCCTCGTGTCACATGATCCCATCTAGGCACATCCAGCCAGGGGCGATCTCACCCTGTCTCTCCCTCCCTCTCTCTGCCGTGCCCCACAGCCATCCATGTGTGGAGAGGAGCTAGCTGGCTGTAGGCTGCTGAGCTCCTGACAATGTGCCCCAGAGCCTACTGGCCTGAGCTGCTCTGCAGAAAGCCCACTTGTGCCTGTCAATTAATGAATCTCACCTCAGTGCAGAAAGTCATGGCGATATTTCTCTGCTCATCCTCCTTCTCACTCTGGACGATGGTGACGGCCTCTCTGAAAACTGCAGGGAGCTGAGGGCTCTCAAACTCGATCATGGCTCTGGAACATGGAACAGAAAGTCCCTTGTGGTTATCAAGGGGGAGAGAGAGTTCCTCTCTAGTTGCTGGGCTGAGATGGCAGCTGGAACAGAGGAATATTTCACATGGAAATCCCATTCCCAAGAGAGACCCAATGAAGAGGAAACTTTGGGCTCCTACCTTGCAAGCAGGCCAACACCCTGCGAGTGGTAATATCGGGAGGATATCATGTCCCAACCCTGCTGTAACTGGATGCCGGCAAATTCCTTCCAGTATCCGGGCATGGAGAAAAGAGTCTTCACAGCCTCCACTGACGTGCTAAAGACAAAAAAATCCCAGTGCCAGGCAACGAGATCAGCTCCAAGCATAGCAAATCTGCACAAGCCCTGGGGGACACAGCATGGTCAGTAGTAGCTAGCGCCCCCGAGGATAGATCCAGTGTGATATCATGGTGCTTCCCTTCCCAAGGGGCCCTGTCTACACTGCAGATTCATTGAGTTTGTAACCAGTTAGTGACACTGTAGCTTCTTAAGCTGGTTGGTGTCATCACTCAATACGGTTGAATACTTGATTCTTTACTGTGGCAGGTAACAGGACACAAGCGGGCATGTGGGGCCAGATCCTTAGCTGGTGTAAGTGAGCAAAGCTGTGTCAGTTTACACCACCTGAGGTGGCGTCTGGCGCTCTGGTTTTCCCTGTAGATGGAGGCCCCTAACTGTGCCCACAAAACCAGTTGAACTGGTCCCTCTTCCTCCTGTCTGCCTGTGACGCTGACATCCTGCGGTGCCTGGCCCCATGTGCTGCTGGTGTGGCTCTGTCTGCGTTCCGGGACAGAGACCCCCAGATTTGCTCAGCAGGCCCTGATAAAAGCACTGACGCTTTGGCAGGTGGCACATGGGGATGGATGCACAAACATGACTGCTGCCTGACTGTGGAGTGAAAGCAGCTGGCCTGTGGACGGAGTCAGATGAGCGAGTGTGACTCACAAGAACACACGGCTCTCAACCCTTTCCCCTCAAGAGAGACCTGCACCGAACTGAGCCTGGGCGAACTACAGCACCGAACAAGTGATGGCCATGAACAGATCACATGTGTTTAGCAGAACAAATCTGTTCCTCCTTTTCCTTTCAGTCATTACCTTAGGGGGCTGAGGTGGCTGGATCCCTCCTCGGGGCTGGATGTCTCGCTGGCCCTGTAGGTCCCTGGCAAGCGCAGATCCATCACATACTGCACTTGCCTGACGCAGAGGATGAGCATCTGGGGATACATTTCCAGGATGGCTTCTCGGTATCCCCATAGGAAAAGGACCTCGTAAATGGTCCTCATTGCCTGGAGGGGGGAAAGAATTTCAGTCAACTATCCCAATCTGCCACCTGCCCCCATTGCCATTCGCTATTGTCCTTTTCTCATGTCTCATTTCCTCCCCAGGGTATTAGAAAAGAGGAGGGGAGGAGACATTTGGAGGATCCTGAACCTTCACCCATTCCTGGAACAGAAGCAGGATGGAGCCCTATGGAAAGATCAGAAGAGTCTGGATGACGTTATTCCCCATTATTTCTCTTACTGGTGCTGACCCTGTGCTTTGGCTTTCCAGCCGTGACTGGACGGGCTGAAACCATCCTGAGGAGATCCGTTCTCATAGGCCCAGTGTTTCTGGCCCAGTCAAAAGTACTGGACATCTCATGATCCCATGCTGGGAAGCTCTCTAGTCACGGTTTACAGAGCCAGAAACCTGGATACTTCCAAGAGACACCGGAACTGCACCTGCTCACTAAAGGGCCACCTAGAGCAGAAGACAACTGAGCCAGGGTACCAGCAGATAAACCACTTCAGATCTGTAACTTTTACCTGGGGGAAACTTTATTTACACCTCTTTGGTTTGCTAGGAGGTGTCCAGAACACACTAAGGCCTGGTCTGCACTACAGAGTTAGGCCAACGCAAGGCCGCTCACCCAGCATCACCCTAACTATGGAATTTCCTTCCCGTTGGCAGAACTGCCCCTCGGTGCCAAATTAATAACTCCACCTCCACGAGTGGCAGAGAGTTCAGGTCGATGCAGTTAGGTGTAGACACCACGTTGCTTACGTCAACTGGCTTTCAGGAGCCTTCCCACAATGCCCCACCCTGACCGTATGATCGAGACGAGCGCTTCTGGTGAGGACGTGCACTGCCGACACAAGCAGCAAAGTGCAGACACACACAAGGGATGGAATTGCTGTGGCGGCTGTATGCCGAGGTAAGTTAGGTCGGCTTCATTGTTTAGTGGAGCCGTGGCCTGAAGCTAAGAAGGGGTGAAGCTCCCGCACACACACACATGCACCATTCTCCCTGCGGTGGCGGGTTGGCAAAGTGACATCTCAAATCTCACTTACAGCCAGAGACACATTGCTGTTCTTCTCCTCCCGGCGTCTCTGCTGAAGCTTGTCCAGCAGCTGCTGCAGCACCTCCCTGGTGAGCTGTGGTTCTTCATCCAAGGCCTTCCACAGCTCAATGGCACATCTGCAAATTCAGAAACAGAAGTCAGACCTTCCCTGCTTGGCCACCTCTTGCCCTCCCCAGGGAGAGGCTTGGAGCGTAGGCAGGAAAGGCGTCTCTCAGAGGACACACCGATTGGTGCAGAGAGGCTGAGGCAGGGCAAGTCCCTTCAGAGAACTTTGTATTTATTCCTTTCCCCTAATGGGCTATTGTTCCTGAAGCTAGCACCGCTGTTTCCAAGACAGTGACCATGTACTGACCACAGAGTGGGGGTCACAGACTGTGTGACCCCCAGACTGTGCAAAATTCTGCTCTGTTCAGTCCCGAGGAACTTGCCTGACCTCACTGGAGTTACTCTGGCTATTTGGGGGTGTAACTGAGACCCAGCGTTTGGCCAAGTGTCTCTTAGTAGCTCAATCCTACTGCAGTGTGGTGGGCTGGGTCAAACACTGAATCAGAACATGCCCTGATAGGAGAGGATTCAGGAGTTTGGAAGGGGAGATTGTACTGCCCAGTGGGACAGAGATGGAAGGAAACGAGTACTGAAATCCCCCTCCTCTCTTCTCTCCATTCTTGCTGATCTAAGCACTGCTGGTCCTCGCAGGCATCTGCAGAGGAAGACTGCAGATGGATCCAAAAGACTCCAGTCATTGGATTTCCAAGTTTGGTGAGGAAGGTCGGATATGGTGGTCAAGCCCTGGGGACATTGAGAATTAGGTTGGACAAATCAAGAGTAAATGGCCTGGATTTAAGGTCTTCAGGAAGCTTGGCTGAAATTCTGTGCCAACGCTGCCGAGTTTCTATAGCTTCTGAGCACAGACCCTGGAAAGCCCTGTGGCTGTTTCAAGGAATTCAAACCTGAGAGGTTTACAAATCAAACACTCAAATCAATATGAAAAGCAGCACTGTATTCCTCTGGTAACTGAATTGGATAAGAAAGTCAATTTCTTTCATGCTGCTCTTCAATTTGCTCTCCCATGTGACACAGATTTGTCTGTGGTCAGTGCAGAACTGCACTGCAGAGGATGCCGAGGAAAGCCGGAGTTTTGACCTCTGGCGAGGGTCCAGTTGGGTTTCACGGCCCCTAGGCATATGGGGATTGTGTTATAAACACCTCAGCTGGATGACTCTGCAAAGTGATCGGCAATAACCAGCAGGACTCAGAGTTCACAACATATTGAGATGAAAAGAGGCACTCGCCCCTCTCAGAGCCGTTATTCCCGGCTGTCTGCAGACTCAGGCAGGCTGCACTGCATTTACGCTCAGGTCATGTGTGGATGATTTTTTTTTTTTTTTTTTGCAACAATAAAGGCTGGAAATTTCTGTCTTAAGAGATTTTTCACTAGGAGGGCGGTGAAGCACTGGAATGAGTTACCTAGGGAGGTGGTGGAATCTCCTTCCTTAGAGGTTTTTAAGGTCAGGCTTGACAAAGCCCTGGCTGGGATGATTTAGTTGGGAATTGGTCCTGGTTTGAGCAGGGGGTTGGAGTCGATGACCTCCTGAGGTCCCTTCCAACCCTGATATTCTATGATTCTATGATTTATCTCTGCTGCACAGCTCCAGAAGGATGAGTGCATTTTTTCAGCACTTCCTCAGCCACGGAATAACAAGGGATCTGACTACAGGTAACAATCCTGCACTGGTCCCCAGGGGACAGACAGATGGGCCTTTTCCATCTCTGCCCTCTCTCACGCAATAGGGAGCAGCCAGCCCTCATGACCCAGGGATGTGGAGTGAGCCCCAAAGTCATTTATTGGCCCTGTACTGGAGCTGAGAGGAAGTGGGGTGACCCATAGAAATCAGCACAATGCTGGAATTCTCCAGAAAACTGGCACGTCTCCATCCTGGGGAGTGCAGGAGGAGGGGTTGGCTCCTCAGTGGCTGGGCCTGGGCATCCCCTCTTAGTGAGCATGGTCAGCTCTCTGCACCGCAGGAAACTCCCTGTCAGTGACGGGCAACAGGCCTCATTGGCACTTAACCCCCCAAAAAGTAATGGCTCAGCTCTGGTACGGTTCCCAGCTGTGACCTGCTGAGACCTCTGGAGCATTTTACTGATGAAACGAACCCGATCCAGGAGACAAGAAATGATTTCCTACAATGTCCAGCCTCTCTGTTCTCCTTACAGCCTGGAGCAATGTTAGTACTCCCCACCCCACAGTGCCAGACCCCCAGAGGGGGTGACCTGACACTGGCAGCTCTCCCCACCTCAGCGATGGACCTCGGCCACCCTCTCCAAGAGGATCCGACACTAAATGGATTCCAGAGTCTGAGGTTCCCATCACTGTCCCATGAGAAGCCCTGATGTGTAAGGCTTGTAGAGTGACTGGTGTGAGTATTCCTCACATGCTCCTCCCTAACCATGTGGATTGAATCCTCACCTGTAAGATCCAGTTCGACTTTTTCTGTGTTCTCCTGCAGCTTCACCTCCTCTGACTCCACGTGGGTCTCAGCTGCTCTCTTCTTCAGGGACAAGTGCGTCCACCTTCGTGGTGAGGAAACTGTTCTCTCCTCATCGCTCTCTGCCATCGAGGTGTCAGATTGGCTGCAGACACAGAGTGTTTTCATGCCTGATAGGATGGTCCATGAGAATTTGCTTCTCTGGGGCTTCTCTGGCAAGGCCTGTTCTTGCTGGCTGAGGACAGAGCATGCCTCGATTGCTGCAGGTTGGACGAACACTTTGTGCACGTGGATCTCTCTGTGCTCCCTAGAGGCGAGTCTTTGGAAAAAGGAACGAAGCCTGGAGTAGAAAGAAGGAGGAAATGGGGTTTTCTGTCATTCTCTAAAGGAAGGGAATTAGTTTGCCCAGGATTCACAGATCCAAGAGACTGGTCTTTTGAACCCATCTGCTCCTCTAATAGCCAGGACTTGATCATACAACTGAGAACATAAGCAACACAAGACCGCCCAGACTGGGTCAAACCAAAGGTCCATCTAGCCCAGTGTCCTGTCTTCCGACAGTAGCCAGTGCCCCAGAGGGAATGAACAGGGACTGATCAAGTGATCCATTCCTGTCGCTCATTTCCGGCTCCTGGCAAACGAAGGTTAGGGACACCATCCCTGTGCATCCTGGCTAATAGCCATTAATGGACCTCACCTGCCTGAATTTAGCTAGTTCATTTTTGAACTCTGTTATAGTTTTGGCCTTCACAACATCCTCCGGCAAAGAGTTCCACAGGTTAACTGTGCGTTGTGTGAAAAATACTTCCTTTTGTTTGTGTGAAACCTGCTGCTTTATTAACAAAGTCTTCAAAGGGGGCACTAGGGTGTGAACCAAGGACCATTTGATCTGCAGTCAAACACTCTACTCCTGAACTCTACCGCCATGATTAAACCCAGCTGAAGGTGAAGACACATGGGACCATGGTGAAACAGGAATTCTTCTGGGGAAGTTCTAGGGCCTGTGTTATGCAGGAGGTCAGACTAGATGATCAGGGCTGGCCTTAGAGCCTTTGAAACTCTGAATTTATGAACATCACAGGTTCTCCCCTTTTGTTCTCTAACAGGAAACCTCCATCCACCAGATCTGTAATTCCTCCCATCCTAGCACAGTCGCTGGCTACATTTCCTAGCCTGACTCTCACCCCATGGATCTCACGCTTCCTCTGCCATTGGGCAGACATGGAAACCGCAAAGGTCAATTTCTATTTTCCTTGGTCACTGCCTGGGCCTAGTTGCAAAACTGCTTCATTATTAACCCTGCTCCTTTGTGCACAGAATGTTGGGACTCTGTGAACAGATGGTGCCAAGCTGAAAACCAATAAACCTCTGTTCCCAGAGAACCCAGGAAAAGAAACAAAAGATTGTCATCGAGAAGGATTAAGGGTCTGGAAGGATGGATTAGCAGCTGCAAATATGTTGACTTATTCTCAACTATTTGAAAATCTGGAATTTATTAGCATGGGGAAAATAATCAGTAAACTTTAAATGAAGAATTTCCCACACTATTTATAACATCCAGTCAGAAGTTGGGCCACCAGCACAATAACAAAGAAATCACACCGAGACCCATGACAAATGTAGGCTACAGTTTATTTAAACCCCTTTCCTGGAAAGGAACTGCAGGGGGGAATTTACACATCTATTGTATATAGCCCAATGGGGGCATAGTAGAATTTGTAGAGAGTTTTGAAGTCTATCTCCATGAGATTATTTCTGAGAACTGCCAAGATGACAGCCAGGGGATGGGAGTGGAGCTGTATCACTTTCAATAGCTTAAGATTTATTTCTTCTGCATTATTTGAGCTCATTTATGTGTGTTTCAATCATGTAAAGTCTGAGATAGATATTGTCTCAAGACACATACAAAAGACAATCATTACATGAGACAAAAGGTTTAGATTCACAACTTGAAGGCAAGGAGTGCATTGGGGCAACTCCAAGGGAAATACTGTTTATGGAGATATCAATCTAAATTCTACACGAGTTTTGTTATCTTCCCTTTAGGTTATACCCATGGAAATTGACCCATACTCGTCTGCTGAAAGATCAAATCATGGAAATCTGCCTCCAGAGAGCGTGGAAGGCTGACGCAGACGGGGAACTGAAAGATGCCCACATTCAACTCAAAACGGAACGTTGAGAAGTGACTGTTGCAACGCTGGCCCCACCAGTCCCTACGACAGGGGTGGCCAACCTGAGCCTGGGAAGGAGCCAGAATTTACCAATGAACATTGCCAAAGAGCCACAGGAATATGTCAGCAGTCCCCCATCAACTAACCCCCTCCAGCCCCCAGCACCTCCCGCCCACCAGCAGCCCCACCAATCACCGCCTCCCCCTCCCTCCCCACTCCTCCCGCCCGCCACAATCAGCTGTTTTGCAGTGCTCTGGAGGCCGTGGTGGGGAGCTGGGAGGAGCGAGGACATGGCAGGGGGAAGGGGCGGGGGCCTTGGGGGAAGGGGTGCGGTGGTGGCAGGACCTGGGGCAGAGCAGGGGGTTGAGCAGTGAGCACCCCGCAGCATATTGGAAAGTTAGCATCTGTAGCTCCAGCCTCGGAGTCAGTGCCTATGAAAGGAGCCGCATAGTAACCTCTGAAGAGCCACATGCGGCTCCGGAGCCACAGGTTGGCCACCCCTGCCCTAGGAGAAGGAGGCACCAAGCTGTCATGTGCGATCTAAGGAGCAGGAAAAGAATCTGGGAATTACCTTCTGTAACAACTCATCTTCTTTCAAACACCTGTGGAAATAGCTGATTCAAGAAGTTGTTGACAGATGGATAGTACGCGTCTATCAGCAGCTCCTTGGGTCACCAGCCATTGTCAACCAAGCCAGTTGGCAGACTGAAGGCAGGGCAAGAATGCTGAAGCAGAACATTCTTTGCTGTTGGGATACGTGACATCACAATAAACTTATACATAAACACACCTAGACCCCACCCAGAGAGACACACAGAAAAGTTAGTAACTTTAACAACACTGAGAGACTCACCCAAAATCTCTAGGAATTTTGATTTTGGGGAAGGGGATTATAGAAGCCGATTGCATGGGTGCTCTGGGCCTGGAGCACCCACAAGGAAAAATTAGTGGGTGTTTAGCACCCACTGGCAGCCAAGCTCTGCTCTCCCCGCAGTGCGTCTTGCCCGCCGGCGGCCTCATCTACACCTCACCCACTGCAACTTGAGACCATTGCTTCTTGTTCTCTCTTCTGCCACCACTGAGAACAGCCGAGCTCCATCCTCTTTGGACCCCCCCTTCAGGTAGTTGAAGGCTGCTATCAAATCCCCCCTCACTCTTCTCTTCTGTAGACTAAATAAGCCCAGTTCCCTCAGCCAGTCCTCATACGTCATGTGCCCCAGCCTCCTAACCTCCTGCAGGGTGGGTGCACAGCACAGCTGTGAGGCTGTCTGCTGCAATCAATCCCCCGGGGGCCAATTTAGTGGGGGTCTAGTGAAGACCCACTAAATCGACAGCGAAGGGATGGGACAAGGGTGTTCAGTTTTATTGGGTTAGAAAGTTGGCAACCCTAGATCCAGGGGAAACAACTCAAACACCCAACGAGGCTGGCCAGGGGCAGGACATCAGCTTTGAGGGGAGGGAAGAGGTGGGGGTGGCAGTGACATCATAAAAGCCTTTTGCAGGAACTCGGCCTATTGGGCAAAGGTGGTGGGGAGGGGGTGACCTCACAGAGAGACCCTGACTTCAGCCGGGCAGGACAGAGGTGCAGGGCCAGGCCAGTCTCTGAGACCCCCCGCCTTTGCTGCCGCAAGTCTCCTTCGCGAGGTCTCTCCTCGAGGACTGAGAGAGAATTAGGATTCATGGATGTGAGCATGAGGAGGAACCTCTGTGGAGTTTTCTCCTTTCCTGCCACTGATTGTGCCAGAAAACAAACTTCCCTTTTCCAAGGTAAGAGGCTCAGAGAGGTTTGGAACCTGTTCAGTCTGATCCCCCTGGTGCAGGCAGCATTCTAGGCCCAGAAAACACTGGCTTAAGGTGGCCGAATATGTCAGCAGCCCCCCATCCACTACCCCCTCCAGCCCCCAGCACCTCCCGCCCACCGGCAGCCCTGCCAATCAACGCATCTGTAGCTCCAGCCTCGGAGTCAGTGCCTATGAAAGGAGCCGCATAGTAACCTCTGAAGAGCCACATCCGGCTCCGGAGCCACAGGTTGGCCACCCCTGCCCTAGGAGAAGGAGGCACCAAGCTGTCATGTGCGATCTAAGGAGCAGGAAAAGAATCTGGGAATTACCTTCTGTAAAAACTCATCTTCTTTCAAACACCTGTGGAAATAGCTGATTCAAGAAGTTGTTGACAGATGGATAGTACGCGTCTATCAGCAGCTCCTTGGGTCACAGCCGTTGTCAACCAAGCCAGTTGGCAGACTGAAGGCAGGGCAAGAATGCTGAAGCAGAACATTCTTTGCTGTTGGGATACGTGACATCACAATAAACTTATACATCAACACACCTGGACCCCACCCAGAGAGACACACACAGAAAAGTTAGTAACTTTAACAACACTGAGAGACTCACCCAAAATCTCTAGGAATTTTGATTTTGGGGAAGGGGATTATAGAAGCCGATTGCATGGGTGCTCTGGGCCTGGAGCACCCACAAGGAAAAATTAGTGGGTGTTTAGCACCCACTGGCAGCCAAGCTGTGCTCTCCCCGCAGTGCGTCTTGCCCGCCGGCGGCCTCATCTACACCTCACCCACTGCAACTTGAGACCATTGCTTCTTGTTCTCTCTTCTGCCACCACTGAGAACAGCCGAGCTCCATCCTCTTTGGACCCCCCCTTCAGGTAGTTGAAGGCTGCTATCAAATCCCCCCTCACTCTTCTTTTCTGTAGACTAAATAAGCCCAGTTCCCTCAGCCAGTCCTCATACGTCATGTGCCCCAGCCTCCTAACCTCCTGCAGGGTGGGTGCACAGCACAGCTGTGAGGCTGTCTGCTGCAATCAATCCCCCGGGGGCCAATTTAGTGGGGGTCTAGTGAAGACCCACTAAATCGACAGCGAAGGGATGGGACAAGGGTGTTCAGTTTTATTGGGTTAGAAAGTTGGCAACTCTAGATCCAGGGGAAACAACTCAAACACCCAACGAGGCTGGTCAGGGGCAGGACATCAGCTTTGAGGGGAGGGGGTGGCAGTGACATCATAAAAGCCTTTTGCAGGAACTCGGCCTATTGGGCAAAGGTGGTGGGGAGGGGGTGACCTCACAGAGAGACCCTGACTTCAGCCGGGCAGGACAGCGGTGCAGGGCCAGGCCAGTCTCTCAGACCCCCCGCCTTTGCTGCCGCAAGTCTCCTTCGCGAGGTCTCTCCTCGAGGACTGAGAGAGAATTAGGATTCATGGATGTGAGCATGAGGAGGAACCTCTGTGGAGTTTTCTCCTTTCCTGCCACTGATTGTGCCAGAAAACAAACTTCCCTTTTCCAAGGTAAGAGGCTCAGAGAGGTTTGGAACCTGTTCAGTCTGATCCCCCTGGTGCAGGCAGTATTCTAGGCCCAGAAAACACTGGCTTAAGGTGGCCGAATATGTCAGCAGCCCCCCATCCACTACCCCCTCCAGCCCCCAGCACCTCCCGCCCACCGGCAGCCCTGCCAATCAACGCATCTGTAGCTCCAGCCTCGGAGTCAGTGCCTATGAAAGGAGCCGCATAGTAACCTCTGAAGAGCCACATGCGGCTCCGGAGCCACAGGTTGGCCACCCCTGCCCTAGGAGAAGGAGGCACCAAGCTGTCATGTGCAATCTAAGGAGCAGGAAAAGAATCTGGGAATTACCTTCTGTAAAAACTCATCTTCTTTCAAACACCTGTGGAAATAGCTGATTCAAGAAGTTGTTGACAGATGGATAGTACGCGTCTATCAGCAGCTCCTTGGGTCACAGCCGTTGTCAACCAAGCCAGTTGGCAGACTGAAGGCAGGGCAAGAATGCTGAAGCAGAACATTCTTTGCTGTTGGGATACGTGACATCACAATAAACTTATACATCAACACACCTGGACCCCACCCAGAGAGACACACACAGAAAAGTTAATAACTTTAACAACACTGAGAGACTCACCCAAAATCTCTAGGAATTTTGATTTTGGGGAAGGGGATTATAGAAGCCGATTGCATGGGTGCTCTGGGCCTGGAGCACCCACAAGGAAAAATTAGTGGGTGTTTAGCACCCACTGGCAGCCAAGCTGTGCTCTCCCCGCAGTGCGTCTTGCCCGCCGGCGGCCTCATCTACACCTCACCCACTGCAACTTGAGACCATTGCTTCTTGTTCTCTCTTCTGCCACCACTGAGAACAGCCGAGCTCCATCCTCTTTGGACCCCCCCTTCAGGTAGTTGAAGGCTGCTATCAAATCCCCCCTCACTCTTCTTTTCTGTAGACTAAATAAGCCCAGTTCCCTCAGCCAGTCCTCATACGTCATGTGCCCCAGCCTCCTAACCTCCTGCAGGGTGGGTGCACAGCACAGCTGTGAGGCTGTCTGCTGCAATCAATCCCCCGGGGGCCAATTTAGTGGGGGTCTAGTGAAGACCCACTAAATCGACAGCGAAGGGATGGGACAAGGGTGTTCAGTTTTATTGGGTTAGAAAGTTGGCAACTCTAGATCCAGGGGAAACAACTCAAACACCCAACGAGGCTGGCCAGGGGCAGGACATCAGCTTTGAGGGGAGGGGGTGGCAGTGACATCATAAAAGCCTTTTGCAGGAACTCGGCCTATTGGGCAAAGGTGGTGGGGAGGGGGTGACCTCACAGAGAGACCCTGACTTCAGCCGGGCAGGACAGCGGTGCAGGGCCAGGCCAGTCTCTCAGACCCCCCGCCTTTGCTGCCGCAAGTCTCCTTCGCGAGGTCTCTCCTCGAGGACTGAGAGAGAATTAGGATTCATGGATGTGAGCATGAGGAGGAACCTCTGTGGAGTTTTCTCCTTTCCTACCACTGATTGTGCCAGAAAACAAACTTCTCTTTTCCAAGGTAAGAGGCTCAGAGAGGTTTGGAACCTGTTCAGTCTGATCTCCCTGGTGCAGGCAGCATTCTAGGCCCAGAAAACACTGGCTTAAGGTGGCCGAATATGTCAGCAGCCCCCCATCCACTACCCCCTCCAGCCCCCAGCACCTCCCGCCCACCGGAAGCCCTGCCAATCAACGCCAATCAACGCATCTGTAGCTCCAACCTCGGAGTCAGTGCCTATGAAAGGAGCCGCATAGTAACCTCTGAAGAGCCACATGCGGCTCCGGAGCCACAGGTTGGCCACCCCTGCCCTAGGAGAAGGAGGCACCAAGCTGTCATGTGCGATCTAAGGAGCAGGAAAAGAATCTGGGAATTACCTTCTGTAAAAACTCATCTTCTTTCAAACACCTGTGGAAATAGCTGATTCAAGAAGTTGTTGACAGATGGATAGTACGCGTCTATCAGCAGCTCCTTGGGTCACAGCCGTTGTCAACCAAGCCAGTTGGCAGACTGAAGGCAGGGCAAGAATGCTGAAGCAGAACATTCTTTGCTGTTGGGATACGTGACATCACAATAAACTTATACATCAACACACCTGGACCCCACCCAGAGAGACACACACAGAAAAGTTAGTAACTTTAACAACACTGAGAGACTCACCCAAAATCTCTAGGAATTTTGATTTTGGGGAAGGGGATTATAGAAGCCGATTGCATGGGTACTCTGGGCCTGGAGCACCCACAAGGAAAAATTAGTGGGTGTTTAGCACCCACTGGCAGCCAAGCTGTGCTCTCCCCGCAGTGCGTCTTGCCCGCCGGCGGCCTCATCTACACCTCACCCACTGCAACTTGAGACCATTGCTTCTTGTTCTCTCTTCTGCCACCACTGAGAACAGCCGAGCTCCATCCTCTTTGGACCCCCCCTTCAGGTAGTTGAAGGCTGCTATCAAATCCCCCCTCACTCTTCTCTTCTGTAGACTAAATAAGCCCAGTTCCCTCAGCCAGTCCTCATACGTCATGTGCCCCAGCCTCCTAACCTCCTGCAGGGTGGGTGCACAGCACAGCTGTGAGGCTGTCTGCTGCAATCAATCCCCCGGGGGCCAATTTAGTGGGGGTCTAGTGAAGACCCACTAAATCGACAGCGAAGGCATGGGACAAGGGTGTTCAGTTTTATTGGGTTAGAAAGTTGGCAACCCTAGATCCAGGGGAAACAACTCAAACACCCAACGAGGCTGGCCAGGGGCAGGACATCAGCTTTGAGGGGAGGGGGTAGCAGTGACATCATAAAAGCCTTTTGCAGGAACTCGGCCTATTGGGCAAAGGTGGTGGGGAGGGGGTGACCTCACAGAGAGACCCTGACTTCAGCCGGGCAGGACAGCGGTGCAGGGCCAGGCCAGTCTCTCAGACCCCCCGCCTTTGCTGCCGCAAGTCTCCTTCGCGAGGTCTCTCCTCGAGGACTGAGAGAGAATTAGGATTCATGGATGTGAGCATGAGGAGGAACCTCTGTGGAGTTTTCTCCTTTCCTACCACTGATTGTGCCAGAAAACAAACTTCCCTTTTCCAAGGTAAGAGGCTCAGAGAGGTTTGGAACCTGTTCAGTCTGATCCCCCTGGTGCAGGCAGCATTCTAGGCCCAGAAAACACTGGCTTAAGGTGGCCGAATATGTCAGCAGCCCCCCATCCACTACCCCCTCCAGCCCCCAGCACCTCCCGCCCACCGGCAGTCCTGCCAATCAACGCCAATCAACGCATCTGTAGCTCCAGCCTCGGAGTCAGTGCCTATGAAAGGAGCCGCATAGTAACCTCTGAAGAGCCACATGCGGCTCCGGAGCTACAGGTTGGCCACCCCTGCCCTAGGAGAAGGAGGCACCAAGCTGTCATGTGCGATCTAAGGAGCAGGAAAAGAATCTGGGAATTACCTTCTGTAAAAACTCATCTTCTTTCAAACACCTGTGGAAATAGCTGATTCAAGAAGTTGTTGACAGATGGATAGTACGCGTCTATCAGCAGCTCCTTGGGTCACAGCCGTTGTCAACCAAGCCAGTTGGCAGACTGAAGGCAGGGCAAGAATGCTGAAGCAGAACATTCTTTGCTGTTGGGATACGTGACATCACAATAAACTTATACATCAACACACCTGGACCCCACCCAGAGAGACACACACAGAAAAGTTAGTAACTTTAACAACACTGAGAGACTCACCCAAAATCTCTAGGAATTTTGATTTTGGGGAAGGGGATTATAGAAGCCGATTGCATGGGTGCTCTGGGCCTGGAGCACCCACAAGGAAAAATTAGTGGGTGTTTAGCACCCACTGGCAGCCAAGCTCTGCTCTCCCCGCAGTGCGTCTTGCCCACCGGCGGCCTCATCTACACCTCACCCACTGCAACTTGAGACCATTGCTTCTTGTTCTCTCTTCTGCCACCACTGAGAACAGCCGAGCTCCATCCTCTTTGGACCCCCCCTTCAGGTAGTTGAAGGCTGCTATCAAATCCCCCCTCACTCTTCTCTTCTGTAGACTAAATAAGCCCAGTTCCCTCAGCCAGTCCTCATACGTCATGTGCCCCAGCCTCCTAACCTCCTGCAGGGTGGGTGCACAGCACAGCTGTGAGGCTGTCTGCTGCAATCAATCCCCCGGGGGCCAATTTAGTGGGGGTCTAGTGAAGACCCACTAAATCGACAGCGAAGGGATGGGACAAGGGTGTTCAGTTTTATTGGGTTAGAAAGTTGGCAACCCTAGATCCAGGGGAAACAACTCAAACACCCAACGAGGCTGGCCAGGGGCAGGACATCAGCTTTGAGGGGAGGGAAGAGGTGGGGGTGGCAGTGACATCATAAAAGCCTTTTGCAGGAACTCGGCCTATTGGGCAAAGGTGGTGGGGAGGGGGTGACCTCACAGAGAGACCCTGACTTCAGCCGGGCAGGACAGAGGTGCAGGGCCAGGCCACTCTCTGAGACCCCCCGCCTTTGCTGCCGCAAGTCTCCTTCGCGAGGTCTCTCCTCGAGGACTGAGAGAGAATTAGGATTCATGGATGTGAGCATGAGGAGGAACCTCTGTGGAGTTTTCTCCTTTCCTGCCACTGATTGTGCCAGAAAACAAACTTCCCTTTTCCAAGGTAAGAGGCTCAGAGAGGTTTGGAACCTGTTCAGTCTGATCCCCCTGGTGCAGGCAGCATTCTAGGCCCAGAAAACACTGGCTTAAGGTGGCCGAATATGTCAGCAGCCCCCCATCCACTACCCCCTCCAGCCCCCAGCACCTCCCGCCCACCGGCAGCCCTGCCAATCAACGCATCTGTAGCTCCAGCCTCGGAGTCAGTGCCTATGAAAGGAGCCGCATAGTAACCTCTGAAGAGCCACATCCGGCTCCGGAGCCACAGGTTGGCCACCCCTGCCCTAGGAGAAGGAGGCACCAAGCTGTCATGTGCAATCTAAGGAGCAGGAAAAGAATCTGGGAATTACCTTCTGTAAAAACTCATCTTCTTTCAAACACCTGTGGAAATAGCTGATTCAAGAAGTTGTTGACAGATGGATAGTACGCGTCTATCAGCAGCTCCTTGGGTCACAGCCGTTGTCAACCAAGCCAGTTGGCAGACTGAAGGCAGGGCAAGAATGCTGAAGCAGAACATTCTTTGCTGTTGGGATACGTGACATCACAATAAACTTATACATCAACACACCTGGACCCCACCCAGAGAGACACACACAGAAAAGTTAATAACTTTAACAACACTGAGAGACTCACCCAAAATCTCTAGGAATTTTGATTTTGGGGAAGGGGATTATAGAAGCCGATTGCATGGGTGCTCTGGGCCTGGAGCACCCACAAGGAAAAATTAGTGGGTGTTTAGCACCCACTGGCAGCCAAGCTGTGCTCTCCCCGCAGTGCGTCTTGCCCGCCGGCGGCCTCATCTACACCTCACCCACTGCAACTTGAGACCATTGCTTCTTGTTCTCTCTTCTGCCACCACTGAGAACAGCCGAGCTCCATCCTCTTTGGACCCCCCCTTCAGGTAGTTGAAGGCTGCTATCAAATCCCCCCTCACTCTTCTTTTCTGTAGACTAAATAAGCCCAGTTCCCTCAGCCAGTCCTCATACGTCATGTGCCCCAGCCTCCTAACCTCCTGCAGGGTGGGTGCACAGCACAGCTGTGAGGCTGTCTGCTGCAATCAATCCCCCGGGGGCCAATTTAGTGGGGGTCTAGTGAAGACCCACTAAATCGACAGCGAAGGGATGGGACAAGGGTGTTCAGTTTTATTGGGTTAGAAAGTTGGCAACTCTAGATCCAGGGGAAACAACTCAAACACCCAACGAGGCTGGCCAGGGGCAGGACATCAGCTTTGAGGGGAGGGGGTGGCAGTGACATCATAAAAGCCTTTTGCAGGAACTCGGCCTATTGGGCAAAGGTGGTGGGGAGGGGGTGACCTCACAGAGAGACCCTGACTTCAGCCGGGCAGGACAGCGGTGCAGGGCCAGGCCAGTCTCTCAGACCCCCCGCCTTTGCTGCCGCAAGTCTCCTTCGCGAGGTCTCTCCTCGAGGACTGAGAGAGAATTAGGATTCATGGATGTGAGCATGAGGAGGAACCTCTGTGGAGTTTTCTCCTTTCCTACCACTGATTGTGCCAGAAAACAAACTTCTCTTTTCCAAGGTAAGAGGCTCAGAGAGGTTTGGAACCTGTTCAGTCTGATCTCCCTGGTGCAGGCAGCATTCTAGGCCCAGAAAACACTGGCTTAAGGTGGCCGAATATGTCAGCAGCCCCCCATCCACTACCCCCTCCAGCCCCCAGCACCTCCCGCCCACCGGAAGCCCTGCCAATCAACGCCAATCAACGCATCTGTAGCTCCAACCTCGGAGTCAGTGCCTATGAAAGGAGCCGCATAGTAACCTCTGAAGAGCCACATGCGGCTCCGGAGCCACAGGTTGGCCACCCCTGCCCTAGGAGAAGGAGGCACCAAGCTGTCATGTGCGATCTAAGGAGCAGGAAAAGAATCTGGGAATTACCTTCTGTAAAAACTCATCTTCTTTCAAACACCTGTGGAAATAGCTGATTCAAGAAGTTGTTGACAGATGGATAGTACGCGTCTATCTGCAGCTCCTTGGGTCACAGCCGTTGTCAACCAAGCCAGTTGGCAGACTGAAGGCAGGGCAAGAATGCTGAAGCAGAACATTCTTTGCTGTTGGGATACGTGACATCACAATAAACTTATACATCAACACACCTGGACCCCACCCAGAGAGACACACACAGAAAAGTTAGTAACTTTAACAACACTGAGAGACTCACCCAAAATCTCTAGGAATTTTGATTTTGGGGAAGGGGATTATAGAAGCCGATTGCATGGGTGCTCTGGGCCTGGAGCACCCACAAGGAAAAATTAGTGGGTGTTTATCACCCACTGGCAGCCAAGCTCTGCTCTCCCCGCAGTGCGTCTTGCCCGCCGGCGGCCTCATCTACACCTCACCCACTGCAACTTGAGACCATTGCTTCTTGTTCTCTCTTCTGCCACCACTGAGAACAGCCGAGCTCCATCCTCTTTGGACCCCCCCTTCAGGTAGTTGAAGGCTGCTATCAAATCCCCCCTCACTCTTCTCTTCTGTAGACTAAATAAGCCCAGTTCCCTCAGCCAGTCCTCATACGTCATGTGCCCCAGCCTCCTAACCTCCTGCAGGGTGGGTACACAGCACAGCTGTGAGGCTGTCTGCTGCAATCAATCCCCCGGGGGCCAATTTAGTGGGGGTCTAGTGAAGACCCACTAAATCGACAGCGAAGGGATGGGACAAGGGTGTTCAGTTTTATTGGGTCAGCAAGTTGGCAACCCTAGAACCAGGGGAAACAACTCAAACACCCAACGAGGCTGGCCAGGGGCAGGACATCAGCTTTGAGGGGAGGGTTGGGGTGGCACTGACAGCACAAAGGCCTGTTGCAGGAACTCGGCCTATTGGGCAAAGGTGGTGGGGAGGGGGTGACCTCACAGAGAGACCCTGACATCAGCCGGGCAGGACAGAGGTGCAGGGCCAGGCCAGTCTCTGAGACCCCCCCGGCTTTGCTGCCGCAAGTCTCCTTCGCGAGGTCTCTCCTCGAGGACTGAGAGCAGAGGTGAAAGTAAGCCGGTACAGGCCGGTATGGAGGACCAGTAAGAAAAGGTGCAGTCTGACTCCTCCAGCCAGGCTGACAACGCTAGGCTCCGTGCTTTCCCCCTGCCTGGCACTCAGCAGGGCTGCAGGGGCTCCCCTCTAGCTTGCAGCAGGGAGCAGGGAGACTGGCTGAGAGGGAGAAGCAAGCCTACCCCCTGCATAAGAACAGTTTAACCCCAGCTGTTCCCTGCGCTGTTCAGCCCCTGGGGTTAGGAACCATTTCTGGCATCCTTGTTAATCTCACTCACAGTTGTTGCGGGGGGGAAGGGTGTGTGTGACCATGGCAGGGGCAGTTCTTTTCTGCCCCCGGGATGAGGGGATCTCTCCAATAAATATACACAACGAATACAAGCATTTCGCTGCACAGCTTAAATCCTCCCCTCCCCCCACTCAGCCGGGGCTCTCCCCTCTAGCCGCCTGCGTAAGAACCTAGGGCACAATCTCAGATCACTTTGTGTTTTGTCCTGCCTGCAGAGTGCAGAGGCTGAAATTGACAACACTTTCTCTAAGTATCTTGTATAGTTCATGAAGGCTATTCCAGTTGTCCTTCATTCACCCCTGCCCTGCCTTCCCCTACTACTAGCCACCCACTGGTGTGCCCCCTGCACTCTTTTATGTGCCTGGAAGGGAGATTAACAAATCCTTGATATCTGACTTGCTAGGAAATAGGATCTAGGGAAAGCGGGGCACTGGTGGGCATGGTGCAACGCAGTCCCTTGCCCCCCGGCTCCCACCATGTGGGGGTATGGCAGGCACTCAAAAGCTAACTTTGGAACATCCACATGAATGTCTTCCTGGGAAAACAAAATCTTCTTGTCTTGCTTCACCGATCTAAACCTACTCTGATCCAGGTATGTTCTAAATGTATAGGTTCAGTATGGATGGATCTCTCAAAAAAGAGAGCTCTTCAGGGTAGGAGTTGGACCAACAGCCCCCTGGGGAAGGACGGACTCCATTAAGCAGCACACATTAAGCAGAAGTTCCTGAGGTGTTAGCCCAGAAACACTTGTCTCCCCCCCTTAAAAGGGCACTGGCACCTTCCCCACAGGACAGTAATACATACAGTGTGTGTGTGTATGAATGTGTGTGTCACAAACAATGCAACTACAGCCTGCTGCCGACTGCCCCGACCCCAGCAACCGGCCCCTACTATTGTATTATAGGAGTATTGGAGATCCCCTCCTCCCGGGGGCAGAAAAGAACTGCCCCTGCCCTGGTCACACACACCCTTCCCCCCGCAGCCCCTGCAGCCGCTGCTGAGTGCCAGGCAGGGGGGGAGCACGGAGCCTAGCGTTGTCAGCCTGGCTGGAGGAGTCACACTGCTCTGTCCCATTGCTCCAGAACGAGCAAATAGGGATGTAAAACCCCTGTCGCTTTCCCGTCTTCTCTCTCCCATGATTGAGTTCCTCTGTTCTCTGCCACAACTTTTGCCCCATTCTCTTTGTAGAGAGGCAAAGTTTGTCTTGTAAATGGCTTGTCTAGTTTTTGTAAAGTCTATCCATGAGGAAGTTTGTGTGGAAGGAACTTTGCCTCTCTACAAAGGAAAAAGGACACTAAACTATCTAAACTGCTACATGCCACAAGGAGCCACAACAGTAGTTCCCTTAACCCACCCAGCAATATTGTTAATCTTTCCAGCTATACTCTTAGCCCAGCAGAAGAGTCTGTCCTATCTCGGGGCCTCTCCTTTTGTCCCTCCAGACCCACGAACATGATACAGTTCTGCGGTGACCTAGAATCCTACTTTCGACGTCTCCGACTCAAAGAATATTTCCAACATACCTCTGAACAGCATACTAACCCACAGAATCCCCCCTACCAGCACTACAATAAAAAGGATTCTGCGTGGACTCCTCCAGACGGTCGAAACAACAGACTGGACTTCTACGTAGATTGCTTCCGTCAACGTGCAAAGGCTGAAATTGTGGAAAAGCAACATCACTTGCCACATAACCTCAGCCATGCTGAACACAACGCCATCTACAGCCTCAGAAACAACCCTGACATCATAATCAAAAAGGCGGTGTTGTCATCATCATGAATAAATTGGAATATGACCAAGAGGCTGCTAGACAGCTCTCTAACACCACATTCTACAGGCCATTATCCTCTGATCCCACTGAGGATTACCTAAAGAAACTACACCATCTGCTAAAAAAACTCCCTGACAAAGCACAGGAACAAATCTGTACAGATACATGCCTAGAACACCGACCAGGGGTATTCTATTTGCTACCCAAGATCCATAAACCTGGAAATCCTGGACGCCCCATCATCTCAGGCATTGGCACCCTAACATCAGGCTTGTCTGGTTATGTGGACTCTCTCCTCAGACCCTACGCTACCAGCACTCCTAGCTATCTTCGAGACACCACTGACTTCCTGAGGAAACTACAATCCATCGGTGATCTTCCAGAAAACACCATCCTGGCCACTATGGACGTAGAAGCCCTCTACACCAATATTCCACCCAAAGATGGACTACAAGCTATCAGGAACAGTATCCCCGATAATGTCACAGCTAACCTGGTGGCTGAACTCTGTGACTTTGTCCTCACCCACAACTATTTCACATTTGGGGACAATATATACCTTCAAGTCAGAGGCACTGCTATGGGTACCCGCATGGCCCCACAGTATGCCAACATTTTTATGGCTGACTTAGAACAACGCTTCCTTAGCTCTCGTCCCCTAACGCCCCTACTCTACTTGCGCTACATTGATGACATCTTCATCATCTGGACCCATGGAAAAGAAGCCCTTGAGGAATTCCACCATGATTTCAATAATTTCCATCCCACCATCAACCTCAGCCTAGATCAATCCACACAAGCGGTCCATTTCCTGGACACTACTGTGCTAATAAGCGATGGTCACATAAATACCACCCTATACCGGAAACCTACTGACCGCTACACTTACCTACATGCCTCCAGCTTCCATCCAGGACACACCACACGGTCCATTGTCTACAGCCAAGCTCTAAGATATAACCGCATTTGCTCTAATCCCTCAGATAGAGACAAGCACCTACAAGATCTCTATCAAGCATTCTTAAAACTACAATACCCACCTGCTGAAGTGAAAAACAGATTGACAGAGCCAGACGAGTACCCAGAAGTCACCTCCTACAAGAAAGGGCCAACAAAGAAAATAACAGAACACCACTAGCTGTCACCTTCAGCCCCCAACTAAAACCTCTCCAGCGCATCATCAGAGATCTACAACCTATCCTGAAAGATGATCCTTTACTCTCACAGATCTTGGGAGACAGACCTGTTCTCACTTACAGACAACCCCCCAACGTAAAGCAAATACTCACCAGCAACCAAACATCACTGAACAAAACCACTGACCCAGGAATCTATCCTTGTAACAAAGCCCGATGCCAACTCTGTCCACATATCTATTCAAGTGACATCATCATAGGGCCTAATCACATCAGCCATACGATCAGGGGCTCGTTCACCTGCACATCTACCAATGTGATATATGCCATCATGTGCCAGCAATGCCCCTCTGCCATGTACATTGGCCAAACCGGACAGTCTCTCCGCAAAAGAATTAATGGACACAAATCTGACATCAGGAATCATAATACTCAAAAACCAGTGGAGAACACTTTAACCTGTCTGGTCATTCTATGACAGACCTGCGGGTGGCTATTTTAAAACAGAAAAACTTCAAAAACAGATTCCAACGAGAGACTGCTGAGCTGGAATTGATATGCAAACTAGACACAATCAACTCAGGATTGAATAAGGACTGGGAATGGCTGAGCCATTACAAACATTGAATCTATCTCCCCTTGTAAGTATTCTCACACTTGCTTCTTATCAAACTGTCTGTACTGAGCTATCTTGATTATCACTTCAAAAGTTTTTTTTCCTCTTACTTAATTGGCCTCTCAGAGTTGGTAAGACAACTCCCACCTGTTCATGCTCTCTGTATGTGTGTATATATATCTCCTCAATATATGTTTCACTCTATATATGCATCCGAAGAAGTGGGTTGTAGCCCACGAAAGCTTATGCTCTAATAAATGTGTTAGTCTCTAAGGTGCCACAAGTACTCCTGTTCTTTTTGAGCTCAAACTTCATCACACATCAGAGAGTCCACACAGGAGAGAGACCCTACACATGCTCTGAGTGCGGGAAGAGCTTCAGCAGAGCTCACACCTCATCACACATCAGAGAGTCCACACAGGAGAGAGACCCTACACATGCTCTGAGTGCGGGAAGAGCTTCAGTAGTAGCTCAGACCTGAGCTCACATCAGAAAGTTCACATGGGAGAGCGACCCTACACATGCCCTGAGTGCAGGAAAAGCTTCAAACACAGGTCAAACCTGATGGCACATTGGAGAGTCCACACTGGGGAGACACCCTACACCTGCTCTGAGTGTGGGAAAAGATTTAGTGACACCTCAACCCTCATCACACATCAGAGAATCCACATGGGAGAGAGACCCTACATGTTCTCTGAATGTGGGAAAAGCTCAGCTTTCAGCAAACATAAGAGAATCCACACCAGTGAGTAATGCCATAAATATCTTGACTAGGGCTGGCTAAAGATTTTTTGTAAAACACATTAGCTAATTCCCACACAGTTTGCACCATTTTCTTCAGTGTGGTGTCTCAGCTCCACGTGCGTTGCCTGCCTCTGTCTTTTGCCCCTCACCCTTCTTTGGGGTGATTCCCATCCTCCTTTATCAACTTCTTTGTCTGATATCACCTGGGAGTGTGTCCCCCTCCTGCCAGAAATATCCATCAGTACCATGTGCAGGAGATAGTGTTCACCTTGATTGCCTACACTGAGGTAAAAACTACCTGTGCCGTGTCTCCACTGGGAGGTACATGGAAGTAGCGGCTCAGCTTAGTGAACTTTTGCAGTGCAGACGTAACCCGGGTACAGTGCAGGTATAATCCGGGTACAGTGGCTGGGGTTAGCTTTCCCCTTGACCTGAGCTCACCTCCATCATTCTTCCCAGTCTAGACAAACCCCGAGCATCACGTTGATACCATTCCCCATTACAAAGTGATTGTTAGTCACCGTGTTCCCCCTTGGGGCCAGATTGTCTCAATCCCAGTTGTTCTCACCTTGCTTAGGGTTATGCTGGACAGAAGTATTTTTCTACCATTTTCCTCAATTAAAATAGATTGAAATAGAACAAAGAGCAGGAGCGGGTCATTTCAGCCTCTGTGACACCTGAAGGAGATGGGGTGAATCAAAGGGATTCCCTCCTTCCCCATCCCTGTCACAATCCCCCCTCGCCCCAGCAGCACTAGCTTCTGTGTAAGCCACAATAGCGTTTATCCTCCCCACGTTCTACCCCTGCACCTCTCGAAGTGTCACGTGATGCCGTGTTCTGAGCGCTCTCTGTGCTTAGGTGTCACACGTTGAACCTAAATCCGACTCACTGGGGCTAGATGTGAAAGTGTCACCGACCTGGAGGGGGGATTTGAATGGATCCCAAACACAGAGTTGTCATTCTGTGCTTTCATCTCTGCTTCCATCTCTTGGCAAAGCTACTTCTGGGCTTTTTCCTGCTGAGCTGGGATTGGTGCAGATGGGAAGGTTGGCTGCTTTCCCCCCGCGTGATGGAGCTAAATCTTTTGTAAATAACGTGCCTCAATCATGAGGTGGCACAGAGTGAAGCGAGTCTGAATGGGTCAGAGGAGAACACAAAGGGAGAAGCTGTTTTCATTTTGAGTTATCAGATATAAGCTGCTCTGGAATTTCATTTGATATGAAGCTGAAAGTGCCTTCCACCCCTCTGTGTTGTGGGGTTTTCTCTTTCCTGAAAGCGGTTTGGTCTCACAATTGGATATTACCTTTGTCTGACAGAATGTACCTCAGATTTATTGGGGACTTGGAGACAAGTGACCATTTGCTCAAACGATAATATCTTATTTTATTTGTGTCTTTTCCCCACCCCTCTATGGTGACATGGAGGAAGTTCAAGTGCAGTTCAGCCAGCGGGAAACAATACTCCAAGCTGTCCAGCATGCTCCCACGGAAACAAAACCATTTTAAAATTTTTACTCGGAAATGGTGAACAATGGTATGCCACAAATTGTGCAGCTAACAGAAGTAACTGCACACGATCACACTTGTGGGTGCATTATAAATTAAAAACAAGAGATGTCCAATAACTAGGTGTGACCAGGGTTCCGGGCGGCACACTGAGATTGCTCAATTAGGGCAAACTGCAAAGAATGGTATCAGAGGGGTAGCTGTGTTAGTCTGGATCTGTAAGAAGCAACAGAGCGTCCTGGGGCACCTTTAAGACTAACAGATGTATTGGAGCATAAGCTTTCATGGGTGAATGCCCACGTCGTTGGATGCATTCACCCACAAAAGCTTATGCTCCAATACATCTGTTAGGCTTAAAGGTGCCCCAGGATTCTCTGTTGCTTCTTGCAAAGAATGGGGCAGTCAAAACTGGTGGTTATTCCAATAGTTAGATTCACCAAGCCAGCAACAAAACAGCTTCCACAATACCTTACTGCTTACACAGAAGCCAAAACTCAGTTCCCTCCAAGCAACCCAGCCTGGGGCTCCCTCTCAGACAGCCGAGTCAAATATGAGGAGGATTATTGAAAATCTTGTTCGTCATATAAAATGTTCTACCAGCCCCAAAAGATCGGACACATTACCCACCAGGTTAATGAATCTTTCAGATCTTACCCAAATACACGCTTACCGCCAATTCTTTTTAACGAAACTAACGTTTATTAAAACAGAAAAGGGAGAGAGTTATTGGTTAAAAGATCATTATACATACAGGTACTAACATAGTTCTTCGATCAGTTTCATAGTAGAGATGGTGAGCTTTAGTGTTGCAAGGAGTCCTTTTAGAATTAGTCCATAGGTTCAGTCCAATATGCAAATACTCAATGTCAGGGTGGTCCAGATGGGACTGGAGATCTCAGTCTTACAAATCAAACTGCCCCTGATTGAAGCTTAAGCAGATCTGAGATGAAAGGATCAGGGCCCAAGAGTTTTTAATAGAGATTTTTTACAGCCTCTTGACAGCACCCGTCCTTGGGTGAATAGACTTTTGAAGTAACCTTTATTTCCTAAGTATCACCGGTAATTAGTGACATGGATTAACATAAGACAGTTGCCCATCTCCCACCGTTTGCGGGTGATTTGCTATATACTTCAAAGAGAAATTGAGACAGTGATATTGCTATATTTACATGTTCATTTACATGTTCATATCTTCTTTTGATCGCTGCATTAACAGAATCCAGGATAGACAGGAACTGTTTGATTAAATATTGTTAGAATAGATGTAAACACACAAAAGCACAAACATTATCTATCAATATGTCTCTAAAAGTTGAATCTGGGTCAATTAGCCTGCAAGTTGCTTAACCCTTTCTAGCCCTGTGTCTCACTAGGCTTAATCAATGTAGTAATCAATGACTATGAATCAAAGACGAATACAGCTGAATACAGCAAGGAAGGGTCCCGACATGACCGGTGGCTCTGGAAGACGGGCTTGTGGAGCTCTGTAGCGGGTGGTTACCCCGCTCCTGCCCTGAAGGGCTCAAAACAGCCCTGGGGGAAGGAAAAGCTACTAGGCTGATTGGGGAAGCCGCTGCAGCTGGGCCACGCCCCAATCAGGCCCCAGCTGGCCTGTATAAAAAGGCTGGGAGCCAGTAGCCCAGGGCAGTTTCTCTCTGCGTTCAGAGAGAGAAGGGCCTGGCTGCCGGGAGTGAGAGACAGGGTACCTGAGTGGAGCAGGGCTGGGGAGCTCCAGCCTGGAAAGCCCCAGGCTGCGGCCTAGGAGAAGGCTAAGAGGTACTGGGGGTTGCAGAGGGCAGCCCAGGGCTAGGCCAAGGCAGCAGGTCCAAACCCAACCTTGCCGATGATGAGTGGCCTATACTGCAGTCTGCCCCAGGGAGCCGGGGCTAGTTGGAGACTGGCAGTGGCATTATCCTGAGGTGAGGTGGGAATAGTGGGTGGGGGTTCCCTGGGGAGGGGAGACCCTAAGACTGAGGGGTTACGGCCGGGGGGCAGCACCCCAGGTAAAAAAGCACCTGGGTCCAGGGAGGGACAGGCGGATCACCGACCTGCAGAGGGCGCTCCGGAGCTGGAACAAGCTAATTCCCAGAAGTCACCAGCAGGAGGCGCTGCAGGGGTAAGTCTGCTCCTCTACAAGCTCACGCTGTCTTAAAGATTCTGTGCTTATCCCGCCTGTATTTGTACCAAACTGGGGGAGTTTCACAATTTTCCCCAGATCACTTGATTTAATAGATCTTTGTTCTCCGTTTTCTGTGACATGTTTTTTACCGACCGTAATTGCTACACCTTCCTTGGAGGGGATACGCTGTAAGTTTCAACATGGCATATATTTTATGATTTGAGAGTTATGCAGTCCCCACACATTAAACAAAAGCAGAGAGGCATGGACACAAGACAAGAATTTAGTTTTGAACATTCCAGGCCTAATATCTGTTTTTCTGCTAGCCCTGAAATGACAATACTCCAGCTCTCTCTTTCTGTAACCGAAATAAAAAAGCATTTTAGAAGATCTTAACATGAGGACAAATCAAGAAACATGTGTGATGTTCTAGACAGTATAATGTTAATATTGCCAATATTGGCTAACACTGTAGAAGTTAACAGACTTTCTCTCCCCTAACTTCATCTCTAGTGTAGTAGCCAGGGATAGCACAACACCTAGAAGCTGTTGTATTTACGTGTATGTTACAAGCTTCTTGTATCTTAATTTTTGCTAAGCTTGTATTCTCCAGCACAGATGCAAA
Organism: Chrysemys picta bellii; assembly: GCF_011386835.1. Classification (NCBI taxonomy): domain Eukaryota; kingdom Metazoa; phylum Chordata; order Testudines; family Emydidae; genus Chrysemys; species Chrysemys picta. The sequence continues at coordinate 78,216,361 of NC_088801.1, read as the reverse complement.
GGAGAAGTTCGTACAAAGGTCACAGCATCTACCTACCATAGAGTTTCAGAGGATGCAACATGAATATAAAGGACTTCAAATCTAATCTACTTTACATATGCACTATTGACTACTTTCTTATTTTGATTATATAACACTGCTTGTCCACCTATGTTTGCTACTATAATCAATTACATTTGATCAGTTAGCACACTTTTAACCTTTTGTTTATAAAAACTGATTTCCCAGTATAGCTTATCCAGACAAACTGGTACTTTGTAATTAAACAATTACATCCTTGAATAATCGTTCTGATTGTGAGAGCTTCGGTAAGCCAATTACATTCCAGAATAATAGTTCCGTGTTAGAACTCAGGTTTCAGTCCAATTCTGTTCTCACAGGGTAGCTGTCATTGCACCAGCACTGCCGGGATTTCCCAACCTGTGTTTAGTTTAGCTAAGGCCTACACTGACTCCGTCTGCACAACAGTCGGATCGCAAAGCACTCTGGTCCCGTTCTGCCAGCTAGTGTTGTGAAGCATTGTGGGTTTTACTGCAGTTTGGTCATCACGCTGTTGTTCACTTGGCAATATAGTTTCAGATGATCTGGGAAGTGTATTCCCCAGTCAGTGACTTGGAACTTGGCAAAAGGCCCATGGATTTGGATCCCAAAGCAATGGTGGTCCAGGCCCTACAGGGGGTTACCGTTGAAGACATGTCCTTCCAAATCAGGGGCACACTGTCGCTTGTGGAAGTTGGGGGGGAAAGCGCAGACCTCTTAGTCTGCCAGGAAGAGCAAGAGTCAGGCTAACTCTTCCAGTTAATAACGCGAGACTTTAATGCAGGGCCTGGGCGAGTGGGAAGAACTGAGGTTATTTTGACCTTGTTAGATAAGAACGGAACACAGACTGGAGCAGAAAATTGCTGAGGAAAGTAAGATATCAGGAAGGAATATGTATAAACAAAATGCAGCTGTTGCTCATTACTGTCTGTAACAAAAGGTATTGGGGTGTGTGACGGGTCCCCTGGGTGCCACCTGGAACTGGCGTACCAGTGAGTCCCCCTGACGCACCAGCCCAGGCTCCCTTTACACTGTACTGCGGTGACAAGCTCCTAACCCCTCCCGCACAGACAGGTAGAGACACACCCAGCTGCAGCTACACACACATGCTGAGATCCGCTCTGCGGGGGAAGGCTCAGCTAAGAAGCTGCCCAGTTACTCAAGTGCACCCTCCCCCCCCCCCCGAGGGTAAACCCAAAGTTATACCGTCGTGCACTGCACAGGGAACTGTACAGTGCAAGCTCCTGAAATCTGCCCCCTCCCTCAACGTGGAGAGGAATATATACAGCTTTCTGCCCCAGGTAATGGCTCCCCCATACACTGGTTTTAGACAAAACCACAATGAGTTTATTAACCACAAAAGGTAGATTTTAGTGATAATAAGGGATAGCAAATGGATCAAATAAAAACACAATCTAAGCTTAATATACTAAAGAAATTGGATGAGTAGCAAATTCTCCCCCTAACAGTTGATCAGCCTGGGTTCTGCCCTTCGCCCCCAGTTCAGTCCTCGCTTCTCAGGTGTTTCCAGCAATCTTCTTGGGCAGGAAGTCACTGAAGATCTGTGATGACAGTCACTCCCCTGCCTTAAATAGCTTTTGCATAGGGCGGGAACCCTTTGTCTCCAACTTTAGTTCCCACACCTTTCAGTGGAAAAACATTAGTATTCCAACATGGAGTCCAGTAGCAGGTGACTCGGTCACATGTTCTGGTAGGCAGGGCCATCCCTAGCTATTCTGGGGCCCTATGAAGCCCCCCCTGTGGGTGGGGGGTTGTGGGGCCCCAGGCCTCTGCGTGGGGGGGGCACAGCTGGCTTGGGGGGACAGGAGGGAACCCCCCCCCCCCCTCAGCACTCACCAGCAGCATGGCTGGAACCGGGTCGCTGCACTTCCCGCCGCTGGTGAGTGCAGGCCCTCAGGGGCAGGAAGAGGCGGGGCAGGGGCTTTGAGGAAGGGGTGGAGTGGGGGGAGGAAGGGGTGGGGCTGGGGCGGAGGAGAGGCGGGGGCCCTGGGGAAGAGGGGGGCAGGAGCTGGAGTAGCACACAGCTGCGCAGGGCACCAGGAAATCTGCTGGTGCCCTACACAGCTGCGTACTTTGCGTATGGGTAAGGATGGCCCTGCCGGTAGGGCTATAGCAGCCATGTAGCGTCCTCAGGAAGGTTCCCTGTTGGGAGATTAGCATCTTCTAAAACTTATTGTTCTCCCTAATGGCCCTTCCCAGCCAGGCATCTAGTCTGAGTGCATTCTACCTACTGGGCGTTCCCAGGTTTAAACACACTTGTAATCTATGTATAGACGATTTGCCTAACTTCAGATACCAAAATGATACATGCATGAAATTGGATAATCATATTCAGTAAATCATAACCTTTTCACTGATGCCTTATATGACCCATCTTGCCTAAAATACATCATAGTTATGCCATAATCTTATCACAATAATATTTACGATGATGAATACGGGGCATAAAGCCCCAGGATGTACTGGCTTCACACCCCCAAACTTTTCTCTATTGAATGAAATCTAAGAATCTCTTGTATTAGGATTCTAGCAGCCGGGGCTTTAACGAATACACCACGAATAAAATCATGAGCGTTTGCAACACTGGAGGATCAGAGACAGTCGCTGAGTACCTTAAATATATACTGGGAATGATCTCGTTTTGTAGTACCCATAACGTAGCTCAATGTGAAATCCATTTCAGACTCTACGGTGGGACACACCATGTGGACAGTATCCTGTGCTTTGAGGCTCTAGTTAAATAAGGATCCGAGCATGGTGATTACACAGCACCACCCCAGGGGGACAGCTCCTCACCCAACAGGCCGTGTCAGGGCCCTGGGGCAGCTGGGTCTAACAGGGAAGAAAGCACCTCCACCAGCTAACTGCTTAAGCGGGGTTGGGCACTCCCAGCACAGCCAGCTGCCCAGCACAGGCGTAAAGCTCCCCCTTAGATCACTATGGCTCTGTCTACACTGGAACTTTGTCAGAAAAACGTTTGTCGTTCGGGGTGTTAAAAAAAGCCACACCTAAATGACAAGAGTTTTACCGAGGAAAAGCGCGGGTGTGAACAGCACGACATTGGCAGAAGAGCTCTCCGGCCGACAACCCTAACGCCACTCGTTGGGGGTGGAAGTTTTCTGTCGGCAGGAGAGGGCTCTCTTGTTGACAAACAGCAGCTACAGCACAGTGTAGACAAAGCCCCATTCAGCAGATCAGAGAGACCCCAAGCTGGAGTCAAGTGGAGTTGGAAGCATTCTGCCCTCCTGGGGGTCACTGGCCGAGGGGGTTTGCTGTAATCTGACCCTCCACTGCAGCCTCCCCGACCCCTACAGCAACGCCAGGCCAGGCAGATGCGGCAGGTTAAGAGGCCAAGGAAGGCTAAGCCTCCCCTAGCACAGCTGCCACCGACCCGCTGCCGGACACCTGGCCTGAGGGGGCCCCACCTCTTCGCACCACTACTCCGCCTCTTCCCCGAGGCCCCACTGCCTGCAGCTGCCTGGTCAGTCCCTGCGTGCACCCACCCACCCACCTACCCACCCACCTGCCGTGTCTCTCCTCACCCCCTCTCCCCAGTGGGGCTCAGCTCCGGCTAGCGGGGCCTGGAGCTCGGGGCTCGGGCTGGCCAATGGCTGGGGTGGCTCGGGCCAGCGTGGGGGTTCGGGCCGGCGCTCGGGCCGGTGCTGGGCCAACGCCGGGATTGGGGGGTTTCGCCAGGGCTCCTGCGGCCGCGGTGGCGGGGCTCCGGCAGGCCGGTGGGGGAAGGGGCGGCCTAGGAGAGGGGCCTTGGGCAGCAGGGGTGGGGTCAGGGGTCAGGGTCCCCGAGGCGGGTTTCACCCTCTCCTAACCCGCCTCCAGCTGCTTGACCCCTCGGCCCAGTCAATTTCCGCCCCCCGCTCAGACCCCCCCCCTTAACCCCTTTAACCCCAGACCCGTAGGGCTAGTACGGGCAGGGGAAGGGCAGGGGCTTCAGCAGCGTTTACTGCGCATGCTCAGTGCACCCCACGTGGCACAGCCCCAGGCCGCAACACTAAAACTAACCCGAGAGCCCTGCACGGAGGCCCGGGACACGTGACTCTCGCCAGCAAATCAGCGCAGGCGCCACCGTCTCCTGCAACCTCCGCCCCACCCGCTCGGGGCAGAGTCTGAGCCGGCCACGCCCCCGCTGTCCGGCGGGACAGCACCCGGAAGTTAAGTTGCCTGGTGAAGCGCTAATTGTGTTCGACTAAACCCAGTGACCGGAAGTTATTTGCCCGAGTGGTCACTCTAGTAGTGTCTGACCGGATACAGTACCAGTGCCCCGGTACGCGGCTTAGTGTCCCCCCGGGATCAGTGACCGGAACTTATTTAACCTGGTGTGCTGTTTAATACTGTCCCCCCGGGAACAGTGACCGGAACTCATTTAACATGGTGCGTTCTTCAATACTGTCCCCCCGGGAACAGTGACCGGAACTCATTTAGCTTGGTGTGCTGTTTACTACTGTCCCTCCGGGAACAGTGACCGGAACTCATTGAACTTGGTGAGGTCTTCAATACTGTCCCTCTGGGAACAGTGACCGGAACTCATTTAACCTGGTGCGGTCTTCAATACTGCCCCCCCGGGAACAGTGACCGGAACTCATTTAGCTTGGTGTGCTGTTTAATACTGTCCCTCCGGGAACAGTGACCGGGACTTATTTAACCTGGTGTGCTGTTTAATCCTGTCCCTCCGGGAACAGTGACCGGAACTCATTGAACTTGGTGAGGTCTTCAATACCGTCCCTCCGGGAACAGTGACCGGAACTCATTTAACCTGGTGCGGTCTTCAATACTGTCCCCCCGGGAACAGTGAGCGGAAATCATTCGACCTGGTGCGTCTCTAATACTGCTCCCCCCCCCCCGGGAACAGTGACCGGAACTCATTTAACTTGGTGTGCTGTTTCATACTGTCCCCCCGGGAACAGTGAGCGGAAATCATTCGACATGGTGCGGTCTTTAATACTGTCCCCCCGGGAACAGTAACCGGAAGTTATTCCCCCATAATACTCTCATTACGCAGGTGCCATCAAGACCAGTGGAGTGCGCGGACTGGCCGTTGTCCCGGTTTCACGGCCCGGGGCACCCGGCGCACTCAGTGGGGAGGGCTGGGGGGGATGCGCTGAGGACTAGAGCGGGCGAACTCCATCTCCCATGGAAGCCACCGAGAGGTCACGTGTCCCCGCGGCGACAGTCTCGCTCTGAGGGCGGGAAATCCTGGTCGGGCCACACCCAGAGCGCGTGCCCCGCACTGCCTGATGGGAAATGGAGCCGCACTGGCCAGCTACTCCCCCCCCCCCCCCCGTTTGTTCTCGCTAGGGCGCGCGTGGCCCTCTCCGAACGTGGGGGGGGGGCGCTGTGACATCATCTCAGTGCGACAGAGACGGGGCGGAAACGCAGTGGCTGACGGGACTAGTCCCCAGACAGCGGCCTATCTTGGGGCCGAAGCCCTCGCGGGGGCCGATGGGAAATGCAGGCGCGTGACGCAGGCGCGCTAGGGTTCCGTTCCCACAATGCCGCGTTGAGCCGGACCCCGCTGCCGCGCTACGGCGGCCCGTGAGGTTCAGCGCGTGCGCGGGGAGAGGCGCCCAGCCGGCCCGAGCAGGTAACGCGGGCGGGAGCAGCGCGGCCGGGGCGGGTCCGAGCGGGGAACGCCGGGAGCCTCCCTCGGCCCGTCACAGCGGGACTGCTCGGGAGCGCCGGAGCCGGGGAGTCGCGTTCCGGCCCCTCCCCCTCCAGACTCCCCCACCCCCCCCCACACAGCCGCCCACCCCCACAGACCCCCCCCCACACACACACAGACACACACCCTCACAGACCCCCCACACAGACACACACACACACCGACTCTCACACAGACACAGACCCCACCCCCACCGCCGCCCACCCCCACAGACCCCCCCCCACAGACACACACACAGACAGACACTTCCTGTGAACTGGGAGTCGTTGGCAATGCTCGTTCTTACACCGCTTGCAATGGGCAGCAAGATTTGAGGATTCCCTGAACAAGTTAATACCCAAGAATAACAATTACTACAACCCAATCAAGTAATTTTCATTGTGTGTGTGTGTGTGTGGGGGGGTGTATATATATATATTAGGGCTGTCAAGCGATTAATTGTGCTGTTAAACAACAATAGAATACCATTTATTTTTAATATTTTGGATGTTTACATTTTCAACTATATTAATTTCAATTACAACACAATACATGATGGGGCATACGAATGTTTGCATATCTGGCATATCTTGCAACGCTGGCTACAAAAGTGCCATGCGAACGCCTGTTCTCACTTTCAGGTGACATTGTAAATAAGCAGGCAGCAGTAGCTCCCATCAATGTAAACAAACTTGTTTCTCTTAGTGATTGGCAGAATAAGAAGTAAGACTGAGTGGACTTGTAGGCTCTCAAGTTTTACACTGTTTTGTTTTTGAGTGCAGTTATGCAACCAAACTCCCCCCGCTGCATTTGTTACACTTTCTCAATAAAGAGTTTGCACTTCAGTACTTATCGTGGAAGATCAGAGTTGGAAGAGACCTCAGGAGGTATCTAGTCCCACCCCCTGCTCAAAGCAGAACCAATCCCCAATTAAATCATCCCAGCCAGGGCTTTGTCAAGCCGGGCCTTAAAAACATCCAAGGAAGGAGACTCCACCACCTCCCTAGGGAACCCATTCCAGTGCTTCACCACCCTCCTAGTATGTATGCGGTGAATTGAAAAATACTATTTCTTTTGTTGTATCATTTTTACAGTACATATGTTTGTAATAAAAAAATAATATAAAGTGAGCACTGTGCACTTTGTATTCTGTGTTGTAATTGAAATCAGTATTGAAAATGTGTCCAAAAATATTTAATACATTTCAATTGGTATTCTGTTGTTATAAGTGCAATTAATCACAATTGATTTGAGTTAATCGTGTGAGTTAACTGCAATTAATTGACAGCCCTAATATATAAAAACGCCAGATCCTCAGGACACCAATTTAATGTGGAAGCTAATTCTTACCTTAAAATGACAAGTGATTTTATGTATTCATGTGGCACTTGTTGGCATTCGCCTAGCAACAAAGCTATTGAAACAGAAAGGCAAGCAGGGTGAGGCAGTGAAGCTGCTGCCTATCAGGGCTACCAGGAAAAAAAATGCTTTTAATTTTGCCTGTGCTCCTAAGAGGTTGAAAGTTACTTAAACCCCGAACCACAAAAGTGGGAGCGGGGGCAGGTGCTTTGAAACTTCCATTCCCAGGATCGCCATGGCCAGTGGGTCATGAGAGAGAGACTCTATAGGGGTCAGGGCAGGGCTTGCAACTCAGGGATAGCTCATGGAGCGGGGGATAGCTCAGTGGTTTGAGCATTGGCCCGCTAAACCCAAGCTTATGAGTTCAATCCTTGAGGGGGCCACTTAGGGATCTGGGGCAAAATCAGTACTTGGTCCTGCTAGTGAAGGTAGGGGGCTGGACTCGATGACCTTTCAAGGTCCCTTCCAGTTCTAGGAGATAGGATATCTCCATTTAAAACAAAGAAACAACCAAAAAAAAACACTCCCATGTTTCCCTCAGGATTTTCAAACTATAACTTTCAGTTATAACTCATCTCGGTCAACTAAGGCTATGTCTACCCTATAGCATTCACAGCTGCAGTGGGTTGGCCCCGTGTTTGGGAGTGGCAGGGGATTCATTCATGGTCTTTTTCCTCTTTCAGGTGCTGGCAAGAGTCATCATGGTGCACCTTGGTAAGTGCAGACAGGGCTTGTTAAGGGTTGCACGCACAGACTCCTAGTTTCTGCATCCCTCTAAATCAATCACAGTTAGTGGAGAATGTGCAGCCTTCTCCGCGGAACTCTCTTAAGGGTTGGTAAAGCAAATCTGTCTTATTTATTGTAAATAAATTGAGGTCTTAAAGCAATCTCATGGCAGGTACAGACGTCAGTTCCATCATAAAGAATAATCTATTGTTGGTGTGTAAGGGACGGTTACAGCAGTTTTATTGATTTTAAGTGAAACCAAACTTTTCTCTAAGGCCTTTTGGAATTTTTTGGCTAGACGTCTATACACATCTGTTATAATCAAATCTCTTGTGATACCTGTTGATCTTTCCTTCAGCTCACCTCCTTATGAAAAATTATCATGGAGGACACGTAGCTATCCGATTGGCTCTTGGTGGCTGTGCCAACAGACCCTTCTTCCGTATAGTGGTCGCATATAACAAGCGAGCTCGGGACAGCAAGTATTTGGAGCAAGTGGGCTGTTATGACCCGCTTCCAAATGGCCACAACGAAAAGCTGGTTGGCTTGAACATCGAGAGACTCAAACACTGGATTGGTTGTGGAGCACACATCACAAAACCAGTTGAAAAACTTCTAGGTAACTTAACGTGTTTTTTCATCTGAACTATTTGCTTATTTCGCTTAAACGACAATAGATTTTCCTAGGTGATCCTCTGCGTATTTGGAGTACCAAAGACCCTTTCTTCATTTCTTTGCATGAATTCTTGAAAATATGTATATATGCAATCACCCTTCTTTTGGCCACAGGAAATGGGATGGGTCTCATTTATGGAGACACTGAGCTGGCCGAGACAGCAGTAAAAGGCACTTCAAGTCACTAGAGGGAGGGTGAGAGAGACAATTACTCTCACTTCTTAAAAGTCTCATTAACTATTGGAACAGTTTACCCAGGCTTGTGGTGGATTCTCCATCACTGACAATTTAACTCAAGATTGGGTGTTTTTCTAAAATATATACTCCTAAGAATTATTTTGGGGTAGTTGTATAGCAGGGGTCTCAAACACGTGGCCCGCGGGGTTATTTTCTGCGGCCTGCGAGCTCATCACGCCCCCCCCCCCCCCCCCCCCCAGCGTTTACCTAGAGCGGCTCCGGCCCGACGCGCACTGGGGGCAGGGCAGGCTCCCTGCCTGCCTGTCTGGCCTGCCCTGCCCCCGCGCCGGGAAGCAGCCGGAACGTGGGGAAGGGGGGGGCACATGGGTCTGTGTGTTGCTCTTGCTTCAGGCAGCGCCCCCAGCAACTCCCATTGGCCATAGTTTCCCATTGCCTGGGAATGGGAGCTGCAGGGGCCGGTGCCTGAAGCAACAGCAACACCTAGACCCTTGTGCCCCTCCTCCCCAGGTTCCGGCCGCTTCCCAGAGCGGCACGGGGGCAGGGCAGGCCAGGCAGGCAGGCAGGGAGCCTGCCCTGCCCCCGGTGCACACTGGGCCAGAGCCTGCCCCCCGAACCCTTCCTGCAGCCGAACCCCTTGCCTCACCCCTGCCCTGACCCCTTGCTGCACCCCTCTTGCACCCCAACCCCCTGCTGCACCCCACACCCCAACTCCCTGCCCTGAGCCCCCGCCACACCCCACACCCCTCCTGTAACCCCTGGGGGCAGGGAGGGGGGCCGAGTTGGGGTGGGGAATTTGGGGAAGGGGTTGGAATGGGGGCAGGGCAGGGCCTCATAGAAGGGGTGGAGTGGGGGCGGGGCTGAGGGCAGTGTGGGGGGAGGTGTCAGTAATGCGGCCAATGTACTAGTCCTCATGTGGCCCTCGTGGTCATTTGAGTTTGAGATCCCTGTTCTATAGCATGTGTTATATAGGAGGTCAGATGAGATTGTCACAATGCACCCTTCTAGCCTTTGAATCTCTCAGACTAGAACAGTAATATTGCAACTCCAGCTATAAACATAAATAATCTTTCTTTCAGGTCTATCTGGATTTTTCCCATTGCATCCTATGACCATCACAAATGCAGAAAGATTAAGGAAGAGAAGAGCCTTGAAGGCCATAACAGCTTCTGAGGAAGAAACTCCAGGTGATTGATAACATCTGTCTGAACTGAATTACTCAAAAGATTACTGTACAGACAAGGATCAGAACAGTGTGCCAGCTCAAAAGACAATATATTTACTACAGGGAAAACCGATAGTGGATGTGAATTCTTTCATAAGAACATTAAAGTATTTTGAGGCTTTAGGAGGCCTCAGACAAGGATTCTGATTGTCCTCATTTGTTAATTAATAATTTGTGTCAAAATAAGAAGTAATCGTCCATGTTTATGTCAAACTGCGATTACTTAGGCCCAGATCCACAAAGGTAAAATTTAGGCTCCTAAATTCCACTGAAATCCAATGGAAGTCAAGAACCAAAATAGCTTTGTGGATCTGGGCCTTCCAGATTACAGCATTTATACAAATTGAACACAAACTCCTGTTTTCTAAATAGCTCTAGTGTGGAGGTGGAGAGTGTTACTGACTGTCATCAGAGTCTAATGTATAGGAAGTTGTGCTGGGTGCCCCTGTAGGCGTCCTTCTAAAAGTAATCTTACCATGACTTAAGCCATAGTTGGTTTCTAATTTTACAGTTAACTATTTCAAGAGTTTGGGCAGAGGAGGGGCACTCAGAATTGGCCACTGTTGCTTCTTTATCTTCACCCAATTAAGCTGCAAATAGCGTAAGCAGCAGAAAATCTTTTTTTCGATGCGGGGTGCAGCACTGAATGTGACCAGAATTATTTACCCACACTACTGTTCTTCCAGAAGGTATCCCACAGAACATCACCACTCTAAGCACAGCAAATACTTGGGTGTTTTTATACCTTTCTCCCTGAACAGTATTTGTTCAAACGTTATACATGAGTCCCGCTAAAACAATCATGTAAAAATCCAGGAATTACTACACGATGTTCATAGGTTATCAGCCACCACTAGCAGCCATTCGTATTCCAGTGTGATAAGCACAATAAGAATTGAGCTGTGGTCAGAGGCAGACAGTTATCACTGTTACTTGGAGGAACTCGTACATCATTCATTCTATCATCTTCAATCCACATTCTAACTCGCTTAAATGTCTTAGGTAAGGCTTGTACCATCCCCAAAGATCACCAACCTCAGACTCTGGTAGCCAAACAAAGCCACTGAGTTTGAGTCATGGAACAGTCATCCCAAAAGCCTTAACGCCACAGTGCAAATCTCAGAATTAATTATGGGGAGCACATAAGATCTTTCTCAGCCCACACAGTGCAGCACATCACACCTTTTAAAGCACTTGACGTAACAAAACTGAGACACACTCACTTGAAGATCACAGGTTTCCGAGTGGTAGCTGTATTAGTCTGTATCAGCAAAAAGAACAGGAGTCCTTGTGGCACCTTACAGACTAACAAATTTATTTGAGCATAAGCTTTTGTGGGCTAAAACCAACTTCATCAGATGCATGGAGTGGAAAATACAGTAGGAAGATGCATATACACAGAGAACATGAAAAGATGGGGGTTGCTGTACCAACTCTAACGAGACAAACCAATTAAAGTCTGCTATTAGCAGCAGGAGGAAAAATTGCTTTTGTAGTGGTAATCAAGGATGGCCCATTTCAAACAGTTGACAAGGTGTGAGTAACAGTGGGGGGGGGGGGGGGAATTAGCACGGGGAAATAGTTTTTAGTTTGTGTAGTGAGCCATCCACTCCCAGTCTTTATTCAAGCCAGATTTAATGGTGTCCAGTTTGCAAATTAATTCCAGTTCTGCAGTTTCTCATTGGAGTCTGTTTTTGAAGGTTTTTTTTGTTGAAGAAAGGCCACTTTTAGGGTGGGTTCTAGCCCACGAAAGCTTATGCCCAAATAAATTTGTTAGTCTCTAAGGTGCCACAAATACTCCGTGTTCTTTTTGAAGATCACAGTCTCCTGCTTATTTAAGAAGCCCACAATGCAATAGTCCACTGTAGTGCTGACAGAAAAGTCGCCGTCCTCAGCTATTGCTCCAAGATGAATCTGCTGCTGTTCCTGCACCTGAGGAAGTTGGTGGGGGCCCAAAAGGAGGGCAGCTCAGAGCAAGAGAAAGGGCTGAGAAGAGCCAGGCAAGATGGAGGCACTTGAGATTCATTGCAGGCCTATGTGTTGCTCCCTTGGCACCACACCCCTACGGCAAACCATGGCAACTCAGCCAGCTCTCAGCTGACAGGCAGCTGGGAATTGGTTACTTTTTTAATGGAGAAGTAAAATCTGAGCAAATGTACACATGGAACCACAGACAAATAAGATCTTTTGGGTGATACCTGATGTCCTGCCTGCAAAGGTTCAGGCAGACATGGCGGGTTTGGATTTCGCCTGGGAGTACATTTAAACCAGGGGTTCTCACAACACAGTCTTGTGTGGCCTCAGCGTGTGACCACCAATTCTTGCTGGTGGCTGCTCTGACACTTTTCCCTGAAATACTTAAACTTTAGGAAAAACAAATAAATATGCACATATACGTGTCCAAATCATTGTCATTTATTTATGTCGGGTTTTTTCAGACAATAATAAAAATAAGGTGAAAAATGATGTGTGTTTAATAGTGCTTTTCACAGCACACTCAGTAGCTCGCTGGGAGGCTGGGAAAAGTGATATTAACAAACAGACAAGTATCACTTTTCCCAGCCTCCCAGGGAGCTAGTAAGTGTGCTGGGAAAAGCGATATTTGCATGGTTGTGAGGCATCGGGGGAAGGGGGAGCCCCGCTGCCGTATGGCCGGAGCTGGGGGTCAGCTCCCACGGGGTCCAGAGTGAGTGGCCGGAGCCCAGGGTTGCTGGCTGCTGCTGCGCGGCTGGAGCTGTCGATCAACACCCACCACCACGGGGCTGGGGCTGGGTGACTGAGGCCAGCAACTGCCACTACACAGCCAGAGCCTGGAGCCAGCGCTTGTTGCTGCACGGCCGGGGTTAGCGCCCAGGGCCAAGGACACGTGGCCGAAGCCAGAGGTCGGTGCCCCCCTGCTGCACAGTCAGAGCCCGGGGCTCAAACCGTGCAGCTGAAACCCTGCGGCCAGGTTCTCCCCTAGGGCTGAAGCCCAAGCCCCAACGTGCCCTGCCCACCCCACAGGTGGGTCAAGAACTCGCCTTGCTCCTGCAGCATTGTGCCCCATCTGTCTCCAGAGGCAGTGCAGGAGCAACAGGGAGGGAGGGGGCGAGGCTGATGCTTTGGCCTCTCCATCACTGCCCAGGAGGCTGTTCTGACTGCACAAAAAGCCCCTGGTGGCTGCATGCGAGAAATGCTGATTTAAACTGACTTCCAGCTGTCAAACCCTTTGCCGTTGTACCTCGAACTGCTGGTTTCTCAGGGCAGAGAACTGAAGGGTTAAGTGAAGTGCCGCTGAAGAATAAGCTTCGTGTCCTTTAAAGGAAACCAGGATAGACACAAATACTGAAGATGATTTTTAATATTTTCTTTATCCAAAAAAAAATAATGAAACGATATAGAAAATTCTATAAACCAACCTTTTGCATTTTACAGATTTGTAGTAGGCAAAATTTGATTTTAGATAGTGCCCATCCCCAGATATATTCCAGATTAGTATAAACAAGACATGATTTCCCTGGGAACTGGGACCAGTTTTTATTCTGTCCCCTTAAATATGAAAGGAGCAAATTTAAAAGTTCATTTGTATGTGGGCTTCGGGAAGAGTTCCTTTCTAGTTTCTAAAAACACAACACGGTTTTCTTTTCTGGATTTCTCGGCCTCAAATACAAGGAGGTGGGTCTGCAGGGTTGCTTCTGGACCAGTCTGAATGAGGGATGGTTTATTCTCCTGTTTAAAAAACAAAATTATTTCTAGTGTTACAGGAATTAAAGACAGAAGTCTGGTTTATAAACCTGGATCCTTGCATCCCTCTCACAAGGGAACTGTCTGATCAGGCTCAAGGCAGTATTCAGAAATAAATTGTTTACTTTGTCCCTTTACTATTCGAGTTATACCAAAGCAAGAGTTAGATAGTGGTTGGGCAATCGTCATACAGTTAAATGGAGTAGATATTAATTAGAATGTTATTGCCAATAAAGACAGTCGACTCAGTAGTAAAGCTTTTGATAATTAGGGGAGGCAACATTGTCTAGTAATAACTGGCTGAACGAAGAGAGGTCCTACTCAGTCACTCCAATGCTGGGGGAATCTCCGCTTTGTTCATCTTCCCAAAAGAATTTTAAAATGGTGACGCCCCAAATGACACCTCTCTCAGACAGAAAGAGAAGAAATAATGGTGGGGAGAAGGGGGGACCCTGGTCTGGGGAGAGGAGGCTACAGAACCACTGGATGGGATGGGAGGGACAGAGGGCACACAGAGCCCCGGCTGGGCGAGATGAAGAAACGTGGGACAGAGCCTGTGACATGAAGGAGGGGTAGGCAGATGCAGGGAATCTGTGAAATAGAGGGGGATGGGAGGGGGCACATGAAGGGGGGGGATGAAGGGAAGTCAGGAGCCCTCGGTGTGTGCAATGAGTACAGCTAAGTGTGAGAGTGCCAGTGAATAATACTTCGCACTTCAAAAGTGACTTTTATCATGGTCTCAAAGAACTTTAGAAATGCAGATTATTTCTTCCCATTTACAAATAAACACTCTGCCGTGGTTTTCTGAAGAGAGCAGCACAGAGTCAGAGGATTAGCTATGCTTCTGCCTCATGACCAAAACAGATCATCTGCCAACGTTTGCTTTATGTGCATGTAGCATTCGGGGGTGGGGTTCTGGGAAGGGATCAGGAGTGATGCTTCTATGTCTAAATCGTCCAGTAGAAGATCTGGAAGTAAAAGACGACGGACAGAGGCAGGTTTCAGTATGAACCCAGCTCCCAGGTAAAGCCTGGCCCCTTCTTGGCAGCTGTGGAGCATTCTTAAAAGACCTAGTCTTGGACTGCAAAGGTTTGGGGTAGCGTTTAAGGAGCACGGACAGGCGATGCATACTTCCTACTGCCCAGGATAGGGTGAGCAGACAGCAAATGTGAAAAATCGGGACGGGGGTGGGGGGTAATAGGAGACTATATAAGAAAAAGACCCCAAAATTGGGACTGTCCCTATAAAATTGGGACATCTGGTCACCCTAGGCCAGGAGTTCGGCTGCACAGGGGCTCACTGCACACCACTATACAGCTGAGATTTGGAACTTGATCAGTGGATCCTTTGTGTTCTCTTAAATAGTAGGGATGAATATTCCCTCCACTGTGGGAATTTCTGGGTAAAATCCTATTGTTGGTATAATGCAGGAAGTCAGATTAGAAAAACCACATTAGTCCTTTCCATGGAATCATAGGACTGGAAGGGCCATCAAGAGCTCATCTAGTCCAGTCTCCTCCGCTCAAGGCACGACTAAGTACAGTAGAACCTCAAAAATACGAACACCAGAGTTACAGACTGACCCGTCAACCAGACTCCACGAGGACCCAGAAGTATGCAATCAGGCAGCAGCGGAGACGAAAAAGAAAAAAAACCCCAACAAATACTGTGCTGTGCCGTGCCAGTATTGCATCTTAAAGTTAGGCACATCTGGGCTGCCTGTCCCCGCCCCTACCCCCTACTTGCCAGGCAGCAGGCGAGCCACTTACAGGTGAAGACGCTGAGGTTCACAGGCACAACTGTGAGCTCCCGAGCAGAAGTGCTGGGGTCTGCACTGGTCACAGGGGCTGTTTGCCCCTCTGGCCGGAGCGGGACAAGCTTGCAACCTTAGTCTCAGTCCAGGAAAGAAGCTTCTTGAGTTGCTGCTGGAACCTGGCCTAGAGTGTGAGCTGCTGGAGCCCGGACTCCTGCCTGCATGCTGCGCCCTGGAGGAGCAGCTCACTTTTAAAGGGCCCCAGCCTGCACCACGCGCCCACTGATGCCCCAGTGCCCCAGGGTGCCTCACTCATCACCCTGGCAGTTGGGCTAGAATCAGAAACTTGTCGGGCAGCCGCTGCAGAGCTGTGAGCCCCCATTCTGAGCAGTCCGCCCTGACGAGCATCCCGTAACGGCTTGTTCAGAGTTACGAACCACCTCCATTCCCGAGGTGTCCGTAACGCCGAGGTGCTACTGTATTATCTAGACTATGGTAGTCAATAGGCAGATCATGGGCCAAATCTGGATTGAAAGGACCCCAAAATCTTTTTATTTACATATTGTTGTTATTTTTTTAAATGATTTTCTCTGCAGTCTGGCCCCTGACTATACATTGTTGAAGAATTTGGACCTTGACAAAAAATAATTGACTACCCTCATCTAGACCATCCCTGAGAGGTGACTGTCTAGCCTGCTAAAAACCTACAATGACAGAGATTTCACAACCTCCCCAGGCAATTTGTTCCAGTCAGCGGCGGCTCCAGGCACCAGCGCACCAAGTGCGTGCCTGGGGCGGCAAGCCGCGGGGCGGGGCGGGGGGGGGGGGGGCGCGGCCTACCATTCGCTCCGAGGGCGGCAGTCAGGCGGCCTTCGGCGGCATGCCTGCGGGAGGTCCGCCGGTCCCGCGGCTTCGGCAGCAATTCGGCGGTGGGTACACCGAAGGCGCGGGACAGGACCGGCAGACCACCCGCAGGCATGCCGCCGAATCCGCGGGACTGGGGACCTCCCGCAGGCATGCCGACGAATCCGCGGGACTGGGGACCTCCCGCAGGCATGCCGCCGAAGGCCACCTGACTGCCGTGATTGGGGCGGCCAAAAAGCTAGAGCTGCCCCTGGTTCCAGTGCTTAACTATGCTGGCAGGAAGTTTTTCCTAATGTCCAACCTAAACCTCCCTGGCTGCAATTTAAGCCCATTGCTTCTTGTCCTATCCTCAGAGGTTAAGAAGAACAATTTTTTTCCCTCCTTGTAACAATCTTTTATGTGCTTGGAAACTGTTGTTATGTCCCCTCTCAGTCTTCTTTTCTCCAGACTAAACAAACCCAGTTCTTTCAATCTTTCCTCATAGATCATGTTTTCTAGACCAGCGGTTCTCAACAGGGGGTTTGTGGCCCACTGGGGGTCCGTGAACCCTTTCAGGGGGGCCACAGGGCCCTGTGGCTAAAATCCAGAGCCCGAACCCCAGCACCTCCCGCAGGGCTGACGCCCTGATCCCTGGGGCCCCCCACAGGGCTGAAGCTGGGAGCAGCAGGGTTCAATTCTGGAGCCCCGATGCTCCCCACGGGGCAGAAGCCCTGAGCCCATGGGAGTACACAGGGGTGTTACACGCCCCCCAACTACAGTGCAAGAGCAGGGCAGTCCTGGGGCAGCTCCACACCCCCCCTCCACCTCCTTCTCTCCCCACCCCCTGGCTATGTCGGAGGTGGGAAGCCAGAGCCCGGAAGTGTGAGCCAGCTACTGCTCTGGGCTGGTGCCATGGAGCAGGCAGCCGCAGCGTTCCCTCGTCTCCTGCTGCTGCAGGGGGTTGAACCTGCTCCCCTTTGCTCAGGCAGGTAGTAAAAGCTGCCTGGGCGGGGGGACCCGGCTTTGCGGCTGGCAGAGCCCTCAGGGTATAGGGGCCGCAGGGGAGCCCTCACAGCACATAGCCCCTAGTTACCCCCTCCCTGCACCCTGAGCTACCCCCTGCCCGCACACAGCCCCTAGTTACCCCCTCCCTGCACCCTGAGCTACCCCCTGCCTGCACATAGCCCCTAGTTACCCCCTCCCTGCAACCTGAGCTACCCCCTGCCCGCACACAGCCCCTAGCTACCCCTTCCCTGCCCCCTGAGCTATCCCCGTCCTCACACAGCCCCTAGCTACCCCTTCCCTGCACCCTGAGCTACCCCCTGCCTGCACATAGCCCCTAGTTACCCCCTCCCTGCAACCTGAGCTACCCCCTGCCCGCACACAGCCCCTAGCTACCCCTTCCCTGCCCCCTGAGCTATCCCCGTCCTCACACAGCCCCTAGCTACCCCTTCCCTGCACCCTGAGCTACCCCCTGCCTGCACATAGCCCCTAGTTACCCCCTCCCTGCAACCTGAGCTACCCCCTGCCCGCACACAGCCCCTAGCTACCCCTTCCCTGCACCCTGAGCTACCCCCTGCCCGCACACAGCCCCTAGCCACCCCTTCCCTGCACCCTGAGCTACCCCCTGCCCGCACACAGCCCCTAGCTACCCCCTCCCTACACCCTGAGCTGTTTTCAAACTTTTTGAGCTGAGCCCCCCACCTTTGAGTTGCTGAGGTGAGTCAGGGGGTGGAGGTGGCATTCCCTCCCCAGACCCCGACGTGCGGAGCTGGCTTGAGCCTCACTGGCCCCTGCCCACCCAAAACAGAAGTCAAACTATGCCCGCGTTTCCACCCTCCCCCGGCCCAGAGCCTCCCCCTCACCCGCTGGGCCCTGGAGTTTTTATGGCATGTTGTGGGTGGCCTCCGAAAGAAAAAGGTTGAGAACCCGTTCTAGACCTTTAATCATTTTTGTTACTCTCCTCTGGACCCTCTCCAATTTGTCCACATCCCTCCCGAAATGGCGCCCAGACCTAGACACAATACGCTAGCTGAGGCCATGTCAGCGCAGAGTAGAGCGGAAGGATTACTTCTCGTGTCTTGCTTACAGCTCTCCTGCTCATCCTGCCCAGAGTGATGTTTGCTATTTTTGCAAGTGTGACACTGTTAACTCATGTTTAGCTTGTGGTTCACTCTGACCCCCAGATCCCTTTCTGCAGCATTCCTTCCTAGGCAGTCATTTCCCATTGTGTGTGTGTGCAACTGATGGGTCTGTCCTAAGGGGAGCACTTTGCATTTGTCCTTATTGAATTTCATCCTGCTTGCTTCAGACCATTTCTCCAGTTTGTCCAGATCATTTCGAATGTTCATCCTATCCTCCAAAGCACTTGCAATGCGTCCCAGCCTGGTATCATCTGCAAACTCTATGCCATTATCTAAATCATTGATGAAGATATTGAACAGGCCCGATCCCTGTGGGACCCCACTCGTTATGCCCTTGCAGCTTGACTGTGAACCACTGATAACTACTCCCTGGGAACAGTTTTCCAACCAGTTATCCACCCACCTTGTAGTAGCTCCATCTAGGTTGTATTTCCCTAGTTTGTTTATGCAAGGTCAGAAAGCCTTACCAAAGTAAAGATATACCACATCTACCGCTTCCCCTCTGTCCACAAGGCTGGTTACCTTGTCAAAGAAAGCTATTAGGGATTCATACCTGGATCTATCCAGTCTTAATAGCTATGAATCCAATGGCTTCCCTTCCCACATGATGTCAGCAAAAGTAGCAACGAGGCAGCTGAACAGCTCTGCTGCCACAGTGTGGCATGGGGGGGAAGGATTTTTTCCACTCAGTCCCAGAATCCCTCCCCAGGGACCAGCCCAGCTGCTTGGGATATGCCTTGGGCACAAAGTTTAGGCTTCAGCCAGTTCATAGCTCAGTTTCAGACCATGTGAAAAATCAGAAAAAGTAACAACCATCACCAATTACATTTGAAAACTTGTCTTCACAACCATAAACGTTTAACAGAAAGTTTCTATGTAAAGCTTCAATTCTGCAGAAAGTGATGGGAAAGCATCCCACAAGTAAGGGACATTTTCTTCCTTGCTATATTGCCAGGCTCTGAAAGAAAGGGAGCCAATGGCAAAGCTGGGACCAGAACCTATAATTCCCGACTCCCAGACACTTACTCTAACCACTGGAGACAGCGAGGCTTAGCAGGGTGTGAAGACTGGTAGTCAGGAGATCTGGGTTCTGGTTTTGGTTCTACCATTAACTCGCTGAGAAACCATGAGAAACCACTGAGCCTCTCTTTGCTACAGGTTCTGTAAAACAAATGTAAGTTCTACATAAACGCAGGTGTGATGTGAGTTTTAACTACTTTTTGAAATGTACTTTGTCTTTCACTTAAAAATCCCAAAGTATTAATGTAGGGTAAAAATAAATGGGTGACTTCTTAAAACGTATATTTTTTAAATACTCAAAGTGCTTTCAAAATTAACAATCCACACTCTGGGCAAATTATTGGCTCACAAACTAAACAAAAATATTTAAGAGTTAGTTTCTCCAAAACATTTAATGAAACAATCCTCAAGCATTAAAAAGCAAGCAAGTTATAAATGAAGGCAACATACATAGCCAATACGTATCAGTTTCCAAGCACTGGCCCACTATCATGCTATTTAATCTCGCCAAGATAGTAACACTCCAACACACTCACCTTCGATTCAACTAGTGCTATCGCCTCATCCTCAAATGAACACATCAAATGACTGATCACCTGCAATGCACAACCTTAGCTCTGACCTTCCAATGCTACAGTTAATCATTATCATCTTAAAATTGCAGTTTTTAGCATCTCCATATACTATGCCCTAAATAAAGAAAAAACATAACACTGATCACACAAACATATTTCTCAAAAACACACCTGAACTTCACAACGTTCACATTATGAGCCTGATCCTTGGTGCAAAAGGACCAGGAAAAACGGCATTTCCAGAATTGGGATTCTGCCAGCATCAGTAGATGGGGGGGGGGGGGGGTTCCTACCCCTCACTACTTCTAGATCCCAGTGTGGGGCACTACTGGGGTAATTCAAATGGATCCTTTGCAGCGCCCTGGACTTAACTAGGTGCAGTTGCGTACAGAAGCGGATTACAATATATTGGGCCCCGCACTGTGGGCCCCCCCCCCGCCCCTTCCCTTCCCCCAAAGCCTCGCCCTCTGGTCTGGCCAGAAGCTGGGCCATGGTAAGAACTACCCAGGGAGCCTGGGCCACCCTGGGGAGCCTGGACCCTCCACTTGCCTTGGGCGGAATGCACTGTGGGGCATGCACTGGGCGGCATGCACTGGGGGGAAGGGACAAGGGCTAGGGGCTGCTATCAGGCACTCTGGCCCCCTGCCCAAGGCAGGTGCAGCCAGGGTCCGGGGCTCCCCACAGCTGCCTGGACTCCCTGGGGTAGCTCTTACCACAGCCTAGGGCAGGGGTCCCCAAACTGTGGGGCCGCCCCACTAGGGGGGCATGGAGGAACGTTTGGGGGGGGGGCGCGGCAGGGCCCAGCCCTACTCCCAGCTCTGCTCTCACCCCACCCCAGCCTTGCCCCAGCTGTGACTCTGTTCCTAGCCGCATCCCCCACTCACAACCCCTGACTGTGGGCCCTGGCCCCACTCCTGCCCTGGCTCCGGGGGGGGGGGGGGGGGAAGGGGGCGTGAGCGCGACTGAAAATGTTCGGGGACCCCGGCCTAGGATGACCAGACGTCCCATTTTGACCCCAGTCGTCCCAACCTTTTTAGCAAAACCAGGCATTTGTCCTATTTGCTCTTGCCAACTGATCACTAGCTGGCAAGAGCAAATGGAACAAATGCCCACTTTTGCCAAAAAGGAGCTTGGAGGGAGGATGAGTGGCAGGGCTTGGGGGGGGGGGGGGTGAGCAGTGAGCTCGAGTCAGCCCAGTGAGGGGGAAAGTGGGGGGTTTCACTGAGTGGTTTGGGCCAGCCCCGCAAGGGGGAGGGGAGAGGGCCAGCTCTGTACAGGGGGAGAGGGAAGAGGGGGAGCTCAGCGCCACACGGGGGAGGGGGAAAGGGACAGGAGAGGGGCTCAGAGCACCTCCATGCCGAGGAGGGGGAGGGGAGGGAGAAAGGGGCTGAAAGCAGCTCCACGCTGGGGAGGGAGGGGGAAAGGGAGAGGGGCTTGCGTGAGCTCCAGGCCGCGCAGTGTGGGGTGTAACAGGGCTCACTCCAGTCTCACACAGCGGGCCCCTTGCTCCAGCGCCAGGCGGGGGGCTAGGGCCAGCTCTGCCTGGGGCGGGGGGAATTGCTCACCTCCTCCACAGGTGTCTCTGGCTGGGCTGGAGGCGAAGCCTCACGGGGAAGAGGAGCGGGAGGGGGATAGAGAAGGAGCAGGGGCCGCGGCTAGAGTTCTAGCTGCTCCTGTGGGGCCCCCAATTGGTCGGGGCCTCTGGGCACGCCCCCGCTGGCCCATACGGTAATCCGCCAGTGGCTGTGTATTGGGCCCTATGACTTTAAAGAGACAGGATCAGCTACACAGCACACAACACCAAACATAACCCAGAATGGCAAAGTGTAGTTCTCTGTCCCCCCTCTATCGACTGGGCCACAGAGATGTGTATTTGTCTGCTACAGCCGTTTAGCTCAGGCGATAAATAGAGGCTTGTAGTTTTAGATCCAGAGGTGCAAGTTCAGTCTCTGCTGCTGACCCTCGTGTACACAAACACGACTGGAATGTACAGTCATACCATTGCATGTGCATGTTCACAACGTTACACAACACAACGAATGAACAGGTTAGAATTACCCCTGTGCAGTGCTGTTTCAGTTAGCATGTTGGTGTGGCTTCAGAGAGTCCAGGGCTAGAAGGGACAACTATGATCATTTAGTCTGACCTCCTGCATAACACAGGCCAGAGAGTTTACCCAGAAATTCCTGCAGTCGGTCCAACAATTTGTGTTTGAACTAAACCATATACGTTAGAAAAGCATCAAAGCCTTGATTTAAAGACAAGGTGTGGTAATTTAACCACTGGAACAGATTACCAAGAACTGTGGTAATTACCCTCCCTGATAGAACTGGTGGCATCTTATTGCAAGTTTCAACTTCTCTGACTTCAACTTCCAGCCAGTGGATCTTGTAACACCTTTGTCTGCTAGATTAAAAAGAGTCCTCTAGTAGCAGATATCTGCTCCCTATGTCGATAACTATAGCACCATGATCAACTCACCTCTTAACCTTCTCTGAGGTAAACTAAATGGATTGAGCCAAAGTTTCTCTTTGCGGGATAGGCTGTCAGACCACACATCAGTCTTGTAGCTTTAACTCTCGCCAATTTTTCAGCATTCTTTTTGAAGCAGTTGAGTAGCACAATGGTAGTAACCTAATGCTTGGAGATCGGTATTGTGTTGAGAATGAATGTTCCTTTAACTTACGTGTTTCGTGCTTTCTAATGTTTGTGTTTCATGCACTTGCGCAACCCTAATTCACGAGGGGTTTTTACATAGGACTGTCATAGTTTTAAAAAATAAAAACAGAAGTAAATGTGAGGGCTGAGGCCCGAGGGCTGTGTTGTTTACTTAAAACTTTGCATCCTCAGAAGACAAACTTTAGCTGATGTTCCAGCTTCCTCTGACACTCAAAGTTTTAACATTTGAAGGACGAGCCATTTTATAAACCACATTTTATCTTGCAGTCTTTTTTCTGAATTAGGAGATAAGGGACAGCCAACAATACAAACATATTGTCATTTTAAGTTGTAAATGCATTCCAAATCCACACTTAAGATGTAATTATCCCCGCATCACCCAGAAATGTGACTACAGTCTAGAGAAGTTTCTCAGAAGGGGCTTGTAGAATGGTGGATTAGATGTCTAAATAATGGGACTTCTGCTACCATTGCTGCTTTTATTGAATGTCTGTTATTGTGGAAATCCCTACCCTTGTGGCAGGGTTGACAAAGAGAACTTACAGTTAAAGCTGAAATAAAGCTGTCCATCAGATAGTAGTCAGCTCCATCGTGCCCCATTAAATGGCTTGGAATGAATGCGGATTTGTTTGTTGGATAAGCAGTTTTCTTTCTTGTGCAAAAGTCAAAAACTTGCACTGGTCCCCCCCCATCACAGAATAGTTCTCCCTAGAAGTCCAAAGTAAAGCACAAAACACACCTTACTAAACACATCACTACGAATCTTTGACAGTGTTTCTAGTGTGTCTAAAACATGTCTACATTGCCCACAGCGCGGCCGCACTGCAACATGGGCAGTGTAGACACACCCTAAATGTAATGTCCACAATGAGTTTCTATCACAATTAAAATGTATTAAAATCTCTAAACAAGATATTAAGACCACTCCTAGAAAAGTTACGTTGTATGTTTTTAATATTTTTCATTATGGACAGCATCTACCCGGTATTAAAATAACGACTAGCTTAATCAGCAGGAGGGTCAAAAATGCACGACAGAGCTATTGCACTTGTTTATTTGCTGGCCACTGACCTCCAGTTTGACAAAGGCCTCATATGGTCACAGGCCTCTAAAATGTGTCTCAAAAGTCAGCATAAAACACCAGGAAATACTATATGGTAAAATAGTTTTTAAGGGGCAGTTAGCAGACATAGCATTGAATTACTAGACCATAGTTGTTTGCGTAACAGAGGTGTCCAATAAACTAGTGCAGCAACACAGATGAAAACTATTGCACTCAGCAAGACTTTTCCCCGTAACAACACTTGGTTAGCAGTTACACACATAGTATGCTGAAGTGTTAGTGTTTATAGCAAGATACTAATTCAAAAATCGCTAAGGCCCATAATCCGGGCATGTCCCCCTTTTTTCACTCACACATCCAGGCCATGTCCAAGCCGTGCTGCTTCTACTTACCTTGTTCTACATCTCTACCTTTCCAAATGACTAGAGCTTTTGTTCAGAATCTCTCTACTCTGAATACAGGCCCTCAGTATCTCTGTCTCTCTGGCCTTTAATGGGAATGAGGTAGTGTCCCCATAACTAAGACCCTAAGAAAATAACAGACTTTTTCTTTTCTTTTTTAAATTCACGGTAGCATCCCAGGTAAATATTTGCATTTCATGGGACACGCATGGCCGCTGATCACCCCTGAACTGCTGTGATTTTTCCAACAGTGGCAAGGCAGAAGCAGGGTTAGCGGGTCAGTCCCATCCCAGGCTGTGGTAGGAGGTGGAGGGCTGGTCCTATCCCAGGGAGTGTTGGTGTTTTACCACATGGTGCTGGCCAGCCCGACCCAGGTCAGCGATTGGGATCCAGCTAGTTCCATGCTCAGCTCCAGCAACTGCTGCTGCTTCCTGTCTGTCCAGTGCGGAGAAGGGGGCAGCACTGACAACATCACGATTAAGCTCCCTGGCCTGGTCCGCCCCATTGCGACCTCCGGCAGCCCAAGAGGAGACAACACAGCACCAGCTGGTGGGGAGCTGAGGCCAGCCTGATCCTCTTGCCAAGGCGTGGCCTTCCTCACACTCCGATCACCCTGCAGGGGAAAGGGCTACCTCACGCCCCGATCTCTCCATCAGGGTAAGGCCTCCTCACACAGCTGTTCATATTACAAGTGGCTGCAGTGCTAGACATTGTGCTGGCTACGGTGGGGGGATGGATCCTGGTCTCGGCTCCTGCGCTGTCTCCCCCAAGGCTGCCAGGGGCTGCTCTGGGATGGGCCGCTCCTAATTGCTGAATTGTCAGAGCTGCCTCTCTCTGCCTGCTGGCCAGACAGGAAACAGCACTGGCAGCCTGAGCCAGATCTCAGTGCGGCGTGAGCTAGCCCCCGATTCCTGCCCCTGGACCATCTAGTGTGGTCAGACATTCCCCGCACTGCCCTCACCATCTTCCTGCCCCCCTCCTGAATGGGACCAGCCTACTAACCACCCCCCCACCCCAATGAGCAACCTCAGCAGGGAGGTGGGAGCAGGGATGCCCACTTCCACCTCCCTGCTGTTGGAAAGGGCTAATTCCATGATTTCCATGGAGTCCATGAAATTGTGATTTACCAAGGGCCTTACCCATAATATCCTTATAATAGGCCTTATCCACAACTCTCATTGATTTCAGTGGGAACAAGATTGTGCCCAGTAACTAGTAATGGTGAATCGTGTGGCAATCACCCATTCATTTACCTTGGTCCCATAGATTGTGGTTTTCCTTGTACCCAGCCGCTCCGTAAAGGCCATCATAGTAAAAGCAGCTGTTGCTCCTCCTTCAAACTCCATATTAACAACCTGGAAAGAGTAAAGAAGGTAAGAAGTGCTGAGAGGAGTCCGGCAGGAGTGGGTGACGGGGTATTTCCTCTCATCTATCCTATAACTAGGAGTTCCAAAGTAGACAGCACACACATCTGAAAGAGGAAATTAACAGAAGTTACATATCTCGCACATGAGGCAAGCTGGAAACTCCATGAGTTGTGTGCTGTGAGCATTTCTACTAGAGCAGCACAGAATTCACGTGTTGTACACGTGCTATTTGTCAGAGAGTTTGACTTTGTTTTATCCTGTGCTGCACACAAGATACTTTTCAACAGTTTACTTTTTGCAGCAGGACTCCTGGCAGATTCACACCGTCTCAGAGCGGTGCTACTAGAGCTATGCTTATGGAAGCACTTCCAAAGGACTAGAGCTTACACACAAAAGTTTTCTCAAGGGCCAAGCTTTCCTTACAAAATCTCAAACAGGGAAAACTTTAACCAAATAAAACAACTTAACTGGTTTATTTTAAGACATACAAACTGAAGTGTACTGGTTTCATACTCCGAACTAATTTCTACAATTTTTAAAAATGTAAATAAATAAATAAATGTTTACATGCACTAGCTAGATGAACAAAAAATATCATACCTGGTTACTGACAACATCATTGTCACATTCATAAACACATCTTCCATATGGACCGCTGCGCAGGGCCTCTGTCACAGCTTCTATGTCACAAACACCACTATTGCACACAACAGATACTGGCCAATTAAAATAACCCTACAAAAAATAACAACAACGTTACTTATGCAAGACATACTGTATTCTTATCTCAAACTTGCCTCTCATCTTGGACCAAATTCTCATTATATGTACAGAAATCAGAACCATTTGCTACAGCTGGGTCACAAAACTGTTCCTGTAGGTAAACAACATGAACTCTCAGCGTGATGCTGTGGCAAGAGAGTTAGCATGATCCACTGAGGTATAAACGGGAGTTTCAAGTAGGAGTCCAGAGGTGGTATTATCTCTGTGTACGTCGGGTCCACTTCTGGGGTCTGCACTTTAAAAATTATGTTAACAAATTGGAAAGAGCTCAGAAGAGAGCTACAGGAGTGACTCTAGGTCAGTAGGCGACTTGATCAGTCTAATTTCCTATGTGAAGAGAAGATTTCTGATAGTTGGGGGGTTTCTAGGTGACAAAGGCATAAAAAGATCCTATGTCTGGGTGCAGAAACCAGACAAATTAAGATGGGAAATAAAATCATATTTTTTAAACGAAAAGGGTAATTAGCTATTGGAACAACTTACCTAGGGAGGTGGTGGATTCACCTTGAAATCTTTAAATCAAAACTGGAATTCTTTCTAACAGATATGCTATAGCTAGGGCTCCGTGTCTGTCTGTCTGTCCACCCGTGTCTGACTTCTGCAGCGGCCAGTGTGGCTGAGTCCCGGGCTCCCTCCCTGCAGCTGGTACTGGGGGCTCCTGGGGCACCCCCCGACCTCCAAGATTCAGTCAGGGTTATTTGTGGTACAAGTCATGGACAGGTCATGGGCCGTGATATTTTGTTTCTTGCTCGTGACCTGTCCATGACTTTGACTAGAAATACCCGTGATTAAATCGTAGCCTTAGCTATAGCTCAACTGAGAAGGTCTGAGCTTGAGGAAGGTGAAATTCCATGGCCTGTGGTATGAAAAAGATCAGTCCAGATGATCATGATGGTCCTTTCCAGCCTTGAAAAGTCTTATGAATTCTTGCTATCCCTGGGATTCTCCACTGGCCTCCTCAGGTCACCCCCGAATCACAGCCAACATCAGTGCAGGTGCTGTTCCTATGCCTCCACTTTACACTGGCAGGCTACCTGAGAGCAGGCAGCGGCAGGACTCCAGGCTGCTTTATTGTAGCTTGCAGCTGGAAAGAGTGCTTGCCGAGTGACAATGGCAAAGAATCAAAGAGTTGTTTCTTTTAACAATGAACAAGTAACTTTTAGAACAAGGAGAAAAATACCACCCCACAAGCGTCTCTTTCTCTGCTTCACTGTAGAGCTTCTGCCTCCAACCTCCCGCAATCATCTCCCAGTTGGCTTCTTGCTACTGATTTAAAGAAACAGCACGGATATCCTCACAGTGTCCGCAGTGGCAAAATGTCCTGCTGGATTTGGAGTTCAGCACTTCTGGAGTGGGCAAACCAGGCACAACTTTGCTCAGGTCATGCCCCTGCCTCACTGCACACTGACACTAACGGGAGTCAGTATTGTCTGCAGCTTCCTCCAGCAACGTGAACGTACAGTTACAGAGATACTCGACCCTTTTCTCCCTGACACTAGTGTGCACTGGGTCAGTCACTTGTGTCTGCTTATGGACCCAACTGTGACACTACGCCCCATATTCTTCATAAAAATATTGTTATAATATGACTTTGGCATAACTAAGATGTGGCTTATGCAAGATGGGTCATGTGAGATATCATTGGGAAGGTTCTGATTTACTGAATATGATTATCCTATTTGTATACATGTATCATTTCTGTACCTGAAGTTAGGAATATTGACTATGTAACAATTACAAGTGGGTTTGAACCTGGGGAATGCCCACCAGACAAAATGCAATCAGTCTGGCTGGCTAGTCAATGGCCCATTAGGAAGAACAATAGGACTTTGAAGATGCTAATCTCCCAACTTCCTAGGAAGTCTTCCTGAGTATTTATGACTGCTTTGACACTGCAGGGTCATGTGATCATGTCACCTGGTACTGGACTCCATCTTGGACTGCTAGTGTTTCTCCACTAGTAAAGGGTGCGGATCAAACTAGGAAACAAAGGATTCCCGCCATATGTAAATCCTAGTTAAGGCTGGGAAGTGAGTCAATCAGGGTCAGTTCTTCATGGAATCCCTGCCCGAGATGACTGCTGAAAACACCCAAGACTGATCTGGGGAAGAAAGGACTGGTCTCAGGCTAGAAGGTGTCTGGCCTGTGAAAGGAATAACTGGAGTTCTAAGAGGCAAGCAAGAGCAGTTTGTCTTCAAGAAACTCTGCAACCTGCTTAAAACAACATTTAGGGTGAGAAATTACTACTTGTAGCCAGTTTCTTTAGAGTATTAAGCTTAGTTTGTGTGTTTATTTGCTCAGTAATCTGCTTTGCTGTTTCCTATCCCTTATAATCACTTACAATCTATCCTTTGTAGTTAATAAACTTGTTTTTGTTTTGCAGTTTGTGCAATTCATAATGGGGGGGGGAGCTGTGCATATCTTCCTCCACATTGAGGGAGGGGGCGATATTCCTGAGCTTATGCTGTACAGTTCTCTGTGCAGCGCAAGACAATACAATTTTGGGTTTGCACCCCAGAGGGGTGTGTGCACTTGAATGCTGGGCAATCCCCAAGCTGATTCTTCCCAGGCAAAGCTGATTTCAGTGTCTATGTTTTTCTGCAGGTGGGTGGTCCCTACCTGTGTGTGTGCTAGAGGAGGCTTGAGGGCCTGGCTCAGCAGGACAGGGTGAGGGAACCCAGGCTGGTGGAACGGGCGGGCTCAGGGGGACCCCAGTACATCAGGTGGCACCAGGGCCAGATTAACCCATAAGCTAATAAGGCTAAAGCCTTAGGCCCTCCTATTTTTAGGCCCCACTGTAGGCCCTCCATTCCATATTGAGCGATGGTAGCGGGGCCATGTGAATTTTTTTGTCTCATTAGATATTGCTTTGTACAAATTAATCCATCAAGATTGTGAATTCAATTTATGGGAGTTGTGATTTTGTCATTGTGGGCTAAGTAAGTGTTTGTGGGCCCAAGCAATATTGAACTTTGTACACAGTAGGCCTACACTGGACAATGGAAACCATGTAGAGAAAAGGAGGATGGCAGAAATTGAAGGAGGCCCAAGAAAGACGGCAAAGACAAGATGCAGTGCTAATAGGAACTCCTTCTCTCCTAACGTTTTTTCCTCCTGCTAAGTCTGGTGGTGAGGAAGTCCAGGTGATACCAGCCCAAGTGAACCCGCTGCGCCTGCGCCTGATGGAAAGGAGCAGCCTCCCGTGACTTCTCTAGCTGCAATCTCACCCCACTCCTCTGAAGACTTTCCCAGTGATAGTAATACAAACATATCCTTCTCCAGCGATCCAGGCGAGTGGGACGTAACTTCTCAAGAGCTCATTACATATTGGACTGAGAAGGGCCCACAGAAATGACAGGATCTAGATGCTGACTTTTCATTGACAAAGCGAGAGTACACCAATCAGAATCGTTATCTGATCAAATCAATGTTTGAATATGTGAAGCCTAACGAACAGATTGGCAAGCGAGAATGGCTCATCTATTCACCTTCTAAGCAGAAAGTGTACTGGTTTTATTGCCGCCTGTTTTCTGATACCAAAAAGCAGGGAATGTTCTGCGAAGGCTTCAGTGATTGGAAGAATACTGCATACATTACCAATCATGCAATGAGTGAGCAGATACATTGTCAGTTAGCAGCAACCATGCCCGAAAGAAAGTTAATGGCAGAATTGATACCCAAATGGAAAACCAGTTTTGGAAGCTCGTGCTTATTGGAAGAACGTTCTCAGGCAAGTAGTGGAAACCATAGTTTTTTTTGCTGAGCGTGGTCTGCCATTCCATGGCTCAGATGAGACTGTTGGATTGAAACACAATGGCAATTATCTTGGTGTTCTAGAGCTAATCGTTAAGTTCGACCCTTTCTTAGCTCAGCACATCAATGAACGTGCAAATCGTGGAAAAGGCCATACATCATATCTATCAAAGACTATTTGTGATGAATTCATTGCACTGCTGGTGAAGAAGATGCTATCAGCCATTGTAGATGAGATCAAAGATGAGGGATATTTTTCAGTGTCTGTCGACTCAACACCGGATGTGTCACATGTAGATCAGCTGACTGTCATCTTGCGTTATGTGCTACCAGCAAACCAGCCACACAGGGGAGAAACCTGCCTCGTACCCACTCGATTTCCTCACTGAAAATGGGATTGATATCAGCCTTTGTCATGGACAAAGCTCTAACAATTCAAGTAATATGAATGGCAAATATTCAGGGATGCAGGCAAAGATAAAAGAGCGCAATGCTTTGGTGGATTCCATACAATGTGCTGTACACTCACTCAACCTTGTTGGCCAGTCTGCCGTCGATTATTGTGTTGAAGCAGTTTCTTTCTTTGGATTTGTCCAGGAATTCTACAATTTTTTCTCTGCATCAACCAGTCATTGGATGATTCTTAGAGATTCACTACCAGAGGGATGCCCAGTGCCCAAATCACTCTCAGGGACACGGTGGAGTGCCAATGCTGAAGCTGTGAATGCAGTTGTTCTGGGATACCCCAACATCCTTGAAGCACTAGAGAGAACCAAGGATGATGAATCTCAAAAATCAGCAACAAGAAAAGATGCGAAGATCCTGAAGGATGTAATGCGCACTTTGGAAACTGGTATTTTGTGTGAGGGCTGTAATGATGTACTTCAGCCATTCACCAAGTGCAGTCTAAGCTTGCAAAGTGCTCAAATTGACCTTTCCAGTGCTGTAAACCTAATGAGGAGTCTTGGAACTGTTCATCAGGAAATGTGGGATAGTTTTGATGACTATGAAATTCAGGGGGCTGCAAGGACTGCTAACCATGAGCATAAGTCAGCCAAACGCCGCAAAAGACAGAAGACATGTGATGATGCAACTGCCCACTCATTCAGTGACAAGGAGGCCTTCACAGTTAATACCTTCATTACAATCATCGACAAACTGAAGTGTGCATTAGAACATCGGCTCAAGGCTTACGAAAATATTGACAAAACCTTTAGAGTACTGGCAAATTTTTCGCCTAACATTTCAAGTTCCAAACTCAGTGAAGGTATCAAATGTCTGTGTCAGAAGTACCCAAATGATCTCCTGGTAGATTTTACTAAAGAATTTCTTCAATTTGCTGAATTCACATCACTCTCAGATATAGAGAGAAAAGATGACAAAAGCAAATCTATTTGGATGTACCGAGTTATCACTGAATCCAGTGACAGAATGTTTCCCAAATGTTGAAAGTGCATTACGGCTGCATTTGTCACTAACGATCACTAACTGTAGTGGAGAACATTCCTTCTGTCTTCTAACAAGGGTCAAAAATGTCCTCGATCCACCATGACTCAAGAGCATCTCAGTGCTTTGTCCCTCTTGAGCACTGAGAATGAAATCCTCAGGTCTTTGAATTACGGTGATATCATTCATGACTTTGCCAAAGCTAAAGCTAGGGAAAAAATGTGTTTGAAGAATTGGGTGTAGTGAGAATAGAATAAACTTGTTAATTTTACATAAACAACTATGTAAATATGTATGTAGATAAATGTTTGATGACCTCATATTGTTTTTGCAATATGTAATTCATACTTAGGCCCTTCCCTCCCATTAGCCTTAGGCCCCTCATAACCTTAATCTGGCCCTGGGTGGCACCCCAAAAGGGGTGGGGAGGCAACCCCATCACACCAATTCCTCACTTTCATATTTCTATGTCCTTGTAAAGAGACATGCATCCGACGAGGTGGGCATTCACCCACGGAAGCTCATGCTCCAATACATGTTAGTCTTAAAGGTGCCACAGGACTCTCTGTTGCGTTTGATATAGTGTCTGCCACCACTCTAAGAGCCTCCTATGAGTTTAATCTAGTCCTGCTGAGTTACATATGTTTACAGAAGCGAAGTATTCTCTTATCTGCTTCCTAATCATGCTGTTTCCCAATTTTCTAAGATCCTCAACAATGTAAATTAATCTCCAGCTTCCTTTTTGTTGAAGGCTAAAATCTAATGGTTGAGTATTTCAGCGTTCTCCATCTTCCAACAGCTCAGAGTTGAAGCTAGGCAAATTCCGACTAGAAATAAGGTGCAATTTTTTTTAACAGTGAAGGTAATCACTGTAATAATGTACAAAGGGTTGTGGTGGATTCTCCATCACTAGAAATTTTTAATCAAGATTGGATGTTTTGATAAAGGATTTACTCTAGTTCAACAACAGCTACTGGACTTGAAGCAGAAATTAATTCAGGCAAGTCCTATGTCCGTGTTATGAGTCAGACGAGATGATCACAATGGTCCATCTGGCCTTAAAATCTATTACTGAAGCTCCCTCCTAACTTTTCTTTAATTTTTGATCCCATTTATTTATAAAACCTTTTAAAATTCACTTTTATACGAAGTTGGAGTCAGAAAGAAATCATCTCCTTCCCATGTTGAACACTGAACAAACAGCTTAGGTATGTTTTGGCTTCTTGTTTCTTCCAAAATATCAAGTGTTGGCCACCAGAAGCAAGATATCATCCTTGATGACTCAGTGTTTTGATGTTATACAGTAATTTTTATGTTCCAAGTGTGATGGTACCTCCCATAAGGCTTTATGAAAATATGCATATGAATGTATATATATAACATAACTAGAATGTGTTTTATACTGCATATGCCATGTAACATCTCTGTAAAGGTTATGATCTATTGAATCTATTAATCCTATTTGTATGCATGTATCACTTTTGTATTCAAAGTTATGAATATTGGCTGCCTACTTGTTTGATTCTAAGTAGGCTGTAGTGAAGCAGTTAGTCAGTTCCTGAGAAAAGACTCATCTCAGTAAGTGCCCAATCCGGAAACACTTAAGCCAACAATGAACTTGGAGGCACCAATACACATCTGGGCTTTCCCAGGAATGTGGCTTGGCTGGTAAGGAACTCAGTCATGCAGGGATATGTGACTTGCCCAGGTGACTCCAAAACTCCATCTTGGAGCTGGACTTTGCATAGGAGAGAAGAGGGGGTCTCCACACACAAAAAGAAAGTCTATTTAAGCCCGTGGGAGACCCCTCCATTTTATCTTCAGCTGGCTAAAGAGAGAGCCTCTTCTCCCCCCAGGATACTTGAAAGAAACTGGAACAAAGGACAGTGTACAGGGGGTGTGAGTGATTTCTGGACCCAGGCTAAAAGGAGATTAGTCTGTAAAAGGGAGCATTCTGGAACTGGTGAGGATCTTATCTGTATTCAGTTTCGTGTTTTAGTTTATTTTGCTTGGTGACTTACTTTGTTCTGTCTGTTACTACTTGGAACCACCTAAATCCTACTTTCTATATTTAATAAAATCACTGTTTACTTATTAATTAACTCAGAGTATGTATTAAAACCTGGGGGAGCAAACAGCTGTGCATATCTCTCTATCAGTGTTATAGAGGGCAAACAATTTATGAGTTTACCCTGCATAAGCTTTATAGAGGGTAAAACGGATTTATTTGGGTTTAGACTCCATTGGGAGTTGGGCATCTGGGTGTTAAAGACAAGAGCACTTCTGTTAGCTGCTTTCAGTGAAGCCTGCAGCTTTGGGGCAAGTAATTCAGACCCTGGGTCTGTGTTGGAGCAGATGGGTGTGTCTGGCTCAGCAAGACAGGGTGCTGGGGTCCTGAGCTGGCAGGGAAAGCAGGGGCAGAAGTAGTCTTGGCACATCAGGTGACAGCTCCCAAGGGGGGGTTCTGTGATCCAACCCGTCACACCAAGATCTTATGAAAAACCAAAAGATGAGTTCCTTTTGCTTGGAAACTGAACACATTTTGAGATCAATGTAGTCAATATTTGGAAGATATGTTGCTTGAAAACAGTACTGTTCTCACCTTCTCTGCACGTTGCAGATAAATCTTCTTGGCTGAATATGGACAGGTCTGTTCAACTGAACAGTCTAAGCACCGACTGGCAGCTCCTTTGGGCTAAAACAAATTTACAATGGTTCATTATTTACAGTTTATTATTTATTAATTTTACTCATCTATTTTCATCCACAGAAAGACACTTCTTGCAATATTAGGAAGATTTAGCCCAAACACATTTTAACAGAGACAAGTCCAACCAGATCCCCCTGTTCTTCCAGTAAACTTCCTCTTTCCTCATGGTAAGGAGGCAACACCGTCCCATGTTTGGCACACAAGACCTCCTTCCGAACACCACCTCTTACACTGACTCAGTGTGTGATTTTGAACTAGACACAGCCAGGTTCTCAGTTTTCAATCTGTAAAGTAGTCATGAAACTACTTACTGCTTAAAGTTAGTCACCTGTTTAAGTGCTTTGCTGATTTGGGGCCAAAATAGGGATAATACTACTAACTTAATACTGTGTTGTGAGGAGTATAACTAATAAATGTAAGGTGATTTGATATCCTTGGAGGAAAGACACTATACAAGTACTTACTACGGGAAAAGCTGTTTTATCCAGCATGTTGGGGGAATGGGGGGTGCTGGTAAGTGAAAAATGCCGGTTAACTAAGAGAGGGGGAGTTTGGGTGTGTGTGTGGGGGTGCAGGGCTGGGGATTGGGGTGCAGGAGGGGATGAGGGGCGCAGGCTCTGGGAGGGACTTTGGGTGCAGGAGGGGGCTCAGGGTCCCAGATCTGGGGGGCGCTTACCTCAGGTGGCTCTCTGCAAGCACCAACCTGTCCCAGCTGCTCCTAGGCAGAGATGCAGCAGGCAGCTCTGCGCACTGCCCTCACCCTGCCCCGAGCGCTGGCTCTGCAGCTCCCATTGGCCGGGAACCGCGTCCAATGGGAGCTGTGGGGGCAGCGCATGTGGGCAGAGACAGTGTGCAGAGCCATCTGCCGCACCTCCGCCTAGGAGCAGCCAGGACAGGTCACCGCTTGCGGGGAGCTGCCTGAGGTGAGAGGCCCCTGGATCTGACACCCCACACCCCTTCCCACGCCCTAAGCATCCTCCCGTGCCCAAATTCCCTCCGAGAGCCTGCGCTCTGCATGCCCTCCCGCACTGCACCCCCTGCCAGCCCCACGCCAACTGGGTTATAAACCAGAATTTCAATGAAGATCAGAAATGCTGATTTATAGCGCTTTCCGGCTGGTGAAGTGCCAGATAAAACAGTGTTTACTGTATTATTAATACAATCAAGATAACCTGATGTTAGCACTGGTCATTGTTAATATGCACCCTACAGTATCCTGCAAATAAGGATATTCAGCTCTGTGAGTGACTGGCAGTTTGAACAAGTCACATAACTTCTTTGCACCGCAGTTTTCACATTTCTAAAAGAGAGGGATTGTTGGGAGGCTTGATTTAATAATATTTATAAAGTAGCTATGAAGATGTGAAGTGCTACCTATTATTTCTCCATTAGGAATAAAGGTATCTACATAAATCATTTAAAAACACAGGTTGTTCAAATGAAACTCCTACAAATTACGACTGACACCAGCCGCTGCAGAAGTCACGGAGGCCACGGAAAGTCCCGGAATCCGTGACATCCCTGACCTCGGTGACAGACTCGCAGCCTTACTCATCATCTCCCAAGAAAAAGTGGTTTACAGCCATCCAGTTGAGCCTGCAGTGCAAAGGCTGCAGCTAGCCCTCTGTCACCAGGGAGCGAGAGAAGCATATGCCAACAGTACTAAGTAGGGTGACCAGATATCCCGATTTTATAGGGACAGTCCCGATTTTTGGGTCTTTTTCTTATATAGGCTCCTATTACCCCCCACCCCTTGTCCCGATTTTTCACATTTGCTGTCTGGTCACCCTAGTACTAAGTAAGATGCTCATGCAGCAAGTAATTGGTAGTTAAAGTTGGAAAACAATTTTAATTTTACCCCATTTTCACAGTCTTCCAAGAATTCACCTTTGGGGTTGAAACCTTTGATCTCTGCCCAAAAATGATTTTTTTGAAGTCTGAGCAAATCTTCTCCCTCATTTTAAGGTATGGGTCAGCAGAAAAAATTATATAAAATATTCATTGTACAAAATTAAATCTACACATTCCTGAAGATACAGCAGAAGCAACCAGGGAGTAAAACTTTGAAGTTAAAATGGACATACAGTAGCACTGTGTTTGGTTTGAGGGCAAAAAGAAAGTTAAAATTATTTCTGAATTGGCGTCATTGGCATTTGGTGCCTAAAGCACTTAGGCTCTTTTAAAAATCCCAGCCTCAGGCTACGTCTGCACTACAGAGCCTATGATAGCATAGGTTTATGCCTTAGTGTAGATGCAGCGTATGACACTATACGGAGTTTTTCTGTCACTAAAGGAACATACCCCCCCTTGAACGATGTTAGCTATGCTGACAGAAGAACTCTGTTGGCATAGCTGTGTTTGCACTGGGAGTTTTATCGGCAGAGCTTATGTTGCTAGGGGGTGTGGGTTTTTACATCTTAACCCGCATCACTATGCTGACAAAACTTTGTGGTGTAGACCTGGCATAATATTTTTGTTAGAGTCAACGTTTTTTTACCACCACAATCCATAATCTCACTGCCCCAGCCTTACAGGCACATGGGAAGCTGGTCTCAGACTGCTGAGATTACAATTTCTATGAATGGAGTAGTAACAGAGTTTCTGCCCAGCCCGGTCCCATCACCCAAAACACCATCACAATAAAAACAACATGTAGGTGCTCTTTTAAGGGAGCCTTGCAAAAAACTGTCATCAGCCAATTAAAAGAAGCAGCAAAAATGAGAACCCAACAACAATTGCCTCAGCAAGGTGTGACCATCAAGGTCTAACTGGGACAATTTAAATGCTAACACTTTAAATACAGGCATTTTCCCCATCCCCCGCTTAAAAAACAAAGAAAAAGAAAGTATGTGCAAATGGCTAAGTTAATGAAACACTGAGGTTGCACAATTATCATTACAAAAAGTCAAGATCTGGAAAATGCGAAGGCTCCACCAGCCACAAGAATTCAGCCTCATTGCTCATGTCTGATGTACTAATATCTATTCCTATTGGTCTGGTTAAACATGTAACTCAACAATGGTGTTTAGATACCCACAATTATAGGTACCTTAGAAATGCCCAATGTTGATATTACACACACCTGAGATTCATATTACAGTTTAAGTAACAATATGTATACTAAAAGACACAGAATTTATAAGATGCCTAAATTAATGTTGCTGGTGGATCCTTAAATTATTTTACTGCTTATTATTTGTATTGTGGTAGTGCCCAAAATCTGCTAAAACACATTTCAAGCCCCAAAGAGTTTATACTTTGCAAACAAACTGAACATATGCAGTCTAGGGGAAAGGGTTACACTACACAAGAAAAGTAATCTGGATGATGGCAGGCACATCTTGTTAGCTTCATATTGGGTTTAGGGTTTTTTTGGTTGGTTGATGTTTGAATGTAAGTGTATTCGTGTTTTGTAAGCAAAGCTGCAACAGTAGTTTTTAGGTTCTGCATTTCCTTTTTGGTGAATCCAAACAGACAACCAGACTGTTACATTTACATAGCCTTTGCATTTTTATAAACTGATCATGACATGAAACATGATTGTTAGGAATGAACACCTATGCAGACAAACTCTTTTGTCCTGACTATTTTTTAAAACAAATTCAGATTATTTAGCTGAATATTTATTCTCTTAAAAGTTACCTTACAATTAATAGATGTTTTAAATTAACATTAGAAAGTCAATATTTTTTCCATTTAAAAAAAAAATCCAAGGTACCAAACTGTGAATCTGAATATTCTACAAACTGTGGGCCCAATCTGGTAAAAATGTATGCGCATGAGTAATTTTACTCACGTGAGTAGTCCTATTGACACAAATTAAAATCCAAATCTAAAGTAGAGGTAGATACTGAAAATGGCTTGGAACAATTTGATAGCATGGAAGGTGCTAAAGGGAATGGAAGGCACAATGGGAAAGCCAGGATGAGCTAGCTAAGTGTGTCTTTAGAAGGAATGCATACTATACTGAGATTAAAAAAAAATTAAATAAACAGCATAAGCAATTTCTGCTTGGGCTATTTCATTTTAGGCTCTCTACACTACGGAGTTATTTCACTAGGGCTTCAGGGCCTTGGCTACTGTAAGAATAGGCTTCTGTTAACACAAAACAAGGAGTTTCCTGGAATGTTTATGTCATTTTCCCTATATATTTCAAAATGCACATTTTTAAGCAGGAAAACTACTGATAACTACAGGCATATTTAAAATGGTCACATACTTTCTGGAAAGAAAATAAAATGGAGATTAAATGATAATATAGACCCCAATGTAGCAAAGAAGTGTGAACTTAATTTACAGCATGTGCTTATGTGACTTAAGCACATGCTTAAATGCTTTGCTGAAATAAGGCTAGAGACTTTGAGTATTCCTTCATACAGGTGTATTTATACAAACCTTATGCTCATTAGTAAAATGAGAAAGACTGCCAAAAGATGACACCTTTAAGCACCTGAAATAAAACAGACATTTTCATAAATAAACAAACATCTCAACATAAAAAAGTGTAAAAATGGTCATTTTTTTAACCGTTCATTTTGGGCTTGATCCAACACACACCGAAGTCTACAGAAGTCTAACTAATTTCAATCCAACCTAGATCGGGCTTTTAGATATTCAAAGTCCTTCAACACCGATTAATTGTTGGTTTTCTGTTGCACTAGTGGTGCAACTGTTTTCCCTAAGATTTTTCTCTGATGACATGTCTTAGTATTGGGAATAATTTTATTACTCAGGAAACCTCTAACTCAGCAGGGTCCTAGTCAACGGAATGATGTCAGAAGAGCTCTGATTTTTTTCTCTTGACTCCAGTTTCTGTTATAAGAATTTACAAACAATAACTGTCTGGGCTGCCTTCAAGGAACTGGAAAAAATATGTCTTTAATTCTATACTAAAAAAGTTATGGGACTAAAATGGGTCCGAGAATACAAATACAACATCTCTATGTTTATACTTTTAAGTCAAGGATCACAATTTCTTTATGACCTCTAGTCCAGGATCAGTGCTGGATAATATTTACTGGTCCTGAAAGTGTTAGCATTGGTCCCACTGGATGTTCTGAGAGGTGAGGAGCTATCAAACAGTAAAAATCACATCATTCTGATTCTCATCTTCTTTTCCTCCCTCACCCACTTCAGTTCTGGCATGATTTTTAGAAACTGATATTTCACAGACTGTTCAAGATTATGGACCGTGAAGATAAATGACTTCAACAGGAGCTGCACAACAGTAACGGAGACTATCTGAACATTTAAAAGATGTAATCCAACTTGGCTAATTCTAGTGGTTTTAGAGATAATGTTACGGAAATTAAGTATTTTACAAAAATAAAAGAGGGATAATAAAAATAAGATATTAAGGTCTGATATCTCAATCTGTCAGGATAGAAAAATAATGTATGTCATTGAAAAATGGAAATGTCTCGCTTTCCACAAGCTGACCTTCCAAGGAATATTTCTAGCCTTGAAGATCAGTAAAATTATCACACCTTGAAATTGTCACTGTGACGTCCAACAAAGCACTTAAGTCCCATTTAAGTACATTTATGTTCTTTGCTGAACTGGGGCCCTTAGGCACTGGTTCAGAAGTAGACACAGCGAGTCCCAGACCCAGGGCCATTGTCATTCCAATTCCTCCATTTTTGAGGATTCCGTCCTTTTCTGATAAATACAAGTTTTACATCCAACTTGCAACTAACTCACCAGTGAAGCTATAATGGTTTAGTTAGCTAATTTGCCTATGTTGGTGATTTTGGACAGACTGGAGAATTCAATTTAAAAAAGAAATTATACCGTTCTTGGAATACTAAGTTTCAGGAGAGAAAGAATGACCTTGCCTCAGTTCAAAATCCATAAAATGGATATAAAAAAACCCTACCTCACAAGGGCATTGTAAGGATAAATTCATTAATATTTGCAGTGCATTCAGATACTACAGTGATGGAGACATACATGTCCCGAGATAGATACTTTCGCCCACAATCTGATTATCGCCTTTGGTTTATTCTTCCTGCCAGGATGTAATAACAACTACAAGCATTTTCCTTTAAATAATGTGAACGCCAAGATTTAAATCAAGGTAATTTAATCTATCATTTTTTGTATCACTGCAGGAGATCTACATTAAGAAGGTGGTTCAGGCTTCTTGTGCTCTAGGAGGGTGATGGTCAATGACACGCAGAGGGGAAAAGAGCTAACTGGGGCTAGGTTTACACTACAAAGTTTTGTCGGCACAGCTATGTCAGCAAACCTCCAATGCAGATGCAGTGATACTGACAGAAGAGTTCTTCTGACGACATAAGTACTGTCGTTTGGAGGAGTGGTGCTACGGTGCCGACAGAAAGACTCCTTCTGTCATCATAAGCTCCATCTACACTGGCAAAACATCTGTAGCCTAGACACGGCCTTAGTCTCTCAGAAGGGGAAAGTTACATAAAACGTGTGTAACTATAGCACCCCTTATTTGTGTTTGCACATGTTTATTCTTAGAACAAATATGATAAAAAAGATGCTGTAAACCTTTTATCACCCATCCAAAAATTAATGAGGTCGATGTCATGGCAGGACTTGGCTAACAAAGAAAATGTACTTTCTGCTTCATTCCTCCAATTTCCTCTCACAAACGAGTGGGCAAAATGCCAGAATCCAACCTATGCTTACAAGAAATAAACAGTAATTAATGAAATGAATAGATACAAATAATTTATAGTTTAAAACAATTAATCATCCCAAATCTGGAAGGAGAAGGGGCTTGACAGCTAAGAAGGTGCTAGATTGACAGGCTCACTGAGGTCTTATTACAAGGAACAGGTACAGCAAGAGAAGCAGTAGTGCATGCTTACCTCGCCCTATGCCCTACGAGTGTTTCTTACTCTGGACCTGGAAGGAGGAACTTTAGGGACTCAAGTGACCCTGGCTTTCAATGCCTGGCTTCCCTATGAGACTATCAAAGTTACCAATTAGTGCTAACCATGGTTGTCTTCTATAATATGGACCCCTGTTTACTAGAAACTTGAATGAAGATACCAAATTCATTTCAGCTAGAAAAACATCACCTTGGTGCATCCTCCAAAATCATGTTTGAAATTTGTATATTGCATAATCTTAACATACAGAAAACACAAGTAAGGACCACTGATCCTGTAAATAATGCAGATTTCAACCACTTATATATATCAGATAGTTTGAAAATTATATTATTTTCAATTTTTTCTTAGTGAAAAGTTTGTGGTAAAAAGGGAAAATTTAGCAAAATACATTAAATTGTGTTAACAATATTTCCATCTGAAATGTCACACACATTTCACTAACTTCTTCATTATACTTCAGTGACAAAAATGGGCTATGTTTATCATACGGACTCCATTTTGTACTATGCGTTGAGGATATATCTAAACTTGCCCAAGGCAAGTACATATTGAATTGCTTTCCAGACAGCTGGCCTGCCCAGGAAAGTTGCTTAACGCCTCATTGAAGAACTATTACCGAGAAGCCATCAAGATGGCAGTTTGGACCTATCAGACTTAAATGTCTCTCAACTGCTGGTCCATCCCCATGGAACAATGTTTTTTTCTACACAGTGGCCCGTGGGGAGGACAAGACTGACAGGGGAATGGGAGCTAGCACATTCCAGGTAAGCACAGGGCAGGAAGACAGAGACTAGTGCTACTCTAAGCAGAGGATCAAATATCACCAAACTCAAGGAGGACTTGCAGGAGAAAGAGGATAGGAGAGACTCTGCCCTGCCTATAATGCTGAAAAATTCCCCACTCCCAGAAGGGGTGAGATGGGGAGGCTCAGGACTTTTCTTGTTTTAAAAGATCTATAACTCTTGAATTCTTTCAAGAGAGAAGTTTCTGTGGTTAAGAAATTCCTTTGCTAGCCTGTGTTCCTTGCTTTCCTTTGTCCGCACAGGGCTTAAACTAGAAGCCCAGAGCATCCACAGCCTCAGTGGAGTTCAGTGGGAGCGTGCTTAAGCAACTGTGAGGCCTAGGAGGTCTCAGACACAGATTTTGAGGTCTAGGGCAGCAATGCCCCATGTCCCAAGGAAAGGCACAAAGAGGTCTAAGTCTTGGAGTGTGTCCTAAGGACCCAGAAATGGTGATGAGATTCTACCCAGACCCAGCTGGCTTGGAAACACATGAGAGCCAGTATACGGATCCACTCAGACTGGTGTCCATACAAAGGGGTATTGGGCCAGACGGTAACAACTTATACTTCCTATAAACTCCAAAAATGG
Source organism: Chrysemys picta bellii (assembly GCF_011386835.1). Classification (NCBI taxonomy): domain Eukaryota; kingdom Metazoa; phylum Chordata; order Testudines; family Emydidae; genus Chrysemys; species Chrysemys picta. The sequence continues at coordinate 78,173,969 of NC_088801.1, read as the reverse complement.
AGTTCCAGGAAACAAAACAAAAACCATAGTCCCTCCCAATCTGCTTAAGTATAAACAAACAATTTGGCATCTTCCTTGTGAATGATCCAATCCAGATTTGTTTGGCTAAGTGTCACAGCAGAATTTGTTGAATATCTAAAATCCTTTTCACTAAAAAAAGGAGTCTAATTTCCTGAGTGTTATTAATGTAAGAAGATCATAGGAAAATTCTGCTTTTCTAAACACCTGATTCCTGCCAGTTTATTAAAAATGCCTTAAACTGGGGACACAATTTATGTGACTTTAATTTTGCCGAGCGAGAGACCGGAGAATCTGCCACCGTACCCGGTGCCGCCCCAAGGCTTGGACACGGTAGCTTCCTATATATGAAAAGTATATAGTGTCATTTATCCACTGTTCTTGGAAACTGAAGTATTCCTCCTAGAAAGGAATAGTGAACAAAGACAATGTTTGTCTGCTTGGAATTTATAAGCCTCATTAGTTTCTTACATATTAAACCACAACTGACATGGTAGGGCAAAAAACATTACTGACATTTAAATCAAATTTAATTTCAAGGCTTGAATTTTTAAGTTTTCACTAACTTTAAACAGTGATGATCTGACAGTAAATTTCTTCTGACTGATATCAACTTTAGAAATAAAAATCCAACATTTTGCTGAAAAATTAAAAAAACACGTTGGTAAGGCCCCCACAAAATAATGCTCTCAGCACCTTTTCATAGCTCTGATTAGAAGTTACTACAAACTATTTCCAGATATTGCCCATTCCCGCTGATTCAACAGATGCTGTTGGTGTACAAACAAGGAGATACATGAGAAGGAGCTAGATTCATGTGGGGGAGAAGAGAATCAAATTTGCCAAATAAGATGGGACAAAATATGAGAGATTCTCCCTCGCCCACACACATATACTTTTAAAAATGGATCACAGTCAGCAGAAAGTTCAAAACAAAACATTTGTTTAGGGGTGCTTCTCATTACAACGGTCATGGACGTGCAGTCAGCAGTTCTCCAGTAAGTTACCCCCGAGTTTTGGCAACAAGAGGATTAAGCAATTTGTTTTCTAAAGCATTTAAAAAGGAATATTTCTAGTTGTTTTATGTTCACAATAGATGATTAATAAAGAATATAAAAAATACACAAGACTTAAAAAATAGTAAAATAAAAAAGTCTTTTGTCTCAAATCCTATTTAACTAATTAAATTTTGTAACAAAGAAGGAAAAGGAACAATAGTATTCAGCACTTAGTTGCATCTAGCACACTTGAGAAGAAACTTAGCATATATGCTAAGTGTTATTTACTACTAAGGCACTGATTAATAGGTATAACACAGCTCAGATAATACCATGACACACACACTTACGGGCTCCAGATGCTGTATGTGGCAGATGTCTCCAATTGCTCCAGCATCTAGTAGCTCCTATATTAACACACAGCGAGGAAACATAACTCAGTTTGCTCTGCCTATCCAGATACACAAAGCCTCTTTCTGATACCACAAACGGACATGGCAACTCTTGCAAATTTATCGTGTGAGTCATGATTTGTGAGTAAAATTCAGTCTCACTCATGATCTAGCGATAGAACTCTCAAATGTCAGGATTTTTTCTGAGCCGCACAACATTCTTAAAATGGGTTTCTGGTCAAACAGGAGTTACCCCCCACAAACAAAAGAATGTGGTTTCGCACCTAGACAGTAACTTCCAAAGTACTTTGAAAGACAATGAGAATTCATGTACATATCAGATAAAAAACTGTTACTTACCTTTTCGTAACTGTTGTTCTTCGAGATGTGTTGTTTACGACCATTCCACATTAGGTGTGCGCGCGCCGCGTGCAGGAGCGTCGGAAACTTTTTCCCTTAGCGGCTCCCAGCGGGGCCCCCGCCAGAGTGGCGCCACTGCGCTGTGCATATATACCCACACTGGCTCGACCCCCTCCAGTTCCTTCTTGCCGGCAACTCCAACAGAGGGGTAGGAGGGTGGGTGGTGGAATGGACGTGAACAACACATCTCGAAGAACAACAGTTAGGAAAAGGTAAGTAACCGTTTTTTCTTCTTCGAGTGCTTGTTCACATCCATTCCACATTCAGTGAATCACAAGCTTACCGTTGGAGGAGGGTAGGAGTCACGAAACAATTGATCGGAGGACCGCCCTGCCAACTGCCGCGTCCTCCCATGCCTGCTGGTTGACCGCGTAGTGGGTCATGAAGGTGTTCACCAATGACCAGGTGGCCGCCCTGCAGATCTCCTGGATCGGGACCTGTGCCAGGAAGGTCGCAGAAGCTGCCTGTGCTCTGGTCGAGTGGGCCATGATCACTGGAGCTGGGACATCTGCGAGGTCATAACACACCCAAATGCAGCTCGTGATCCACGACGAGATTTGCTGCGCCGACACCGGAAGGCCTCGCAACCTCTCAGCTACAGCCACGAACAGTTGCGTGGATTTACGAAAGGGCTTGGTCCAAGTAGAATGCCAGTGCTTGGCGGACATCTAGGGTGTGCAGGCTGCGGTGCCTCGGGTCTGCATGGGGTTTGGGAAAAAACACCGGCAGACAAATGTCCTGGCCCAGATAGAATTGTGAGACCACCTTTGGGAGGAACTTAGGATGTGGGCGGAGCTGCACCTTGTCTTTGTGAAACAGTGTATGGTGGCTCCGAGGTGAGAGCCCTCAGCTCAGATACCCTTCTGGCCAAGGTGACAGCCACCAGGAATGCCACCTTCCAGGAAAGGTGGAGAAGGGAGCAGGTAGCTAGGGGCTTGAACGGGGGCCCCATAAGCTTAGAAAAGACTAAGTTAAGATTCCATGGCGGGACTGGGGGGCATGTGTAAGGGAACACCCTTTCCAGACCTTTGAGGAATCGCCCCACCATTGCACCTTGAGCAGTACCTTGTGCACCAGAGGAAGCGGGGGAAAGGCGTATTTCAATTCCCTTCCCCGCGGGATCGCAAATGCGTCGGCTATTAAGCCCGGGCTGCAACCCTGGAACGAGCAGAATTGCGGGCACTGGGCATTGCCCTTGGTAGCAAACAGGTCCACCCGGGGAAACCCCCACTTTCAGAAGACTGAAAGCACGAGGTCTGCTCTGAGCATCCGCTTGTGCATGCGGTAGGACCTGCTGAGGTGGTCCACCAGTTCGTTCCGCTCCCCCGGGAGATACACCGCCTCGAGGTGAATGGCATGGGCTATGCAAAAGTTCCAGAGGAGGAGAGCCGTGTGGCAGAGTGGGGAGGAACGGGCTCTGCCCTGCATGTTTATGTAAAACATGGCGGTCGTGTTCTCTGTCAGAACTATCACGCTGTGACCACTCAGAGAGGCGTGAAAGGTCTGGCATGCTAAACGAACCGCCCTGAGCTCCTTCATGTTGATATGGAGCGATCGCTCCGGCGCCGACCACAAGCCCTGAGTCCTGAGGTCCCCCAGGTGAGCCCCACATCTGAGGTCTGACGTGTCTGTTACCAGCGTCAAGTCCGGCTGTTGTGCGGCAAAGGGGATGTTTTCGCAAACCACGGTCTGGGACCGCCACCACATCAAGGAGACCAGCCCAGCACATCCCCCGGGGCTGTCACTATCAAGTCTAGGGGGTCCCTGCCAGGGCGGTATACACGGGTGAGCCAAGCCTGCAGTGTCCTGAGTCTCAGTCTGGCATGCTTGACCACATGTGTGCAAGCTGCCATGTGGCCTACCAGCCGCAGGGAACATCTGGCCATTGTAGTGGGAACTGGCACAGGAAGTTCACTGCTTGCTGGATGGCCAGGAATCGTGATTCCAGAAGGCTTGCCCTTGCCTGTACCGCGTCTAGAACCGCCCCTATGAAGTCCACTCTCTGCGCTGGAACGAGAGTGGACTTGGGAATGTTGACAAGGAGCCTCAGCTTGCGGAATAGACTCAAGGCCGTCTGCACGTCGGACCGAACCTCCTCTTCGGACCGACCCGCCAGGAGCCAGTCGTCGAGGTACGGGTAAAATCGAATCCTCTGCCTCTGTAAGAATGCCACCATTACCGCCATGCATTTTGTGAATACCCGTGGGGCCACAGCTATGCCAAATGGTAAAACCGCGAACTGGTTCACGGTGAAGCGCAGGAATCAGCGATGAGCTGGGTGGATGGCGATATGAAAGTATGCGTCCTTCATGTCGAGGGCAGCATACCAGTTTCCTGGATCCAGGGAAGGGATGACGGTGCCCAGAGAGACCATGCGGAACCGGGCCTTGACCAGGAACTTGTTTAGCCCGCGCAGGTCTAGAATGGGATGAAGGCCCCCTTTGGCCTTGGGGATGAGGAAGTAGCGGGAGTAGAACCCTTTCCCCCTTAGGTCTAAGAGTACTAGCTGTACCACTCCCGCCTCTAGGAGCGAGTGAACCTCCTTTTCTAGGAGATGCTCGTGAGAAGGGTCCATGAAGAGGGATGGGGAAGGGGGGTGGGGAGTAGGCAGGGAGGAAAACTGTAGCATGTTCCCACTTCGCACCGTGCGTAACACCCAACGGTCCGATGTAATGCTGGACCACGCACGGAGAAGCGGGACAGGCGGTTGAGGAAACAAGGGGATGGATCCGGTAGTTGATCTGGTACGCTGTCCTCGAGCGCACCTTCAAAAGCCTGGCTTAGGGCCCGGCTGAGATTTACTCTCCGGTCTCTCGCTCGGCACGGCTGCGGGTGGCTTGGACACCGTAGCTTCCCTTATGGAGGACCGTCGGTGCGGGGACCGGGACTGCTGCACCGAGTAGCTGGCCCTGGAGGGAGCACCTTGTCGCTGGTGATAGGTCAAAGGCGTCCAGAAGGGCCAGTGTACTGGCGGTCTCCATTGTAGTTGCCAACCAGTTTGTTGTTCCCTGCTGTACGGAGCCCGGTGTGGGTAGTTGTATTGGCCTGAGTCGGCACCGGACCCCGCCGACACCGAGCGTGAGGGCCACAGCGGTGCCGTCGATCTGTGTTGGCGGGAGGTTGACGATCATTGGATGAGTTTAAACGAGCATGTTCTCTAATAGATCAGCAACCTAATAATGAAACAATGTTAACCGGGACGAATTTAAGTGAGGAGTTACTGTAATTTGTATGGACATATTTTTCCATCAGTACAGCATAGTTAGCAATTTGAAATTGGAAAGTGGCCAATGAACAGGCTTCTTGCTGGTCGGGAGAGGGACTGGTACCGCTGCTCTCTGGATCAGGACCAGGACCGGGACCAATGCCGGGAGCACCATTGCTGGCTTTCCTTTCGACAGCACCCTGGGCCCGGGTGCTGGAGGCTTTTCCCTGGCCAGGAGGGGGCTCGCCACCACCAGTCCGATGAGGTCTTTTGCCGCCTCAAAGGTGTCAGGCGTGGAGGGCTGATCTATTACGCCCTCGAGCCCTTCGTCCGCACTGAGTTAACTTATGGCTGGACTTGGTGTGACTTGCGGCGCCAGTGCCACCGGTGCCAAAGTCGGTGCGGTGTCCATTCCGCTCTTCCTGGTATCCAGGGCCTGATATAGCGCCGGTCTCCTTTGCGGGGAGCGTCCGCGCCCCTCCTTTGGTTTTGCGTTGGGCCGTACCGGGGAGGATGAGCGGTGCTGGGGCCTACTTTGGCATTCCGAGGCCGACGGCTTGTGGTGTTTGGCCGGTACCGGGTCTCTTGATGACTCCGGGGGCGCTCTGCACCGAGGAGGCTGAGGCTGGCGACGGGCATTCCGGGCCTGATGGCTGCAACGCGGCCTCCATCAACAACTACTTTAAGTGAAAGTCTCTCTCTTTCTTTGTTCTCGGCTTAAAGGCTTTGCAAATTTTACACTTCTCTGCTTTGTGAACTTCCCCCAGGCAACGTAGCCAGGAGTCGTGGGGGTCACTAACCGGCATAGGCTTGCGGCACGTGGCACAAGCCTTAAACCCTTGGGCCTGCGGCATTCCCCACAGCCCGGGGCAGGTGCTGGAATCCTCCAAGCACCTAATCTATTAAGTGTCCAACAACAATGAAATGCTAACTAACTGATAACTAACTGATAACAGCTATGCAACCACACTATATACTTCAGTCAAGCACAATGAGATCTTACCCAGGTGTAACCATTATGCATTTTTTTTGGAAATGAAGACTTGGTATCTTTCCTGAAAGTGGGAATTAACTGTTCCAACTCCATACCCCCTTTACCCTTCCAGGTAATATGATATTTTTGTAATCCTATATTTCAACTGCCATGCATTTCTCGTCAATATGTGTGCCCATTTGATAATCTTTCATAATACACATTTCCACAGCTCAAATCTGTCATTAAATCTGATTGTCAACTAAAGCCTTACAAATACATTTCATCTAATTACAACCACTGACAAGGCCCCACATACTCAATTCAGTACAAAATCAAGCAACCACAAGACTCTGAAATAGTGGGCAAGGAAGGCAGGGACTCCAGAGCCACACAGGCAGTCATCTCAAAGTAACCACTCTTTGTGCCCTGGTCGAGACCAGGTCTCCACCCACCGTTCTTTTTCTAGGTTAAGAAGTAGTGGGAATAAAAGCCCTTCCCTACGTGTTATGATGGTACTGGTTCCATGGCGACCAAATGTAGGAGGTGGTTTACTTCTTGCCGTAGAAGGTGTTTGTGAGAGGGGTCACTGAAGAGAGACAGGGAGGGAGAGTGGGTAGGGGGGATGGAGGTGAATGGTATTGAATAATCTGTGCTGAGTATTTCTAGAACCCATTTGTCCGTGGTGATGGTCTTCCATGCTGAGTAGAAAGGGGTCAAATGGTGTCCAAAATGGGGGTCAGTAATGGTGTCAGCACTGAGGAATGGGGGAGGTGTCTCAGGCCCTCGACCAAACCTTCAAAATTATTGTTTTGCAGAGGGTTGCTGATGATTGAGCAGGGAGTGGTCGACGCCTTGGAGATCTCTGTCTGCGTTTTTGTGTATTAGATTGTCTCTGTTCTTGGGCGTAGGGGGAAGCTCTTGCAAGCTGGGTTGAATAGTATTTCCCTGTTTTTTTCCTCTGTGCAGATGTGTATATCCTGAGGGAACGAAGAGTTGCCCTAGAGGCCTTCAAGGTGTGAAGGGACTCGTCGGTCGTCGTGGCAAACAACTTCAGACCATTAAAAGGGGGATCCTCCACAGCCGACTGTACTTCCCTTGAGACGCCAGAGAAGTGAAGCAATGAAGCCTGAGGCATGACTACAGCGGTAGCTGTGGAACGGGCCGCCATATCTGCCACATCTAGAGATGCCTGTAAAGCAGTTCTGACTAGGAGACGGCGCTCTGTGATCACCACTTTGAATTGTTCTCTCTTGTCCTCTGGTATGTATTCAATAAAGTCTGACATTTTGGAGTACGGTAATTCCTCGCTTAAGGTTGTAGTTATGTTCCTGAAAAATGCTACTTTAAGCAAAACAATGTTAAGTTAATCCAATTTCCCCATAAGAATTAAAGTAAATAGAGGGGTTAGATTCCAGGGGGAAAATTTTCACCAGACAAAAGACATTGTATACATATACAGTACAAGTTTTAAATAATTTTAAACAAACAGTTTAATACTGTACTTACCAATGATGATTGTGAAGCTTGACTGAGGCAGGGGCATAGCGGGGTCGGGGTGCGGGGTCTTGCTCCACTCTGCCCGCCTGGCACTCCTGCCGGGGAGCGGGGTCGGGGGCTTGCCTGTTCTCCGGCTGGAATGCCAGGAGGGAAAAGTGGGATAAGACTCTGCGCCTTGATCCCACTCCCTGGGTGGAACTGCGCAAGTCCCCACGCCCTGACCCCGCTCCCCGACCCCACTCCCCAGTAGGAACGTTGGGCTGGCGGAGCAGGGCAAGCCCCCATGCCCCGACTGGAATGCCAGGCGGGTGGGCGGACCAGGGCAAGCCAAACAACCTTATAATGGAACATTGCACGACTTTAAACGAGCATGTTCTCTAATAGATCAGCAACCTAATAATGAAACAATGTTAACCGGGACGAATTTAAATGAGGAGTTACTGTAATTTGTATGGTCATATTTTTCCATCAGTGCAGCATAGTTAGCAATTTGAAATTGGAAAGTGGCCGATGAACAGGCCTTGCGTCCAAAGCAGTCTAACCGTTTCCACTCTTTGTCATAGGGAGTGGATCTGCAGTGGTGTTGTCTGCCCAGTTCACTGATGGCGTCAACCACTAAGGAGTTTGGTGTGGGGTGAGAGAATAAAAAGTCCATTTTCTTTGAGTGGATGTAATATTTTTTTATCCCCTCTCTTTTAAGTGGGCGGGATAGTTGCTTGGGTCTGCCATATATTTTTAGCTGGTTCCATAAGTGCTTCATTTACAGGAAGTGCAATCTTTGATGATGTTTGCAGAATGTCTAGTAATTTATGTTGGGACTCTAGAACCTCCTCTCGGAGAATCTCTAGGGAATCGGCAATTCTTCTGAACAGCTCTTGAAAGTATTTGAAGTCATTGGCTGTTGTGGGTGATGGAGGCATCATGGCCTCGTCTAAGGAAGAAGAGAAAATGTTGGTTGTTGGGGTAGTTTCTTGTTCCAGGGTTTCTTCCTGTTATTCAAAAATTTCACTGAGAGTGGTGGGGGAGATCTAGTCCTCTCTCTGTAGAGTTCGTGGGTCTAGGGTATTGTCTCCTGTATGTCCCCCAGGAGTCCCAGCAGGGCCACTATGTAGGGAATGGCATAGGTGCTGGCGTCCATGGGTGCCCATACCGTATCTAGGTGTCAGCCCAGTGGTGATATTTGGGCTGTACAGGTGGACCTAATACCGTACTCGTTTGAATGTGAGAGGAATGGCGTGATGAGTAAGCACCCTTTTCCTCATCACCTTCACCGGAAAATGGAGGGGCCAGAGGGGAGGTGAGTTGGCGTGGGAACCATGTGCACCGAAGTAACGTGTGCTGAGTCCGACGTTGACAAGATTAGTAAGTCCTTGTGGTGAAGAAATTGGTGTGGTACAGATGGTTTCGGTACCAAGGCGGTCAATAATCACTGTGCTGTTGTAGTTGTAGACATCTGAGCTGACGTCGGAGCACCCTGCGCTATGGGAGCTGAGGGTGGCACCATAGCCTATGGAGAGCATATCGGTGCCACATGTTTAGGCAGCCCCGTCGGTACTGCGGTGGAGGAGGTAGGCTTCTCTTTGCCTCTTGACTCTGAGCCTGCCTGCTTGTGGTCACTGGCGTTCTTGGTCCGTGCGGTACCCGAGGACCCCGGTGCTTTGTATGTACTCAGCCATGGTGCGGTTGGTACCGAGAACCTAGAACAAGCCAGAGACTATTTCTTTTTCAGTGGCTCTTTAAGAGGAAAAGTTGGTGCCCGTTTTCTTGCCATATTTTTAGAGGAGTGAGCTTTCCTCTGTGACACGGGTGAAGTCTGTTTGTCAGAAGTGGTTGTTGGACACCCGTGTCCAGAGGGAATCTGCTGACCGGGGTCGGATGCCAGGCGCAGTGACTTCTCCATTAGAATAAGTTTAAGTTTTAAATCTATTGTTTTCCTGGGGCGAGCTTTTAAGTTGTGGCAATGGAATTTCATTTACAACCTTATTTCTTGTGGAATTTCATTTACAACCTTATTTTCTCAGTAACCGAACACCTGAAGTCCTGGTCTCAACTTTCACAGCTGCTTCTTGCAATTCTAAATGATTATTTTTTATGCTCTGACAACCAATCGCAGTAGTACCAGGAGTGTGACACATAGTACAGGAATTTATTGACCCTACTCCCATGACCAATGTCAAGGTCACAAAAGTTAATATCCATATCACATAGCAGGAATGACCATTTACTGACTCAACTGTTAGTCTCTAAGGTGCCACAAGTACTCCTGTTCTTTTTGACTCAACTGGTTACTGTGAAAGCAATAAGTATACCTTTATCTTCAGTGAGGCTGGATAGTACCGCAGGACATGGCACACTGCAAGCATGACATTGTTAGCTGCACATACAGACACAATTTCTTTGCAGTCCTCAGGTGTTACCTTATAAACCAGAGAAAACAACCCAGTCAGTTATTTCTATTCTGACTGCATTATGTACCACAGTTACTGCATGAATCTGTTGTCAAAACACTAGCGATTTGAAACATATGTTTTATTAAATATCTTTGTAGGCACTTATGTGCTAATTGTAATTTCATCTTCAACTGTATGAAAATGGCACTCACCAATAATACTCTAGTTATGTATATGTTTGCATTATTATTAGAAACTACATTTAACTAGACCAAAGCACGCTCCTGCAGGGTGAAACTTATCCAAGATTTCAGCACAGCAGCAAATAGTTTTTATTGATGTAAAATGTGTGTCATTACTTTTTTAAATAAAGACGTTAAAGGAAGGGTGGTTTTATGGTTGAGACACTAGCCTTGGGTCTCCAGGATACAGGCAGTCCTCGACTTTACAACTTTCAACTTATGACGAACGGCACTTAGGACGTTTCTAACCAGGTGGAAGAGGTGGATGAGGCTTTTTTCAAGCAACTAACAAAATCATCCAAAGCCCAAGATTTGGTGGTGATGGGGGACTTCAACTATCCGGATATATGTTGGAAAAATAACACAGCGGGGCACAGACTATCCAACAAATTCTTGGACTGCATTGGAGACAACTTTTTATTTCAGAAGGTTGAAAAAGCTACTGGGGGGAAGCTGTTCTAGACTTGATTTTAACAAATAGGGAGGAACTCGTTGAGAATGTGAAAGCAGAAGGCAGCCTGGGTGAAAGTGATCATGAAATCGTAGAGTTTGCAATTCTAAGGAAGGGTAGAAGGGAGAACATCAAAATAGAGACAATGGATTTCAGGAAGGCAGATTTTGGGAAGCTCAGAGAGCTGATAGGTAAGGTCCCATGGGAATCAAGACTGTGGGGAAAAACAACTGAGGAGAGGTGGCAGTTTTTCAAAGGGACACTATTAAGGGCCCAAAAGCAAGCTATTCCGCTGATTAGGAAAGATAGAAAATGTGGCAAAAGACCACCTTGGCTTAACCACGAGATCTTGCACGATCTAAAAAATAAAAAGGAGTCATATAAAAAATGGAAACTAGGACAGATTACAAAGGATGAATATAGGCAAACAACACAGGAATGCAGGGGCAAGATTAGAAAAGCAAAGGCACAAAATGAGCTCAAACTAGCTACGGGAATAAAAGGAAACAAGAAGACTTTTTATCAATACATTAGAAGCAAGAGGAAGACCAAAGACAGGGTAGGCCCACTGCTTAGTGAAGAGGGAGAAACAGTAACAGGAAACTTGGAAATGGCAGAGATGCTTAATGACTTCTTTATTTTCGGTCTTCACCGAGAAGTCTGAAGGAATGCCTAACATAGTGAATACTAATGGGAAGGGGGTAGGTTTAGCGGATAAAATAAAAAAAGAACAAGTTAAAAATCACTTAGAAAAGTTAGATGCCTGCAAGTCACCCGGGCCTGATGAAATGCATCCTAGAATACTCAAGGAGCTAATAGAGGAGGTATCTGAGCCTCTAGCTATTATCTTTGGAAAGTCATGGGAGACGGGAGAGATTCCAGAAGACTGGAAAAGGGCAAATATAGTGCCCATCTATAAAAAGGGAAATAAAAACAACCCAGGAAACTACAGACCAGTTAGTTTAACTTCTGTGCCAGGGAAGATAATGGAGCAAGTAATTAAGGAAATCATCTGCAAACACTTGGAAGGTGGTAAGGTGATAGGGAACAGCCAGCATGGATTTGTGAAGAACAAATCATGTCAAACCAATCTGATAGCTTTCTTTGATAGGATAACGAGCCTTGTGGACAAGGGTGAAGCGGTGGATGTGGTATACCTAGACTTTAGTAAGGCATTTGATACGGTCTCGCATGATATTCTTATCGATAAACTAGGCAAATACAATTTAGATGGAGCTACTAAAAGGTGGGTGCATAACTGGCTGGATAACCGTACTCAGAGAGTTGTTATTAATGGTTCCCAATCCTGCTGGAAAGGCGTAACGAGTGGGGTACCGCAGGGGTCTGTTTTGGGACCGGCTCTGTTCAATATCTTCATCAACGACTTAGATATTGGCATAGAAAGTACGCTTATTAAGTTTGCGGATGATACCAAACTGGGAGGGATTGCAACTACTTTGGAGGACAGGGTCATAATTCAAAATGATCTGGACAAATTGGAGAAATGGTCTGAGTTAAACAGGATGAAGTTTAACAAAGACAAATGCAAAGTGCTCCACTTAGGAAGGAAAAATCAATTTCACACATACAGAATGGGAAAAGACTGTCTAGGAAGGAGTACGGCAGAAAGGGATCTAGGGGTTATAGTGGACCACAAGCTAAATATGAGTCAACAGTGTGATGCTGTTGCAAAAAAAGCAAACATGATTCTGGGATGTATTAACAGGTGTGTTGTGAGCAAGACACGAGAAGTCATTCTTCCGCTCTACTCTGCTCTGGTTAGGCCTCAGCTGGAGTATTGTGTCCAGTTCTGGGCGCCGCATTTTAAAAAAGATGTGGAGAAATTGGAAAGGGTCCAAAGAAGAGCAACAAGAATGATTAAAGGTCTTGAGAACATGACCTATGAAGGAAGGCTGAAAGAATTGGGTTTGTTTAGTTTGGAAAAGAGAAGACTGAGAGGGGACATGATAGCAGTTTTCAGGTATCTAAAAGGGTGTCATAAGGAGGAGGGAGAAAACTTGTTCACCTTAGCCTCTAAGGATAGAACCAGAAACAATGGGTTTAAACTGCAGCAAGGGAGGTCTAGGTTGGACATTAGGAAAAAGTTCCTAACTGTCAGGGTGGTTAAACACTGGAACAAATTGCCTAGGGAGGTTGTGGAATCTCCGTCTCTGGAGATATTTAAGAGTAGGTTAGATAAATGTCTATCAGGGATGGTCTAGACAGTATTTGGTCCTGCCATGCGGGCAGGGGACTGGACTCGATGACCTCTCGAGGTCCCTTCCAGTCCTATAATCTATGAATCTATGAATCTATGAATTGACCCCCTGATTCGACTTACGACAGTTGGTTTCGACTTTACAATGCTTGGTACCACAATGGAATGTATTGCGGTTCCAAGTTATGACGTTTTGACTTACGACGTAATTTTTCAGGTACCAATTGTACCATAGGTCTGAGGACTGCCTGTATTGGGATCAACTCCTAGGCTCTGCCAGACTCTGTTACCATGAGTATGTTGGTTCTCTGTGCCTCAATTTCCATCTATAAAATGAAGACAATACTCCTCCTTTCTCCTACACTGTGTCCATCTTGTCTATACTCTTTGGGGGAAAAGATTGTCTCTTACTACATTTATGTACAGCACTGAGAGCACACTAATACAAATATAAACAATAATAAAAGATGTTATTTATACAGCACCCCAAAGATTTAATCTGTCTGTAAAGCAACTTTCACAAACTTGGAAGTGCAAAAACATTTATGTGGAAAGACAGGTAGATTGCAGGAACTGGTGTTCCTCCGACTCTCAGAATTAGCTCCTGTGCCCACTGAAGTCAATGGCAAGGCTCCCACTGACATCAGAGGTGCAGGTTCAGGGCACCTTATTGCAGATAGCAGGACAGTATTAAACCAAAAATTTCATTTCTTGTTCTTCTGGATTCTGCAATGAAGTCAAAATCCTGTGCCTGACATGATGTTCTACTGCCAGAGAAATTACATGATATCATGAATTTAACATGACCACCTTACTGCAAGATCCCAAAGCGAGAGATGTGCTGTAAGGAAGCAAACCCCACATTATATTTACACACAGGCAGAATATTATTTATTACATTAACACCTACATGTGCTAGGGCTGTACAAACACACCCCCACTTTAAGGGAGTTTCCACCCTGAGGAGTTTATATTCTAAGTTAAACGAAAATAGGATCAGGGAAAGGAAGACTATGTACAATTTTTTTTCCATTTTCTGTTTATTAAATATAAAAGAATATGGATCAGGGCTTTGATAATTAGCAAATGTAGCAGAAAAGATACTAAGGAAATTGATTGAAGATTTTACCCTGATATTTGAAAATTACCCCAACTGTTTAAACTTTAACATTATGATCTTGCTTAACTTACTGCCATGGGCTTTTCCAACAAAATGTGGTAGCCTTTGTTAGCAAAAGCTATCGCTGGAGCCTAGGAAAAGAAAGACACCAAAGAGACAAGTTACAAGAAACTAAACGTTTCTCCCTATCATTGTTTACTCACAATTAGAAATAAACAACATTTTTCAGACAGTTTATTCACCAAAATATACAGTTTCAGGTCCACCAAAACTACTTGCGAATTTCACACAACTTTGCCAAATAGTTTTGGCCCACAACATTTTTTGGGCTAGATTTGCAAGGGGCGTTAGATGCCATTCACAAAACCAACAGAAGTGGAAATGCCTCCCCAAGGCCATAGACTCATGGTGACAGCACTTACCTAGGATGTCTGAACCCAGGTTCAAGTCCCCACTCAGAGGAGGGATTTGAACTAGGGACTCCCACTTCCAACAGAATAGTCCAGTGTTATGGCACTGAATATCCTGGGACAGCATCAACTCAGTCACTCCTATGGAAGCTGTTACACTTGGTATAAAATACTTACATAGTCACTGGGGTGGAGACAGAGAACGACACGACAGCCTGCTGGTTAGGAGACTCTCCGGAGGGAGACACCTGCATCCCACTCCCTCCTCCAATAAAGTATTAAGCTATGAGCGACTAACGTTCAAATCCCTGCTGTAAACCAGGCAGAGTGGAGACATGAGCCCAGGTGTCCCCCACCCCAGGGAAGTGCTCTAACCAAAAGGCTGTAGGATATACAGGGGAGGCTTGGTTGTCTGAATGGGGTTTTTGTATTTCCTTTGCTCTTCATAAAAAGCTGGATGAAATCAAAACAAAGTGTTGAATTCAACCCACATATTTTTCCTTCAGATATTTGTTTCTCTAAGAAAAGTGAAAAAAAAAATCATTTTGGGTTGATCCAAAACTATTTTTATTTTTCAGTAGTGACTGAATTAATGTCATGCCTTTTGCATGCAGCCACTTAAGGTTTGTCTTCTGATTTACATTCTTCATTTGCCTTCCTCTTCCTGCTTCATATAACAACTTCCTGAAGACCCCCTGGGTCTGTAGAACATTCGGACTATCAAGCAGTCTTCCCTTTGTTTGTTTAATTGGATAGTGCAGTGTATTGTACTGTTGTACTGCCTTTTCGGCTTGGTATTAGTGGGCTTTGGACAAGGTCCTTCAGCTGTAAGCTCTTTGACACTCTTTATATAACCCGTTCTATAAATACATAATCTCAAAAAGTGATTTTCTAGATTTTTTATGTTAAAAAGGGATATTCATATCTTCTCTAAGGGGTTATAAATGCTAAGTATGATTATTATTACTAATAGAATATTCCATGTTTTAGTTCACTGACAATATTGCCAAAGTCCTTATGACGTTATAACTTGAATAATACTAGAGTTGATTTTCTAAGGGCAATTTACAGATTGATTTTTTTAGGGGAGGGGGTATTCCTTCTTTGAGCAAGTTAGTGGGGACAGGGGTGAGAAGCAGTAGATGTGCTATATATTGATTTTAGTAAGGCTTTGGTCATAGTCCCACATGACATTCTCATAAGAAAACTAGGGGAATGCAGTCTACTTGGAATTACTATAAGGTGGTTGCACAACTGGTTGAGAGATGATACTTAAAGAGTAGTTATCAATGGTTTGCTGTCAAATTGGGATGGCGTGTCTACTGGGATCCCACAGGGTCAGTCCTGGGTCCAGCGCTATTCAATAATTTTCATTAATGATTTGGATAATGGAGTTGCGAGCAATGTTCCCTCTAGTTTTTTCATCCATGTGTGAAATAAATTTTGTTATGTGCACCGAGATGAAGTGCGACACCAGTAGAAACAAAAAACCTAGATATACTATGTATATTTTTAAAAGTTACCATAGGGATAATTACTCCAGCCAGGACAGGTTAGGTATTTTAGAACTCAAAGAATTAAATTAAAGTGTAAGAGAGAAATAAAAATTATGAAATGCACAGACCAGTCAAAAAACGAAAACAACAGCACTTTGAAAAAATAAAATTACAGAGAATATATGTGCATTGCAGGAAGTACTAAGAAGTAACAACAACAATAATACAACTATGTGTTAGGAGGTGAGTGTGAAAGAGAGAGAGAGAGAGTGTGTGTGTGTGAGAGAGAGAGAGAGAGACACACACACACAGAGACAGTGTGTTTGCTGGCTGCTGGGGAAGTTTCTGAGAGACACCGTGCACTGTCTCTTTAAGGCACTCTCACTGAAAGCTCTCCTGCTCCGGAGCCCTGTCCCCCTTCCCCTGCTCTGTGGAGATGGGGTACATAGGAAGGAGGGAGAGGGACAGCGTGTGTGTGTGTGACAGAGAGAGATTGTGTGTGCTGGCTGCTGGGGAAGTCTCTGAGAGACCATGCGCTGTCTCTTTAAGTCACTTATTCACAACCCTGGGTTACTCACTGCCCAGAAAGTTTGTTCAGACCTCAGAAGCTCTCCTGCTCTGAGTCCTGAGCCCTGTCCCCCACCCCTGCTCTGCAGAGATGGGGTACAGGGGCGGGGGACACCCTCACGTTAGCGCCCCCTCCCATCCCCTGCTCTGCATAGCCAGCAGGAGGGTCCTGGGAGCAGCTGCCCAGGGACGCCAAGGCAGAGGGCAGGAGCAACGTGGCTGCAAAGCAGCGGGGGGCAGGGGCACCTGAACACAAGCTGCCAGATGTGCTAATCAAGAGCGCGGCACTTGAATCACTCCTGGGCAGCTGCCCAACCACACAGCTTAGAGGAACACAGGTTGCGAGTATACTTATAAAATTTGTGGAGGACAAGATTAGGATTCAGAACCACGCTGACAAACTGGAGAATTGGTCTGAAATCAACAAGATGAACTTCAATAAAGACAGTTGCAAAGTACTACACGTGGGAAAGAAAAATCAAATGCACAAATATAAAATGGGGACTAACTGGTTAGGCAGTAGAACTGCAGAAGAGGATCTGGGGATTATAATGGGTCACAAATTGTACATGGGTTAAGAATGCAGTGCAGTTGCAAAAAAAGGCTAATAGTCTGGGGCATACAGACAGGAGTTCTCAGAGCCCAGTTTAGAAGGCAGGCTTCAGGCTTGCTCCTTCATCAAGAGCTTGAACATTATTTCCTTGTTTTTACGAGATCTGCTCTTGAACGAGGGGCAGACCATACACTTAGCCTGTACATAGGTGTCTCCCAAACAGACACGAGAGTGTCCATCACTTACTGGGGCAGCCTGTCAGCAGAAAAGACAATGCTTAAAGCCTGGGGATCCCCTAGTTAACTAAAATCCCAAACCAGCCCTTCAAATGGGGAACCGGCAAAGGGGAAACAACAAACTCCAAATTAAACTAACTGCACTAAGTAGAAGTAAAGCTCCATCTCAGGCCAAAGGTGGTTGAGAAGGAACTGAGGGCAGACTTCCCGCACAGCCCTATGTATCCCCAGTATGGGTCATGAGGATGTGTGGGGTGCACCTGTGGGTAAAATGGGCACTGCTACCAAAATTCTCCAATCAAAGGCATGGGGGTGGACACTCACAAGAAGACCAACTGTCCTACCTTCAGTGGACATGGAGAACAAGGAACAGGCTTAAACTGCAGTAAGGGAGATTTAGGTTAGGTATTAGGAAAAACTTTCTAGCTATAAGGGTAGTTAAGCACTGGAATAGTCTTTCAAGGGAGGTTGTAGAACAGGGGTGGGCAAACTTTTTGGCCATGAATGCTCACAAAAGTGGGGATGGGGTGAGGGCTCTGGCTGGGGGTGGAGGCTCTGGAGTGGGGCTGGGGATGAGGGGTTTGCAGTGTAGGAGGGTGCCCCAGGCTGGGATCGAGGGGTTCAGAGGGTGGGAGGGGGATCAGGGCTGAGGCAGGGGTTTGGGGCATAGGGGGGTGAGGGCTCCGGCTGGGAATGCAGGCTCTGGGGTTTGGAGGGTGCTCCGAGTTGGGACCGAGGGGTTTGGAGGGGGATCAGTGCTGGGGCAGGAGGTTGGGGCGCGGCGGGGGGGAGTGGGTCAGGGGTGCAGGCTCGGGGCGGCGCTTACCTCAAGCGGCTCCCGGAAGCAGCGGCATGTCCCCCCTCCGGCTCCTACCCAGATGAGCGCCCAGGCAGCTCTGTTGCGCACTGCCCCATCTGCAGGCGATGCCCCTGCAGCTCCCATTGGCCGTGGTTCCTGGCCAATGGGAACTGCGGGGATGGCCCTTGGGGTGGGGGCAGTATGCGAAGTGGAGCCCCCTGGCTGCCCCTACGCATAGGAGCCAGAGGGAGGACATACTGCTGCGTCTGGGAGCCATGCGGAGCGACCCCGACCCTGCTCCCTGGCTGGAGCGCCGAAGGGGGTAAGCCCCAGACCTTGCTCCCCAGCAGGAGCTCGAGGGCCGGATTAAAATGGCTGACAGGCCAGATGTGGCCTGCGGGCCATAGTTTGCCCATTCCTTTTGTAGAATCCCCATCATTGGAGATTTTTTAAGAACAGGCTGGACAAACAGCTGTGAGGGACAATCTATGTTTACTTGATCCTGATGCACCGCCGTGGGCTGGCTTTGATTACTTCTCAAGATGCCTTGCAGCCCTACACTTCTACAATTCTATGTTTAAAATTTAAAAACCCTCATCTTAATTCCCGTCCTTTTGATTCTGCTTTGTTTCTACACTTACCAACATGAAAACCTGATTGTGCCGGTGATAGCTCCTCCGCAATGTGATGACTTTGGGGACTCTGTACAACTTACACGTTCTGGTTGATATTATGAAACTGCTGTATCATGTCAGGCCTCTATGTCTCTGGCCATGTCTACACTACAGAACCCACAGCAGCATGGGAATGCCAGCACAGCCTCCTAGTATAGACACACTCTACAATGACATATTTTTCTTTTGGCATATGATCACCACCTCCATGAACGACATTCACTACATCAACAGAAGCACTCTTCTGTTGACGTAGCTGCATCTATATTGTCAGGATAGTTACGTTGGTGAGGGGTGTATTTTTGTTCACACCCCCGACACAGATATGCCAACATAACTTCTAAGTGAGAACAAAATCTGTGTATCCACCATAGCCAACAACTATGTTCCTCCTCTGTGAGGTACAATGACGGAAATCAGTGACCATCTATTCGGGATGAAGCACCTCAGGACAATGGGCTTGCTCAAGCTGCTCTTCTCTGAAGTGATGGAGGGAGTGGAAATGATAGAAGAGAGAGAAGTGACCAAGCAAGAGGTTGCAAAGGCATTAACTGGAGGAAGGCTCCAGGAAACACACAGGAAATTTTGGGCAAGAAAGGGGAAGGAGACAAACCAGTCAAGGGGAGGAGGTAAACTGGGAGAGACACTCCAGCTTTCAGAACCCAAGCCACGCAACTGCCCCAGACACCATGACCCCAGCCCAGAGAACATTCCAGTGTGGGGAGGAAACTGAAAAGGGAAATGCAGGTAGGGTTTATTATTTTAATATAGATTAGTGGCATGAAAAATACACGAAGAAAGAGCGAAAGCATTGGAGAACCCTGTGCAAAGTGTTTATGAGTTTATAAATGACACCCAGCACCTGGTCCCCTTCGGGTAGGGATCGGAGAGGTGGTGTGTTGTGTGTTCAAGCTATGGGAGGAGGAATCTAAGGGCTCCGTCAGCACTGGTTCTAGGGGCTGGGCCAGGGAATGAGTGGCCTCGGCTCTTGGCTGTGAATGCCAGATAGAAGACTGGCAGCTTGAGAATGAGACCAGAGGCCCTCAGACAGCAGCACTAGTAGAACTCTGTTAAGACTCTGGGGGTTTAAAACACCTAAGGATTCAGCAGCTGGATTCCCTCACAGCAATCTGGTGAGCGGGGGGGCTCAACTGGACACGGTTGTCATCATTTAATGGGTTAGGTGTTAAATTCTGGATTTTAATTTTCCTAGCTAAGACGCTATTGGTAGAGAATGACTTAAGTCCTGGCATTGAATATTCATGCACGTTCATATTTTCCAAGTGCATATCAAACCTGTTGTGAGAAAGAATGGATCACAATAGTGAACAAACAAAGATTGGAAAGACAGAGCTAGGGGAATGATGTACACTTTATAATCCGGGGCTCTCCTCTGTTATTCCAGTTATGATTTTTGTGTAATGCTCAAGAAGTCGATAGTACCTTATGCAGTCTGTCTGGTGTTGCTATTATAACAGCATCCGCAAACCTCTCTCTCTCTGTGGCTACTTTCCAATCTGAAGGAAAAGAGATTTAAAATAGTGAGTCAACTAATGTCAGTAGTTGAGACAGCCTTTATGTTACAAAAAGTGAGCAAGTATAAAAAAGGAAAAATATTATTTCACATTAAAAAGAATAGAACAAACTATTTGTTACTACAGTGCAAGTTTTATATGCACCTCTTGAATTAATTCTAGGCTAAATTCCAAGTAGTCTGTTATACTAAAACTGATTCTATAATTAAGGCTGAGACAGTATTTTAGTGCCCCCTCTCTGCATTCACCGAAGTCAATTAAAATAGACTGAGCCTAAGATCCTATTTCAGATACTTAACTTTCTGAAACAATTAACATGACATATGAAGGGACAAAAGGTTACAGCCCAAAGGAAATGTTTAGAAGGTCTGAACAAATCCTACTGAGCTCTTTTTTAAAATGTTTCACCACATTTCTAAAATGTTTCATTGTTACTTTCTAAAAGTCCCAAAATAAAGGACAATTATATTAATATGGTAAAACAATTATTTTCTCAATCAAAACAAATATTAATATATTTAAATATACACAAAGCCTCTCCATGCATGGCTTACTTCATTGCACAGGATCATTTCATACAGGATTACTCTGAAATTGCTCTTGAAAGCAAGTGTATTAGACTGAAAAGCCAGTGATAGAATTAGTAACTGTAGGTAGTAGAAATATTCTTTTGTCTATTGTTTTTGGAGGCAGATATCCCATTTACGGTATTTTTGTAACACAAATCCACCTCACTCCAGTATTTGTTTTAGAGGGTTGTGATGGTCTACAGTGACTCTTTTCATCTTTTGCACAAACTACTCCTTGCAGTTGATGTATGTAGTACTTGCCTCAGAATGAAATCTGTCCAACAGTATTCCTGTTATTAGATTAGCACAGGAAGTTCAAAAAACAATGCCTATGCCATCTCAATTCATAGATGGCAACTCTTACTAGGTATGCAGAAAATAAAATATGCATATTAGCCAGTTTCTCCCTTATTTTGCCAACTGTAGCTTTAATACCTTTATATTTTTGTATGCATTGACCCACTGGGCACCCCCCAAAATAGTAACTTTTGATAAGCAATTCAAAGTGTTCACTGTAGGCCCGTACTTAAATAAAATGGATTTTTAAGAAGTGTTCAGATGCTTCTTTTCTACTCAACTTAAAACAACTCCACTTTAGAACTTAAAATTTGGCTTGTATGCAGGTCTACTGAGAAATACGATATGTGTAAATACTATATATGTAATTTGCTATATTTGAAGACATTGCTAAATAGAATCAGATGCAGTGAACATCACATAATGTGGATTCACAATCACTTTATCAATAGAGACACAGACTGCGTGCACTCTTCCAGATGCACTCTGAAATAGGCACAGTTGTGTTATTTCAGAGATCAGACAATCAAATAAATTTCCCCCCCTTATACTCCTAATTCCCTCAGACCCACTGAAATGCAGAAAGCCACAATAATCATTACTATGAAGTTCCCACCACTGTAGGTTTGCTTAAATCAAAGCCCATCATAGAATCATAGAATATCAGGGTTGGAAGGGACCTCAGGAGGTATCTAGTTCAACCCCCTGCTCAAAGCAGGACCAATTCCCAACTAAATCATCCCAGCCAGGGCTTTGTCAAGCCGGGCCTTAAAAACCTCTAAGGATGGAGATTCCACCACCTCCCTAGGGAACCCATTCCAGTGCTTCACCACCCTCCTAGTGAAAAAGTGTTTCCTAATATCCAACCTAAACCTCCCTCACTGCAACTTGAGACCATTACTCCTTGTTCTGTCATCTGCCACCACTGAGAACAGCCAAGCTCCATCCTCTTTGGAACCCCCCTTCAGGTAGTTGAAAGCAGCTATCAAATCCCCCCTCATTCGTCTCTTCTGGAGACTAAACAATCCCAGTTCCCTCAGCCTCTCCTCATAAGTCATGTGCTCCAGACCCCTAATCATTTTTGTTGCCCTCCGCTGGACTCTTTCCAATATTTCCACATCCTTCTTGTAGTGTGGGGCCCAAAACTGGACACAGTACTTCAGATGAGGCCTCACCAGTGTCGAATAAAGGGGAATGATCACGTTCCTCGATCTGCTGGCAATGCCCCTACTTATACAGCCCAAAATGCCGTTAGCCTTTTTGGCAACAAGAGCACACTGTTGACTCATATCCAGCTTCTCGTCCACTGTGACCCCTAGGTCCTTTTCTGCAGACCTGTTACCTAGCCTCTCGGTCCCTAGTCTGTAGCAGTCCATAGGATTCTTCCGTCCTAAGTGCTCTGCACTTGTCCTTGTTGAACCTCATCAGGTTGTTTTGGCCCAATCCTCTAATTTGTCTAGGTCCCTCTGTATCTGATCCCTACCCTCCAGTGTATGTACCACACCTCCCAGTTTAGTGACATCTGCAAACTTGCTGAGAATGCAGTCCACACCATCCTCCAGATCATTAATAAAGATATTAAACAAAACTGGCCCCAGGACTGACCCCTGGGGCACTCCGCTTGATACCGGCTGCCAGCTAGACATGGAGCCATTGATTACTACCCGTTGAGCCCGACGATCTAGACAGCTTTCTATCCACCTTATAGTCCATTCATCCAGCCCATACTTCTTTAACTTGGCGGCAAGAATACTGTGGGAGACCGTATCAAAAGCTTTGCTAAAGTCAAGGAATAACACATCCACTGCTTTCCCCTCATCCACAGAGCCAGTTATCTCCTCATAGAAGGCAATTAGGTTAGTCAGGCATGACTTCCCCTTGGTGAATCCATGCTGACTGTTCCTGATCACTTTCCTCTCCTCTAAGTGTTTCATAATTGATTCCTTGAGGACCTGCTCCATGATTTTTCCATGATCACTTTATCAAGATCTAACGATTCCCTCACTAAGCAGATCCCATCCTAACTCACACACTTTCCTTCAAAACAATAGTTCACTATTTTTATTCAGTACAGTGGAACTCCAATTATCCAATCTTATCCAGATCAGATAACCAAAAATCCAGGTAAACCAGATAATGGCCACCAGGGGCTGACAGCACGAGCCCCAGCCAGCTGGGGGCTCACAGTGGTTCAGTTAATAAGGAGAGCCAGAAAATGGAGTACTCCTGCAGGAATTCTGTGCCACTGCACACACGCAGAATTAATGTCCCCCACAGATTTCTTTGCTTCCCCACAGAAAAATTGCTTCTGACAGGGAAGCAAAGGGAAGCCACAAGAGCAGTCATGCGCCCCTCCCTGGCAGCATAGGCACATTGTTCAGGCACCTGGAGCAGCTTGCGGAGACTGAAATCACCACTGGGGGTATGTGTGCTGGGCTTGGCAGGCATGCATGCAGGAGGAGACATCAATCAATGCCGGGGGTAGGGGGAGGAGCTTGGCCTGTCAATGAACGAGACTCTGTCCCTCTCGCTTGCTATTGTGGCACACCTGGCATGGGAGGCAGGGCTTTGGCGTGTTTCTGAGAAGGTAGGCATGAGGCAGGCACTGTCAGGCAGAGCAGCATGTAGCAGCCTGCCTGCTTTGTGAATTGTTCCCATTGTTCTTAGTGAATTCCCCCAGGAGTATAAAACAGGTGTAAAAAATTTCAAGGTCCTTTACATTGCCAGAGTGGTGTAAAGGACAGTATGGCCTTATAAATGCTCATGGTGCTTTAGTCAATAGAACTGGTCTAAATTTTTGGACTGAAAAATGTTCTTATCAAAATGTGCTCCAGGAACTGTTTGCTACTGACCTGTCTGGCGATGGTGAGTAGCCAATATACATTTTGATTCTCCAACCCTCACTTGCGCTTCAGTTGCCTATGATGTAATTCTGAGCATAAGGCTGCATATATTTATTGACTAATAACTAGAAATAAAGGGTCAAAACTAGCTACATTACTATTAGACAAAGGCAATTTGGAGATTTCCTCCAGTGCTCCCCACTCCTATTCTCCATCCATCATATAGTCCTTTAAATAAATTACCAAAATAATTGAAACTGGCATGATTATATTGCGTTATTTTGACAAATAAAATATGCAGAATTTTAAAATGTGTGCAGAATTTTTAATTTTTTGGTGCAGAATTCTCCAAGGAGTAAATGGAGACTCAGTGAAGCAGGGTTCTACTGTATTTAAAAGTGTTTAGATTTCAACGGGTAGATATCACATTATAGGTCTTATTGTTCTCACAGCAAAAACATTTCGCTATTACTGTAGAATAAAATGTCACAAAAGGAAGACATGAGCAGATTACCTAAAAATGGCAACAGTGGTTGTTTCTATGATCTGGTATAAGTAATTTTGTTCTAACATGTACAGTCACCAAGGGAACATCATCCTTCTAAAGATGAGAAGTTATAGTTTTTTTAAACTATGTCAAGACTGCTTAAAGCCCTGAATGGGCATTTTTTGATTATTTTTTTAAATACAAAATAATACTATATTCCATAAATACAATCCCCAGATGTATGTCCTAAAAGGCACTGCATATGAACTAATATTAGTGTTTGGATTTAGAGAAATATATTTCATTAATTTAGTCTTTCATAATATGGCCTATAGAACAAGACAGCGAGGCAAATATTACCATTAAATACATTTTTCTTGTCAATGCTGTGAATCTTCTGAAGGTCATTTCTAGCAAAAGCATGAGGATCTGCAACTCCAACTACCTAAAAAAAGAAGAACATTGTTATGTTCTGCAAACAGCTGTGGGAGTGTCAATACCAGAAAGATGTCAACAAAAGAATTCAGAGAACAGCAACAAAGTGATTAGGCAGATGAAGATATTGACTAAAGTGAAAATATTCCAGGAACTAAGTACAACCTGGCTTAATAGCTATATGGGAAGAGGATAACCATTTACAAGTATACATAGGGTTTACACGTTAAGGAGGAAGAGGAATTATTTAGGACAGCATAATTAAGATTACATACAAAAAGCCAAGTTCAGTAGTTATAAAGTTAAATACCCAAAAGTTAGTAAATGCCAGATTTACAGTCACCCATGAAACCTTAATTTGGCTCCCCTATGCATCTATCTTGTGCAGTGGTTACTCCTGGGGGAATTCTGTGCCAAAAATTTAAAAATTCTGCACACAATATTTGAAAATTCTGCATATTTTATTTGTCAAAATACAATATAATCATGCCAGTTTCAATTATTTTGGTAATTTATTTCAAAATATCTGTCAGCAAGTATGTCTGTAACAATACAGACCCCCCCCCCCGCGCCAAAAAAAAAGATTCTGGTAATTTTTTTTTTTTTGACAAATAGATTCCTTACTAGGCATATTAATACAGAATGTTGTGTAATTCATTTAAATTATAATACAGAACTGTATTTCCTGCACCTGTCAGAAGCACTGCAAAGGCTTGGCGGAGTCAGGGGTAATGGAGGAACAGAGGGAGAGGGAAGGCGCCTAGGAGTGAACCTGGAGGGTGTTGGGTGTGATGGATTTTTTGAGGGGTGGGGAGGGGATTGTTGGGAAGCCTCCCACATGCAGATCCTGCCTGACCTCAAGCCTCTCCCATTCAGTCAGGCACATCTGCCCCGTCCCTGCACCCCCCATCCCCGTGGGTCTCTGAAGCCCTCCCCACCCCATCCCCAGGCTCAATGCTGTCAGCCCACTAGCTCCTGAGCCCATTCCCCGGTCTGGCCCTCCCCCCTAGCTATTCTGAACCCCAGTCTGTGACCCCTCAGCAGTCGTGTTCCCCACTCTGTCCTAACCTGATTCCGCAGGCAGGGTGCTGTGATCAACTTCTACTCCTGAGGGAATTCTGCACCACTGGGCAGAGAATTTTTTATTTTCCCTGCATAAAATACAGTTTGCCTAAGAAGTGCTGCAGTCCTGCGTTTTGCCCACCAGAAGCTGCTCTGGCACCAGAACGGCCGGCATGAACGCAGCCAGCTGTTCTGGCACCACAGTGGCTTAAGGCAGGACTGCAGCACTTCTTAGGCAAAATGTATTTTATGCAGGAAAATACAAAATGATGTGAGACAGAGGAATTCTGCACGTCCGCTGATGGTCAGAATTCCCTCAGGAGTAAGTGATAATAGTGTGCTATCATTGTAATTAAAGGTCATAATGCATAAACACAAGGGGGACAAATTAAGGTTGCAGAGGCCGCCATAGATCTGGGATTTTCTTAACATCTGAGCGCGTAACTTGGCAACCTAAAGTGTTCCCCCCTCCCCTGTATGTAAATTCATAGAGTATTTTTAAAAGGTAAAAACAAATTCTATTATGTACAATTACATTATCATCAGTAGGATTTGAACCCTGGACTTTAGCTAGTCCTGTAGTGCAAGCTTTGCCTAGGTTAGCTGGCAGCAAGAGAAGGGCTATCTCAAGGGCTATGTGTTCATATCACCTTTGTATTTTGGATGATAGATATGTATGTCTGTATTACAAAACTTGTGCTATGCTTTCGGGTGATACCCCTAGGCAGTTTGGCAACAGAACTGCCTAGCCTGCTTGATGGCCCATTAAGGACCATCAGTTATACAACTGACCCATTGAGAGAAGGCAGATACCCTTATGACTCAGCAAGGCATGCAGGGGACATGCCCATGGACAGAACTCTAAGACTTTCAAGCCATGTGCTAGGCAGCTTGTGTTTAAAACAAAGGAAGCACAGGCCGCATGGCAAAAGACTATAAAAGGCAGCTACATCTTCTCCACTTTGTCTTCATTCCTGCTTCTTACCTCCAGAGGAACTTTGCTACAAACTTAAGCTCTGAAAAAAGGACTGAATGACCCATCCAAACTAGGGATGTATTCCAGATGGACTTCCAAGCCAGCAAAGTCACCAATACTGTGAAGAACCTGATATATGGACTTTGAAGTCTTTGTATGTATGTGACGGTTTTACCATTTAACAACTCTCTTCTTTCTTTCTTTCTTTCTAATAAATGTTTAGTTTTAGACACTAAAGGAGTGGCTGGCAGCATGGTATTTTGAGTAAGATCCAAACCTATACTCACCTGGTAACATGGCTGACCCTTTGGGGTCAGAACATTTTGTATAGGTGAGCAGAGTTTAAAATAACTTCTCATTGTACTGCACCTAGGTCAGGGCCAGCTCCAAGCACCAGCTTGCCAAGCAGGTGCTTGGGGCGGCCACTCCGGAGAGAGATGGCACGTCCAGCTATTCGGCAGCAATTCGGCGGACGGTCCCTCACTCCTGCTTGGGGCGGCAAAAACCCTGGAGCTGGCCCTGACCTAGGTGCTGATTGTGAGCCAGAGAACTGGAATGCAATAAAGGGGGCTGTGTGATTTCTTTTTTGCTTCTTGATAACCGGTGTGGGGGATCAGCAGCACAAGTTGTGACTGGTTGGGGAGTTTAACTTCAGTGTTACCCACCAGTCTGGGGAGTATCTGCTCTCCTTTTTGCAGCCTGCCCTTACCTTAGCATTTCCAGTGAGGGCTGCCACAGAGAGGTCCCTGTGGAACAGTTTGTGTGCTCTGGGATGTCCTCCATAGAGATCTCGAGGAAACTTTCCCAGAGGTAGTCTGCAATCCTCTGCTGAAGGTTGCTGGGGAGAGCAGCCTTATTTCTTCTGCAGCGGTAGGACATTTTCCCAAGCCATTCAGCAATTACTTCAGCAGGGATCATTGCAGCACACAGACTAGCAGCATATGGACCTGATCTGCAGCCACATGGTGCAGGAGCTGTTCCGTTTCAGCTTCCGTGCCCTTAGGAGTGAGATCAGCTAAAGTCACCAGTGCCTGTGGCAAACTGTGCCAGTATTCAGTGTAATTGCCCTATCCACATATACTCATGCCCATGAGCTCCCTCCTTAGTGTGCCACCTTGCCCCCTACCCTCCAGGCCATACGCAGCATGGCTAGGACTGTCGCTGTGCTTTAGGAATCCTAAGCAGAAGAGAATGCAGTGCTTGTAAATCGCGTGGATCAAGGGGAGTGAATACACTCACAACAGTACTTCTGTAGAGTGTAGCTAGGGCTGTCAATTAATCACAGTTAACTCATACGATCAAATCAAATTAATCGTGATTAATCACACAGAATACCAATTGAAATTTATTAAACATTTTTGGATGTTTTTCTACATTTTCAATGTTAATTTCAATTACAAAACAGAATACAAAGTGCACAGTGCTCACTATATATATATTTTATTACAAATATAGGCACTGTAAAAATACTATTTCTTTTATCATTTTTCAGTTCACCTCATGAAAGTACTGAAGTGCAATCTCTGTACCGTGAAAGTGTAACTTAAAAATGCAGATTTTTTTGGTTGCATAACAGCACTCAAAAACAAAACAGTGTAAAACTTTAGAGCCTACAAGTCCACTCAGTCCTACTTATTCTGCCAATCACTAAGTCAAACAAGTTTGTTTACATTGATGGGAGATACTGCTGCCTGCTTCTTTACAATGTCACCTGAAAGTGAGAACGGGTGTTCACATGGCACTTTTGCAGCCAGCATTGCAAGGTATTTACATGCCAGATATGCTAAACATTCGTATGCCCCTTCTATGCTTTGGCCACCATTCCAGAGGACATGCTTCCATGCTGATGATGCTAGTTTAAAAAAATAAAAAGCGTCAATTAAATTTGTGACTGTACTTCTTGGGGGGAGAATTGTATGTCTCCTGTTCTACCCACATATGCATATATTTCATGTTATAGCTATCTCGGATGATTACCCAGCACATACTTGTTTTAAGAACACTTTCACAGCAGATTTGACAAAACGCAGAAAAGGTACTGATGTGAGATTTCTAAAACTAGCTACAGCACTCAACCCAAGGTTTAAGAATCTGAAGTGCCTTCCAAAATCTGAGAGGGATGATGTGTGCAGCATGCTTTTAGAAGTCTTAAAAGAGCAACACTCTGATGCAAAAACTTCAGAACCCAAACCACCAAAAAAGAAAATCAGCCTTCTGCTGGTGGCATCTGACTCAGATAATGAAAATGAAAATGTGTCAGTCTGCGCTGCTTTGGATTGTTATCAAGCAGAACCTGTCATCAGCATGGAAGCATGTCCTCTGGAATGGTGGTTGAAGCATGAAGGGGCATACGAATGTTTAGCACATCTGGCACGTAAATACCTTGCAACGCCGGCTACAAAAGTGCCATGTGAACGCCTGTTCTCACTTTCAGATGACATTGTAAATAAGCAGGCAGCAGTATCTCCCGTCAATGTAAACAAACTTGTTTGACTTAGCGATTGGCAGAATAAGTAGGACTTAAAACCTCTCTGGCTTTAAGATTAAGCTAGATAAGTTTATGGAGGGAATGGTTTGATGGGAGAACGTGATTTTAGTCAATTAATCAACAGCATGCCATCGCTGGTAAATAGTATCAATAGTCAATGAGGGTCTGGCTAGAGAATCTTGCCTGCATGCTCGGGGTTCTACTGATCGCCATATTTGGGGTCGGGAAGGAATTTTCCTCCAGGGTAGATTGGCTGAGGCCCTGGAGGTTTTTCGCCTTCCTCCGCAGCATGGGGCGGGGGTCGCTAGCTGGAGGATTCTCTGCAACTTGAAGTCTTTAAATCACAGGATTTGGGGACTTCAACAGCTGAGTCAAGGGAAAGGTGGTGGGTCAGCTTTTGTGGCCTGCATCATAGAATATCAGGGTTGGAAGGGACCTCAAGAGGTCATCTAGTCCAACCCCCTGCTCAAAGCAGGACCAATTCCCAACTAAATCATCCCAGCCAGGGCTTTGTCAAGCTGGGCCTTAAAAACCTCCAAGGAAGGAGACTCCACCACCTCCCTAGGTAACGCATTCCAGTGTTTCACCACCCGCCTAGTGAAACAGTTTTTCCTAATATCCAACCTGGACCTCCCCCACTGCAACTTGAGACCATTGCTCCTTGTTCTGTCATCTGCCACCACTGAGAACAGCCGAGCTCCATCCTCTTTGGAACCCCCCTTCAGGTAGCTGAAGGCTGCTATCAAATCCCCCCTCATTCTTCTCTTCTGGAGACTAAACAATCCCAGTTCCCTCAGCCTCTCCTCATAAGTCATGTGCTCCAGACCCCTAATCATTTTTTTGTTGCCTTAACAATCATGCAGGAGGTCAGACTAGATGATCATAATGGTCCCTTCTGACCTTAAAGTCTATGAGTGGACTTGTAGGCTCTAAAGTTTTACATTGTTTTGTTTTTGAATACAGGTGGGTGTTTTTTTTTTTTTTTTTTTTACATTTCTACATTTGTAAGTTCAACTTTCATGATAAAGGCATTGCACCACAGTACTTGTATGAGGTGAATTGAAAAATACCATTTTTAGTGCAAATACCTGTAATAAAATATAAAGTGGGCACTGTACACATTGTAATTGATATTAATATTTGAAAATGTAGTAAACATCCCAAAATATTTCAAATAAATAGCATTGTACTGTTTAATGTGATTAATTGCAGTTAATTTTTTTAATCACTTGTCAGCCCTAATTGTAGCTTTTACAGCTGGAAACATAACCGTAAGCGGCTCTCCATGCACACCCACAGAAAGGCTCAGCCAGGCAAGGAGAAGGAAGAAGACATGGGATGACATGTTCTAAGAGATCCTGCAAACCTCTGACGCTATGGATACCAAGCAGAGGGCTTGGAGGATCATGCTCACAGACAGAACGGACAGAGGTTGTGCAGATGAGAGAAAAGTGCAGGACATGGAGAGTGACATGCAGCAGGATTAAAGTGTTTCTCAAGCAGCAAATAGACATCCTGGAGACTCTTACTGACCTTCAAGCTCAACAGATCGATGCTTGCCTCCCTTTGTGGCCAGAGAACTGTGTTCTGGTACCTCCCTACATTCCACACAGCGTACAGGGCTGTTGCAATACCTCTACCACTCCACCCCAGGGAAAGAGTATAAACAATCACAGCTGCATGTACACTGATCTGTGAGACAGGGTCGGTGAATGTGTTTGTTCTTTTAAAGATTCTTTTCCCTGTATTAATAAAGTTTCATTCAGTTATAAATACAGTAGAACCTCAGAGTTACAAACTGACCAGTCAATCACGCACCTCATCTGGAACGGGAAGTACACAATCACGCAGCACCAGAGACCAAAAAAAGAAAAAGCAAGTACCATACTTTGTTTAACAAACTATTAAAAGAATAAAAGGAAAGCAGCATTTTTCTTTTGCATAGTAAAGTTTCAAAGCTGTATTAAGTCAATGTTCAGTTGTAAACTTTTGAAAGAACATACATAACATTTTGTTCAGCGTTACAAACATTTTGAGAGTTATTCACAACCTCCATTCCCAAGGTGTTCATAACTGAGGTTTTACTGTATATCTGTTTGCATGTGTTTGGAATAAAAGTCTATTTATGGAAACGTAATTCACTTTTATTAGTTCACAACACAGTGGTTTGGGCTGACATTCACAGATAATAGCAATAGGTGCATTCGCAATGTTACACTACTACTACAAAAAGCAGTCATTACAAGGTTCATACTGAGGTGCAAAAAAACCACCAATGACAGGTACACAACAAACACCACAAATTACTGTGGCTCATCATTAAAATGGTCTTTCAAAGCCTCCCTGAGCTGTATAGCTCCCTGCTGAGCTCTTAGAGCCTCTACCCTGGCGGCAACTTCTCCCCCTTTGCTTTACAGATATTAGGGAGCACACAGCAGGCAGCTAGAGCCATAGGGATATTTTTTTCACTGATGCCAGCAGCCTTTCAAGCAGCCAAAGGCACACTGAGTCACTGCACCTTCAGAGCCTGTTGCTGAAGTGCTCCTTGATGCTGTCAAGGTGGCCGCTGTAAGGCTTCCTGAGCCATGGGAGCATGAGGTAGGCTGGATATCTCAGGATCACTATTGATATTTCCCCATCGCCAATAATCCTCTGGTCTGAAAAGAGTCCCTGCTTGCAGCTTTCTGAACAAGCCTGTGTTCTTAAAGTTGCGTGCATCATGCACCTCCTCTGACATTCCTGCATTGATGTTGGTTAAATGTCCCTGGCGATCCACCAGCTCTTGCAATACCATACAAAAGTAGCCCTTTCTGTTGATGTACTCTGTGGCACAGTTGTCTGGTCCCAAGATAGAGGGTACGCACATCCCTATCACCCCACCACAGTTGGGAAACCCCATTGCTACAAAACCATCCACTACATGCTGCTGATTGCCTCGCTCCATGCTCTCTGCTCACAATCCGAAGCACCAGACAACTGCAGCACCTCCTTGAACAAGTCTGCTTTACTCCTCCTTATCCGAGAGAGGTGATCAGCTGGTGTGTGGGAGACCGTCAAGGGCACATCTGCAGCTGCTAAAGAAACAATAGAGGTGTTATTGTCTGTGCACTTATACCCTTGATCTAAACAAGCAACAAGCGCATCTTTCTCACTTTCCCTTGGTGCACTCACAGCATGGTGGTAGCCCCAGCCATGGTGAGTATGACCCAGGGGAAAGGAGTGAGTTGGGACAAAGGTGTGTGTGTGGGGGGGGAATGGGTGGTACCCCTCGGGTATCAGTACCAATGCATAAGGCTACGGTACTGAATACTGGCACTGTTATCCACAGGTGCGGGGATTGCAGCTGATCTCACTCCTAAGGTTAACCGATGCTGCAAGGTTCCAGCTGCAGACGGGGACTGTATGCTGATGCCCTATGTGCTGCTATCCTGCCTGCTGAAGTAATTGCTGAGTGGCCACCACAGGGGAAGAAACAAAGCAGCCCTCCCAAAAACCCTTCAGCAGAAGATTGCAGATTACCGCCAGGAAACTTTCCTAGAGATCTCTATGGAGGATTCATGGGATAGCCCATTGTGCATAAACAAACTTTTCCACAGGGCCCCCTCTGCCTAGCTGTGCAGGGGAATGAGAAGCAGATAGCAACTGTTTCTGCACTGGTTATTTCACTAGCTCTTGTAGCCCAATTTAAAAAGCAGTACATGAGCAGATGTGTCCCTGCAGCATTGAAGCAGAGTGCTTACCAGAGCTTCCCGCCCCTGCATCCGGCTTGCCAGGGTTGGACTGCTGAGACTGGCTAGACCGCTCAGGACTCAAAGGAGATCCTGGCTCTCCATGCCACTGGGTCTCCCTGTTGCCTGTCCCTCATTCTCCTCCGCCTCCACTTCCTCGTCCAACACGTCGTCCTCTGTGTTCACTCCGGTGACCAGGGACTCCAGCCCTGAAGTACCCACAGGGCTCTTGGGGGTGGAGGTAGGGTCGCTGCCAAGGATGGCATGAAGCTCCCTGTAGAAGCAGCAGGTTTACAGCTCTGCACCAGAGTGTCTATTTGCCTTCTTTGCCTTCTGGTACACCTGTCTCAGCTCCTTGATTTTTACGCCGCACTGCAGCGTGTCGCTGCCATAGCCCTTCTCCACCATGCCCCAAGCCAGGGGTCTCAAACTCAAATGACCACGAGGGCCACATGAGGACTAGTTCATTGGCCTGAGGGCCGCATCACTGACACACACCCCCTCGCTAACCCCGGCCCTGCCCCCACTCCACCCCTTCCCTGCCCCCATTCTAACTCCGCCCCCTCTCTGCCCCCAGAGGGTGCATGAGGGGTGTGTCGGGGGCTCAGGGCAGGGAGTTGAGGTGCAGGCAGGGGGCTCAGGGTACAGAAGGGGTGTGGGATGCAGCAGGGGGCTCAGATCAGGGGGTTGGGGTGTGGGATGTGGCAGGGGGCTCAGGGCAGGGAGTTGGGGGGCAGGAGGGGTGTGGAATGTGGGATGTGGCAGGGGGCTCAGGGCAGGGGGTTGGGGTGCAGGCAGGGGACTCAGGGCAGGAGGGCTTCAGGCTCCGGGGTGGCAGCGGCACACACCGTGGCCGGGGCAGCCTGCCGGCCTCGGCCCTGCTCCGGGAAGTAGCTGGAACCATGTCCCTGCGGCCCCTGGGTGAGGGGGACACAGGGCTCCGCACGCTGCTTGCCGCTCCTCCAGGTACCTCCCCCAAAGCTCCCATTGGCCGCGGATCCCCATTCCTGGCCAATGGGAGCTGCAGGGGGGCATGCCTGGAAGCCAGGGCAACACACGGACGGAGCCCTCTGCTTCCCCCACACCCTCGGCTGCAGGGACGTGATGCCAGCCGGCGCGGGGCTCGAGGGGGGCAATCCCGCAGGTGTAGTTTGCCCACCCCTGGTCTGGAGGTAGGCCGGGGGGGGCTGGTGCCAGCTGCTCAGCGTGCCGCAGGAAACAGCCCCGTGGGCCGTGTGTTTGAGACCCCTGCCCCAAGCGATCTTGCCGTAGATATCAAAGTTCTGCAGCTGGAGCGCAGCTGTGATTGCACAGCCTGCTCTCCTCACAGACCCAGGAGATCCACCATCTCCCGTGTACTCCAGGCAGGAGTGTGTTTGCTGCATGGAGCCAGCAGTCAATTGGGCAGCTGCTAGGTGAGCTCTCCAGGCCCAGCAAACAGGAAGAGCAATTTCAAAATTTCCTGGGGCTTGAAAGGGGATGGGACGTTCTACCTGGCTACAGGGCAGAGGAGTTGAAAATGGTGACCAGAGCGGTCACAGTGAGCATTGCAGGACAGCTCCTGGAAACCACTTAAGGCAACGTCTAACAGACACTGCCTCAGTCTAACTAGGTTGCAAAAAGCACTGCCTCTCGCCCAGGTCGGTGTAGCAGGCGAGTTAAAGAGGCGGGAAGAGCATTGCGGTGCGTACACCTCCATAGTTAGGTCGCCATGAGCTGCCTTACGTCAACTTAACTTTGTAGTGTAGACATGCCCTAATTCTTCACTTGTGATTTTTGTCAAGCTGAAATTCAAATTCAATTAAAATGCACAAAAAAACCCAGCAATTTAGTTTTATTTAACTAATAAGAAAGTCTCTTATGTATCTGGCACATTTAAGAAGAATGTTTATCAAAACACGTTTTGCATTTAAGACTACGTGATTAATTAAACTAGGTATCATCTGTAGTTAATGAATTGAACTGATCGTGATGACCAGAAACATCCTTCAAGATTTTAGAACTATTCAATCTCCTCTCAAAGCTAGTTTTTATTCATAGATTGGAAGAGGAAACACGCTTTTCTGCTTTTTCAACTCCCACTGGCCTCTTTGAATGAATTATAGTCATCAACTGAAAATATTCTCTCCACACTTGCAGAAAAGACTACTGCTGTAAAAAGCTGGTTTAGCACTTCAGCTAATGCTAGTTCAAGTGTTTAGCTAGTGACTTGCACTAGTTCAGCGATTTGACTTTCTTTAAAATTTAAGAAAAACACATATTGCTTAATTTTTTTAAGTTTACAATAAATTATTATAGTAAGTTAAGGGTTTACCCTAGTTCATCATAATTTCAAATTTAATTTTAAATATTCAATTTAAAAAATCTGATTTAAATACCCCCCTTTAAAAAAAAAATCAGCAATTTTTATCCACCCTGGACAAGTGAAAGGCACATCTCTAGCCCAGGGTTTTGCCATGCTAAATTCCAAAGACCTGCTGCTCACAATGGAGAGCTTAGTGTTTCCTCAAAGAGACCACAAAAATCTTTCATAATGGGTAACTTTTGGAAGCCTAAATCAAGGGGTCACTATTAGCAACAATAAAATAAAAACAACACAGCATTTTACATATTCAAAACACTGCAAACACTTTAACCTAGGAGTCAGGAAAGAAAACTTAGCAAAGAAAATTTTAGGCTGAATTTCAGGAAAAAAATCCTGACAATCATTTAATAGGTTGTAGAAACATCTCCTCATTAAAGCCACATCATTTAGGGTATTTAAAACTTGACCGAATAAAACACCACACCACTTACTGTAGGAAACTCTCTTTAAATTGCAACAAAAATAATGGAAACAAAAACCAAGCTAGCAAACAAAACTAACGAAACATCAGATCAGATAATTAAGTCTGACATTGAACATGTAGCTCAACAAACCCAAGCTCTGTTGAACCATAAAGTGGAGCAAATTCAAAAGATGGAGACCCTCTACCAAGGACACCCTCCCATGCGTCTGACGAAGTGGGTATTCACCCACGAAAGCTTATGCTCCAACATCTGTTAGTCTTAAAGGTGCCACAGGACTCTCTGTTGCTTTTTACAGTATCCCAAATGATTTCCATTGCTGTGATGGAGTATAGGACAAGAGGTGTCTCAGACAACTTGATCCCAGATCATTCAAGGTTTAAAAAACCTGACCAACTTGACCTGGACCTGGAAGCACGTCAAAGACGATCTGGCACAGAGGTGCCTGGGGCAGCCCTCACTGGAAATGCCAAGGTCAGGGAAAGCTGCAAATGAAGAGCAGAAGCCTGGTGGGTAACGCTGAAGTTAAACTCCCCAACCAGTCACAAACTGTGCTGCTTGTAACCAGAAGTGCCCCCCGCCCCCGTTTGCTCTTTCAGGTGCAGTCTGAACAGTATCCTGTTATGCCCTTACAAAGCTAAGAGCAGAGGTAAGTCCCCAATGATGTCAGATGCTTGCTTAAAGCTGCATAACTTTATCTAATCAATTGTATTCATGCTTATGAATATGTAATCGATTAATGTAAGGAATGAGTGAGATAGTGTGAGTGAGTAACAGCCAATGGCAAAACAAAGAGGCAAATCTCTTTTATGGAACCATGGTATTATCTTGGTAAATGTATAAATCTTGAGACTGGCGGCCAGGTCAGGAGTAACAACAAGGAAATGTAAGAGCACGCTAAACTCGGGACTGGACCAGAAGCAGTAGAGCCCTCCCACAGATCCGAAGGGACTTCGGGACTCTTGTCGCCTCAAAGCACAAAGAATTCAGGACAGCAATGGGCCAAATAGGCCTGCCAGAGACCTGCAAAGCATATTGGCAAGAAGTAGGCAAAACCCATTCAATTAGCATGGACACTGACCAGACTCTCTCCTCTAGCTACTATCACCAACATCTTAGTGATGATATTTCAGCCCAATATGTTACACTATTTCCCCGGGTGGCTTTTCACATACACATTGACCAGGAGGGGCATCAAGAACTCTCTGTGTAAGAGCCCTTTGTAAGGAGCAGCAGTTGCCCAACACTACCCTCTGTATCTTGTACAGAGGGAGGAACAAACTACTGAAGGGTCATTTTGTCTATCCCTACAAGAACGTACAGGAGAGTAAAAACCTCAGTAGCGAATGGCATCAAAAGGCAGAAATAATTAGTAGAATCAGTTTGGCATCTTACTTGAGATCAACTGTCAATACAATGAGTCTCTCTTCCATTCCCAAATCTGAAGCCAGATTGATAGGGACCCTGGAAATTGACGGAGCTTAGTGCAGCTGTAAACAAAACAAAACCCACCACCACCTTCTCAATCTTCCATTTAAAAAAATATTCAAGACTGCAATATAGTTGGTGAATTTCCAGAGCAAGTCAAACTGCTATTTGTAAGACTTTGGACAGCCTGTTGCCCTCAACAAGAAAATCATTGACAGTTTCTTGTAATAATGGGTCTAAAGTCTTGTTACTGACTTTAACCACCCATGGAAGACATTCTTCTAGTACACAAATAGTTGTTGTTGCTGTCTGAGAGTACGTCTACATTGCAACTAAACACCTACAGCTGACTCAGGGTCACAGGGCTCAGGCTGTGGGGCTTTTTAACTGTGGTGGAGATGTTTGATCTCAGACTGGAGTCCAGGCTCTGTCTACTGGAGCAAACCAAGTCATCACAGGACTAACAGAATCCTCCAGCTTGTTTAGGCCAAGCATCTTATCCATTACCAGAATACAGGTGGCAATTGTCTTATTAGCAATTGACTGTATGTTAAACAGCATGTGTTGAAGATTAACTCCCAAAATGAAGTCATTAGCAAGATCAGTGGGATAATGAGGTTAGCAAGCGCCACGCCTTGAAGATAGCCACAGTCCTGGCAGGAGAAGCTAACAACTGCAGGCACCTTGCTGCACAGGAGGATCTTGTGCCATGGTCACTCCTCCACCACCCACTGCTGTCAGCACTAATCAGAAGTGGACAGCGAAGCAAAAACCAAGTGCAGGAAATCTCATTCTCATAGTACCATGATGGGGGGGAGGGGGGAGCAGTTTGGCATTTGTATAACCAAGTTTGGTTTACGGACACAGTTAAACTGAAGAGGGCATGATGGCAGAGTAGGCTCCTGATGTGTCTAATAAGGAGCTGGGATTAGACTCTGCTCCTCAGTGTCCTTGATTATCATCACCTCTATTGCTACTTTAAAGGGATATGAGGAGAATTACAGCACTGCTAGCTGTTGGAAAGGGTGCTCTCAGATCCACCGGCCAAAACCCACATGTACTATACCACGGACTAAGAAGATGCTGTGGGCACGGCCCAGACTTTGGCCTTTAAGTCTTAAGTTTACTGTTGACTTAGTCAGGAGATTCTTTAGATTGTGCTCAATGTAATTTAATAGTTGGAGAATATGACGTCAAGCATTTTTCTAGTAGTGCAACTGAACACCAGCTCTGTGTCCCTTGTTCTCTTCCTCTTTCACCAATTGCTCACTTGCAGTCGGATCTATAACTGCTGCAGGTAAGTATCAAGGCTCAAAGCGGACTTGTTTTTTTAGCAAGTGTGATGTAAATCAAAACACCACTCATGTAGGATAATGAAAGAGGAGGGAAGAGAGTCCAACTTCAGTTTTGTCAGATTGCTTCGAAATGCTCCAGCTTAACGATCTCGAAAAACATGCTGCAGTTCCCCAGCAGCGCATGCACGCCCAGTGGCTCTAGCTGCAATTCTGAACTTTACACTTAAGGAAAAACAACAAAGTGCTCACACTCAATACCGCACTTTCAGAAGGTAAATATAGTAGTTGAAAACCAGCCCTTTTCTAACACAAGGCATTGCGAATGCTGTGTTTGAAATTTAAAATTCCTGCTGTTATGAGTTATGAACCAATAATGTAGTAAAATATTGGGAAAGGATCTGTTTTCTCATTAACTACTTTCAAACACTTAAAGTAATTTGCCTCACATTTTATATGGTGATTGTTAATTTTAACAGAGTTCTTGAATTGCAGCAACCATAAGACACAAGATCCCTTGAAAAATGTTGACAGCATATGACATCTTTACCTTCATTCGATTGGGAAAATGCACAGCAAAATAAGAGTAGCGTTTTCCCCGGCATCCAGCTCCAATAATCAGAACAGTTACACAAGGAGGCA
Organism: Chrysemys picta bellii; assembly: GCF_011386835.1. Taxonomy (NCBI): domain Eukaryota; kingdom Metazoa; phylum Chordata; order Testudines; family Emydidae; genus Chrysemys; species Chrysemys picta. The sequence continues at coordinate 78,134,738 of NC_088801.1, read as the reverse complement.
TCTCTGCTCGGTTATCTACCTGGAGCTAGAAATAAGACGTGTTTTAGAATCATCTAGGTTAAAAAACACCCACCAATATTAGGTGTATTTATTTTTATTGTGATTAAGGCTTACGTCAGCACTATCTGATGTAAACCTATAGAGCATGAATTCTCAGACATGTCCTTTTCCCTTCTCTGTCACCGCACATTTTGTTTCCTTCTTCCTCTGGCAAGCTGAACTTTAAGGTCACAAAGTTATACGCTAAAAAGTCAGGAAGTACCAGAACTGAAGTTATGCATGGAACCTAAATTCTGTTCCTTCGTATGCAGGCGTTAGGATAGTCTTTAATGTTCTCATCAATGCCTAGACGATTTAGAAACTTACATCTCTCATTTTGACAGTCAGTAAGATTTAGGTACCTAAACTAGATAGGAATTGCAATGCTGAGCACACCAACGCCTAAACACCATGAAATTTCTGAGCCTAAACGCCTCTACCAAGGTCACATCGGAAGTCTGTGAGAGCAGAGAACAGAAGCCGGATCTCCTAAGCCCTAGGCCAACCCCTACCTTCTCGGCCACGCTTCCTCAGAGCCATGCCAAGCCACAGGCAACTTCTACCCTCGGTCACAGGGCTGGCACCCCCTCCTGCCACAACCTCCCTGGGGTGGAGAAGAGACTCTCCCTCAGCCCCCGTCCCCCCACGACCTCCCTGGAGGGGAGCAGACACCCCCCCCCACGACATCCATGCTGGGGAGACCCGCTCCCAGGTACGGCGCCGGCACCCCCGGGGGGGAGAAGGGGGGGCAGGGACCCGTCCCCAGGTACGGGGCCGGCAGGGACCCGCCCCCAGGTACGGGACCGGCACCCCCGGGGGGGCGGAGGGGGGCAGGGACCCGCCCCCAGGTACGGGACCGGCACCCCCGGGGGGGCGGAGGGGGGCAGGGACCCGCCCCCAGGCACGGGGCCGACACCCCCGGGGGGCGGAGGGGAGCAGGGACCCGCGGCGCTCGGGCCGGGCCCAGAGCCGCAGCCGGATCGGGCCCCGCTCTCCGGGCTCACGAGACTCACTCACCGCTGGGGCCGCGCGGACTCAGTGCACCCCGCGTCCGACAGACCGGCTCGGCGGCAGCTCGCGCCGTGCCAGCAGCCAATCGGGGGGCGGCCACAGCGCGCAAGGGAGCCCATTGGTGGCCGATGAGCCACAGGGGCGGGCGGCCCGCTGGAGGGGGCGGGGCCGTTGGCTGGGCGGGGCTGCGGCTGGCCAATAGAATTCAGGAGCGTCAAGCCGTATTGATTGTTGTCAGCGTGGCTGGGCCGCCCCGCCCGCTGCCCTTTCGCCTCGCGGAGCCCGGCAGTGCCCCCTAGCTGCGTTCATTACGGGGCCGGGCCGCCGCGGCCCGCGCCAGGGCGCTGAGGGGAGGGGCTGGCTCTGGCTCTTCCTGAGGCTGGCGTCGCGAGCTGGCCTGTGGCCGGTTGCTTTGAAATCCTTGTCACGGGCGGGCGGGGCCAGCTGCGGGCCCTGGGAGCGGTTCGGCGCCCGCCGAGCCGGGCCTGTCCCCGCCCAGGGCCGGCTCGAGCCAGAAAACCCCGAACGACCGGCAGCCGCAGGGGGCGCGTGGAGGGCGGCGCCCGCCCGCTCCCTCCGCCCGTGGGCAGCCCGGCAAGAGGCCCCCCCTCCGGCCTTGGGTGCCTCTCCCGCCCGCCCCGCTGTTGTTTTCCTTGGGGCGGCCAGAAAGCCAGAGCCGGGGGGGGAGAGAGCGAGTGTGTGTCTCTGACTGAGCCCAGCCCGGGGAACCCCGGCCCGGCAGGATCGCTCCGCTGGGCGGGAACTTGCACAGGGAGAACGAGAGCTCCGTCTGAAAAGACACGTGACACAAGCAGCACATGGATAAAATACAGACCACCCCCCTGCCCCCAGAAGAGTAACCCGAATACACGAGCATCCCCCAAAGCAATGGGCAAAGCTGGTAAAAAGTTAGTGGCTAATGGGGGCAGCACATGACCCTCATCATGTGGTACTTGCCGAGTAGTTGCTGTGGAGTGGGGAAACTGAGGCACAGACCTGAGCAAACGGTCTCTTCCTTTTCCAGATTAAGCTCCTTTAGCGAGGTCTCTCTCTCATAGAGTATTTGGTCCTGTAACTTTTAAGTTAAGAATCGTGCTTAGAGTAACTGTAGGACCGTGCAATGAGTTAAAGAGTTCTGCCTTAAGTAAAGATTTTAGAGCAATACTGTGACTGCGTGAAAGGGCTTTTGGTGGGGATCGTTAGTGAGATAAGGGAAGCAGAGATGGCTGGAATAAGAACCCCTTGGCTGCTCGCTTGAGACGAGAAAACCAACAGGTTAGAGATGGGTAATGAAGAAGAGGAAATGCCCTTGGGAAAGGGGGTGCTCTCAGGGAACCAACTCCAGGAAACAGCCCCAGGACCTTGACACTCGCCGGTGGCACCATGCAGAGGCTGAGTCCCCCAGATGGACCTGATCCTGGCTAGCCATCAGGAAGGGTTCATGTCTTGTTGGGAGTGGTGAGCATTGGGTGTATGGCTTGTACATTCTGTTTTGATAATTGTTAATAGGTGGAGATTGAGTGGGGTATTGCGGTGGGCTCTTTCGCTGGTGGGAGACCCCATAAACCCGCAAAAGATTAAGCTCTGAGTCCACAGGGAAAGGGTGTTTGCTCGGAGCTCACTGTAACCAGGGAAAATCAAAACTAAATGAACCCCAGTATGCCTCTCTGTTTGCCTTTTACAGGTACAGGTTCTTGGTCTTGTTATCAGGGTCTGTCACCTGAGGAAGCAGCTCCGGTGTCCCACCCTCCCTCACAAGTGTGGTGTAGAAAAGAGGAGGAGACACAAAAATTATGTTGAAACAGGTAAGCAGTGTATGAAGGGTTGGTTACAGGAAAGGGGTAAGGGGAAAGCCACAAGTAAACACACAAAACTCAGCGAACAGTGGACTGCAACAAAGGAGCTTAAAGCTCAGACCTAATATACCCCTCCCTTGGCAACAGGAATATAACAAATCCCCAGTATAGCCTATTGCTAGTCAGATGTCATGTATGGGCAGGTCAGATGGTAATGAGAAGTGGGTCCAGGACCTTCTACCCTCGGCCAAACGCTGGCCTTTGGGGAGGAACACTGGGTCTCGGCTGCTGGAACTGAAGTTGCTGACTGGTGGACCAAAGGACCCTGGATGGCAGGTAAGTCGATAGTGTCACAGGATCCTTTACAGCTCTTGATCCGGAGACGCGCGCAAAAGCCCAACCCCCCACGGCTGCCTCCTGGACGGACAGCGCCGTGATGATGTGGCACAGTTCCTTAGAAGGAGTGAGTGGCGGGAAAGTGCTGAGGTGATGGCAGTTACACGTCAGTTCCAACTGGTTTGAACCAACCCTCATGCCACAGCTTTGGTGCCTTAATTTTCCCGCCTTTGGGAACAAAATGGAAATTCGATTCAATATTGAAGCCCATATGGATGAGGGGAAACAATATAAAAACCTTATCCTAAACATTTTAAATCATTTATATAAAATCACCAACACCTGGAACCCACAGAGTAGTAGAGCCCAGAGCCCACAGAGTTTAGCAGGTAGAAACCCTGAATGGAAAAAATGGGAAACCCTGGCAGAAATGGTTTCATTCTTCACAGCCCAAAGAGTGGAAGAGTAAACCACCTGACCGACAAGGAATAGTATAACTGTCTTCTCCATCCTGCCAGCCATCCTCCTTGGCTAGCAAGGAGGAACGGCTTGGGGCCGTTAGAAAATATGCGTTGGGTGGGCTTGTCAGTGCCTACCACGATGTTGAGGCAGGAAAAGGCCAGAGATGTCCTCAGCTTATTATGGCCACCCCCACATAGGTCACTGCTTCATGTTCACCCTGTAATATTGGCCCCAGATTCTCCCAGTGTATATGGGGGGAGTGTGGGAGTTTATTCTCTCTTCTGTGCCCCCTCACAGGTCCCAAACACAAGCCATGACATCCCACTGTTGCACCAGCACCCTGCTGTTCATAAGTGTGTGGAGTCTGATGCGATTCAGGTTCTATGCTGTACCTGGCAACAGAGGGTCCTGTGGCACCTTTGAGACTAACAGAAGTACTGGGAGCATAAGCTTTCGTGGGTAAGAACCTCACTTCTTCAGATGCAAGTAATGGAAATCTCCAGAGGCAGGTATATATCAGTGTGGAGATAACGAGGTTAGTTCAATCAGGGAGGGTGAGGTGCTCTGCTAGCAGTTGAGGTGTGAACACCAAGGGAGGAGAAACTGCTTCTGTAGTTGGATAGCCATTCACAGTCTTTGTTTAATCCTGATCTGATGGTGTCAAATTTGCAAATGAACTGGAGCTCAGCAGTTTCTCTTTGGAGTCTGGTCCTGAAGTTTTTTTGCTGTAAGATGGCTCCCTTTACATCTGCTATTGTGTGGCCAGGGAGGTTGAAGTGTTCTCCTACAGGTTTTTGTATATTGCCATTCCTGATATCTGACTTGTGTCCATTTATCCTCTTGCGTAGTGACTGTCCAGTTTGGCCAATGTACATAGCAGAGGGGCATTGCTGGCACATGATGGCATATATAACATTGGTGGACGTGCAGGTGAATGAGCCGGTGATGTTGTAGCTGATCTGGTTAGGTCCAGTGATGGTGTTGCTGGTGTAGATATGTGGGCAGAATTGGCATCGAGGTTTGTTGCATGGGTTGGTTCCTGAGTTAGAGTTGTTATGGTGCGGTGCGTGGTTGCTGGTGAGAATATGCTTAAGGTTGGCAGGTTGTCTGTGGGCGAGGACTGGCCTGCCTCCCAAGGTCTGTGAAAGTGAGGGATCATTGCCCAGGATGGGTTGTAGATCACTGATGATGCGTTGGAGAGGTTTAAGCTGAGGACTGTAGGTGATGGCCAGTGGAGTTCTGTTGGTTTCTCTTCTGGGCCTGTCTTGTAGCAGGAGGCTTCTGGGTACACGTCTGGCTCTGTTGATTTGTTTCTTTATTTCCTTGTGTGGGTATCGTAGTTTTGAGAATGCTTGGTGAAGATCTTGTAGGTGTTGGTCTCTGTCTGAGGGGTTGGAGCAGATGCGATTGTACCTCAGTGCTTGGCTGTAGACGATGGATCGTGTGGTGTGACCAGGGTGGAAGCTGGAGGCATGAAGGTAGGTGTAGTGGTCGCTGGGTTTTCGGTATAGGGTGGTGTTAATGTGGCCATCGCTTATTTGTACGGTGGTGTCCAGGAAGTGGACCTCCCGTGTAGATTGGTCCAGGCTGAGGTTGATGGTGGGGTGGAAGCTGTTGAAAGCATGGTGGAATTCTTCCAGGGTCTCCTTCCCATGGGTCCAGATGATGAAGATGTCATCAATATAGCGTAGGTAGAGAAGGGGCATGAGTGGACGAGAGCTGAGGAAGCGTTGTTCCAGGTCAGCCATAAAAATGTTGGCATATTGTGGGGCCATGCGGGTGCCCATAGCGGTGCCACTGGTCTGGAGGTATATATTGTCACCAAATTTGAAATAATTGTGCGTGAGGATAAAGTCACGGAGCTCAGCAATAAGTTGTGCTGTGTCACCAATGCATTGTAGTTTTCTCAGGAAATCTGTGGTGTCACGGAGATAGCTGGGAGTGCTGGTGGCGTAGGGTCTGAGTAGGGAGTCCACATATCCCGACAGTCCTTCAGTGAGAGTGCCAATGCCCGAGATGACACTATCTCCGTGACACCACAGATTTCCTGAGAAAACTACAATGCATTGGTGACCTCCCAGAAAACACCATCCTAGCCACCATGGGTGTAGAGGCTCTCTACACAAACATCCCACATACTGATGGAATACAAGCTGTCAGGAACAGTATCCCTGATGACACAGTCATCATCAGGGATACTGTTCCTGACAGCTTGTATTCCATCAGTATGTGGGATGTTTGTGTAGAGAGCCTCTACACCCATGGTGGCTACGATGGTGTTTTCTGGGAGGTCACCAATGCATTGTAGTTTTCTCAGGAAATCTGTGGTGTCACGGAGATAGTGTCATCTCGGGCATTGGCACTCTCACTGAAGGACTGTCGGGATATGTGGACTCCCTACTCAGACCCTACGCCACCAGCACTCCCAGCTATCTCCGTGACACCACAGATTTCCTGAGAAAACTACAATGCATTGGTGACACAGCACAACTTATTGCTGAGCTCCGTGACTTTATCCTCACGCACAATTATTTCAAATTTGGTGACAATATATACCTCCAGACCAGTGGCACCGCTATGGGCACCCGCATGGCCCCACAATATGCCAACATTTTTATGGCTGACCTGGAACAACGCTTCCTCAGCTCTCGTCCACTCATGCCCCTTCTCTACCTACGCTATATTGATGACATCATCATCTGGACCCATGGGAAGGAGACCCTGGAAGAATTCCACCATGCTTTCAACAGCTTCCACCCCACCATCAACCTCAGCCTGGACCAATCTACACGGGAGGTCCACTTCCTGGACACCACCGTACAAATAAGCGATGGCCACATTAACACCACCCTATACCGAAAACCCAGCGACCACTACACCTACCTTCATGCCTCCAGCTTCCACCCTGGTCACACCACACGATCCATCGTCTACAGCCAAGCACTGAGGTACAATCGCATCTGCTCCAACCCCTCAGACAGAGACCAACACCTACAAGATCTTCACCAAGCATTCTCAAAACTACGATACCCACACAAGGAAATAAAGAAACAAATCAACAGAGCCAGACGTGTACCCAGAAGCCTCCTGCTACAAGACAGGCCCAGAAGAGAAACCAACAGAACTCCACTGGCCATCACCTACAGTCCTCAGCTTAAACCTCTCCAACGCATCATCAGTGATCTACAACCCATCCTGGACAATGATCCCTCACTTTCACAGACCTTGGGAGGCAGGCCAGTCCTCGCCCACAGACAACCTGCCAACCTTAAGCATATTCTCACCAGCAACCACGCACCGCACCATAACAACTCTAACTCAGGAACCAACCCATGCAACAAACCTCGATGCCAATTCTGCCCACATATCTACACCAGCAACACCATCACTGGACCTAACCAGATCAGCTACAACATCACCGGCTCATTCACCTGCACGTCCACCAATGTTATATATGCCATCATGTGCCAGCAATGCCCCTCTGCTATGTACATTGGCCAAACTGGACAGTCACTACGCAAGAGGATAAATGGACACAAGTCAGATATCAGGAATGGCAATATACAAAAACCTGTAGGAGAACACTTCAACCTCCCTGGCCACACAATAGCAGATGTAAAGGTTGCCATCTTACAGCAAAAAAACTTCAGGACCAGACTCCAAAGAGAAACTGCTGAGCTCCAGTTCATTTGCAAATTTGACACCATCAGATCAGGATTAAACAAAGACTGTGAATGGCTATCCAACTACAGAAGCAGTTTCTCCTCCCTTGGTGTTCACACCTCAACTGCTAGCAGAGCACCTCACCCTCCCTGATTGAACTAACCTCGTTATCTCCACACTGATATATACCTGCCTCTGGAGATTTCCATTACTTGCATCTGAAGAAGTGAGGTTCTTACCCACGAAAGCTTATGCTCCCAGTATTTCTGTTAGTCTCAAAGGTGCCACAGGACCCTCTGTTGCTTTTTACAGATTCAGACTAACACGGCTACCCCTCTGATACTTATGCTGTACCTGTGATCCCTCAGAACCTCTGGAGGTGCTTGCCAGCTGGAGCCCAGGAAGTAAAATTGCTGTGCCACATGCATGGATTCAATGGGAATGGGAGCAGCCCCCTGGCCCTGCAGCATCGCTACCAGTTCTATGCTGTCGGCAACTCCTCGGGTTGCCCCTGGGAAAGTGTTGCCAATTGCATGCAGAGTGCCACCGGGGAGTCACTCAAGTTTTGTTATGAAACTAAGACCACACCAGACTCCGTCCCATTCTTCTGTAAGCTGTTGTGGTCTTGTGCCTGGGGCAGGGGATATGGGATGCAGGAGGGGGTACGGGGTGTTGCCTCTGGGAAGGGGGTTAGGGTGCAGCCTCCTGCTGGACAGCACTTACCTCCGGCGGCTCCTGGTCAGTGGCGGGCGCAACGAGGCTAAGGCAGGCTCCCTGCCTACCCCGGCCCTACACCGCTCCCGGAAGGGGGTATGTGGCTCCGCACGCTGCCCCTGTCTGCAAGCACCGCCCCCGCAGCTCTCCCGGCCAATGGGAGCTGCAGGGGTGGTGCTTGCAGGCAAGAGCAGTGCGCGGAAAGACCCCTGGGGCCATGCTGGCCTCTTCCGGGAGCGGCGCAGGGCTGGGGTAGGCAGGGAGTCTGCCTTAGCAGCAGTCACACTGCACCGCCGGAGATCGCGATCGACTGGGAGATCCTCTAGGATTGACAAGTCGATCGTGAACGACCGGTTGGTGACCACTGCCTTAAAGCAACCCAGCCACTCAGACACCCAAATCAAATATGAGGAGGATTACGGAAAAATCTTATTAATCAGATAAAAACGTTCTACCAATCCCGAAGGATCGGACACATTACCTCCCAGGTTAATGAATATTCCAGATTTTACCCAAATACACTCTCTTCTTTTGGCTGTAAGCATGTATTGGTTAAAAGATCAGTCTACATACAGACAGGAGTACAGTTCTTGAGATTAGATCCATAGTGGAGATGATTAACTTCGTAGTTACAAAGAGTTCTGTCAGAAATAGTCTAGAGGTTATAGTCCAATGTTCATAATCAAGGTGATTCCAGATTAGGACTGGAGATCTCAGTCTTGGGTTTAAGCTTCCCCTCTATGAAGCATCAAGCAGATCTGAGATAAAAAGGATTGGGACCCCAGGCATCTTTATTCAGTTTCAAGCCTTCTCATGACAGCTCAGAATCTTTCGGCGAACAATAGGCAATTATGGGGACTTCTGAAGTAGAGCCATTTCCTAAGCTTCGCCGGTAATTACCACACAGATTAACACAAGGCAGTGTTGCCCGTTTTCCATCATTCTCAGGTGATTCGCTGCACATTTCAAAGAGAGATGAACCCAGTGATGTTACTATGTTTACAGTTCAGCTAAATGTTAATATGTCCTTTTGATCTCTGAATCAATAGCAACAGTGACAGACAGGAACTGTCTTGTTTACACGGTTAGCATCAAACAAGAGATGAGTACAGTACACACATACAATTAGTATCACCTCTAATTTCTAACAATATAGGTTTGCATTTCAAAGTTCTAGCCTATCTACCATGAAATGGCCTTAATTACTATTTACATACCTTTCTAACATCTCTCTAATGGGTGACTCTGGGTCAATTATCCTGCTGGATGCATAACCCTCTCTGGCCATACAGGACACTTTGTATAAGATTTGTTGCAATTATAGAACAGTGGTAGCAACAATGATTTGCATGGTCATATTTTAATTAGATAACGTCACACCCCTAACACGAGATTGGTGTAGAAGGGAGTAAATAGAGCTCCTGGATACACCTTAAGCACGTTCCAATTTTGACAGGAGCTGTGTTTATACTGAATTCTTTGTAAGGCCAAATTAGTGATGCATGCTCTGGTCCAAGTTAAAAACAGTCCGTACTTTGTGAAACAGTTCAGTGATTTCAGGCTTTGGTCTGTGTGTTGACTTAACATAGCCATTAGTGTTCTTCAGAGAGCACTTACTCTGGCATTCAGCCAGGAAGGCTGTGAGCTGTTGTACCTCGGTTTCCCTTTTTGCACAGCAGTCCCAGCTTGTAATGGTTTTTCTGCTATGGAAAATTTTAGGAGTGTGGATGGGCATTAGCTGAGAAACCTCAACATTATTAGGCTTTCTAATGCAAAGGGTGGTGTTCTTACTGAACCAAACAGCATCAGTATAAGAGTTTCTATTACATAGTTTGTTTCCATGTACCATTTCAGCATGTTTGAGGATTTTCCCATAAGTCATACACATTGTACATTTTTACCGTTTTTGGCATCAGTAACACATTGGTCACAAGAGGTTTCCAACACATACACAACAACAGTGCAGCATGTGTGTAATCTACTGCTACGAGTGGCTGTTGGTTGAAGAATTCATTCCAAATCATGTAGCAAATTCCTCGTGCAGCTTATGCATTGGCTCCTCCACTGACTACACCTGCAAACCAGGTTCTTCGCTGCATGGACCTGACTGAAGGGATGCACATTCCCCCAGACCTTGTCAAGGTAGGTTTATAGTTTGTGCTTCCAATAACTTAGACTTACTTCTGTGATGATACAGCAGATGGTAAAGGTATTAGCCAAGGCTCTGTCCGTCTAGGAGCTCCACTTAAGAAGAACAGACTAAAGTTGTGCTCGAATGCAAAGAGGAAAGTCAAAATGAAGGTGGAAGGGACTCTTACACAGCTAATCACAGACGTGTCATTGTTTGCTTGTCTCGTGACTGTGTCCAGATCTCAGCATGATGTTGATTTATGAGAGACTTAGGGAAAGTACAAGTGTTGTGTGGTATCACTATTGATGTTCGAATGCAACAGAACAATGAATATGTGCCAGGCAAAAAACAAACTAATGCACAGCTTGCATCATCTTCCTAAGTCAGCACCTACTGACGTGACCACTATCTTATGCCAGTAGAGGCCTTTCATCATAGCAATCATAGATGGTATGGCTGAGCTCAAGCTCTTGACAAATCAGAAACTGTGAACACATTCTGAGATTTGGCTGAACACTTTATGACGTGGCCATGAAGAAAATACTGGACCTATGATGAAGTCCACCTTGTGTTTGACTGAATGCAGAGGAATAAATTAAAAATGTTACCAGAAAGAAGAGACTCCATGGTATTGCAGCTGTCCAATACAAAGTCATTGACTCCATGAACATCTCCAGTGTCACAATGAAGAAACTAATGTCTCATACTTGCACGAAGGACAACTTAACCACATACATTGCAGGGAAAATGCTCCAGCATGTGAAGAATTATTCAAAGAATTTCTTCATTGCAAGACAATGTATCTGCTGCCTTGCACTGTTCAGTGGAGTTTCTTCATAGTTCCTGTGAGGAGACACACTGAAATTATCTTGCATGCCATCAGTGCCACTAATAATATATGGAGATATACCTATCTCATAGAACTGGAATGGACCCTGAAAAGTCATTGAGTCCAGTCCCCTGCCTTCACTAGCAGGACCAAGTACTGATTTTGCCCCAGATCCTTAAGTGGCCCCCTCAAGGATTGAACTCACAAGCCTGGGTTTAGCAGGCCAATGCTCAAACCACTGAGCTATCCCTCCTGAGGTGATACTAAACTCTAGAGTTTTGCACAAGACACAGATATTGTAGTGCTCTCTGAGGCATGCTACCCAAGTCTTCAGCAAGATTCTGTTTTTGTGCCTGCTGCTGGGAAACAGAATTGCTGTGTCCCGCAGAGATGTGTTCCTATCACTTGGACCATTAAAAAAAGACACTGCACCCTTTCAGGATGTGACACTACTGGAAGGTTGGCTAGAAAAGACCAAATTATCTTACTGGCAGGCATTTGATTCAGCTGCAGAAGACTCTCTTCCCTCACTGTGCAGGTGGTGGAACAGTTGAGACCATCACTGATGAGGTTATAAATGCACTGGAGATATTCCTATGCCAAGTTTACCATTTGAAGGCCAACACTACAACACTTCCAGAATTACTTTGGTGGATGTTTCCAGGCAGGCAGGCAGAGAGAAAAATTGCCACCAGCAAGGGGTGCAGTTATACCAGCTATCAAGAGGGCAAATTATCAAGTAATAGAATGGCTCTGAGATGATTAAGTGCACCCAAAACTACCTTCTCCCTTCTCAGGTATAGATGAGTCTTGGGGGATGGATTGATCACAGCAATTATGTGTGAACATAAGAGCTGCCATGCTGGGTCAGACCAATGGCCCATCTAGCCCAGTATCCAGTCTTCCCACAGTGGTCCATGCCAGGTGCTTCAGAGAGAATGACCAGAACAGGGAATCATCAAGGGCTCCATCCCCTGTTGCCCACTCCCAGCTTCTGGCAAACAGAGACTAGGGACACTCAGAGCATGGTGTTGCGATCCCTGCCCACTCTGCTTAATAGTCATGGATGAACCTATCCTCCTAGCTCTTTTTTGAACCAGGTTATAGTTTTGGCCTTCACAACATCCCATGGCAAAGTTTTCCATAGGCGGACTGAGAGTTGTGTGAAGAAATACTTCCTTTTGTTTGTTTTAAATCTGCTGCCTATAAATTTTATTAGGTGACTCTTACTTCTTGTGTTATATGAAGGAGTAAATAACATTTCCTTATTCACATTTTCCACACCAATTATGAGTTTATAGATCTCTATCATACTCCCCTTAGTCATCTCTTTTCCAAGCTGAAAAGTCCCAATCTTTTTAATCTCTTCTCATATAGAAGCTGTTCCATACCATCATTTTCGTTGCCCTTCTCGAATTCCAATATATCTTTTTTTGAGATGGGGTGACGAGATCTGTGCACAATATTCAAGATGTGGGAGTACTGTAGATTTATATAGAGGCAATATGATATTTTCTGTCTTATTATCTATCCCTTTCCTAATATTTCCTAACATTGGTAGCTTTTTTGACTACTGCTGCACATAGAGCGGATGTTTTCAGAGAACTCTCCACAGTGACTCCAAGATCTCTTTCTTGAATGGTAACAACTAATTAGACCCCATCATTTTGTTGGGATAATGTTTTCCGATGTGCCTTACTTTGCATTTATCAACACTGAATGCCCTCTGCCATGTTGTTGCCCAGTCACCAGTTTTGTGAGATCCCTTTGTAGCTCTTCACAGTCTGCTTTGCACTTAACTATCTTGAGTAATTTTGTATCGTGTGTACATTTTGCCACCTCATTGTTTACCCTTTTCCAGATCATGTATGAATATACTGAACAGCACTGGGCCCAGAACAGACTCCTGGTTATCCTGCTCTCTGATGTGATCTGATGGTCTGTAGTAGATGCCAGCTGGTACCCAATCTTGTGCTTTATCGGTTAGGACATTGATGCATCAGCATTCTAGACAATTTTCTTCTGAGTTATCAGTGACATGGAAAAAGGTAATGTCATTTTTGACAATATGCCACTCCCCCTCCCCCTTTTGCCCAATCAATCCTTCCTAAATAGGTGATAGCCATTGATTTTAACATTCCATTCATGGGAATCATCCCACCAAGTTTCAGTAACACCAACTAGATCAAATGTATGCTCATAAATGGGCAATTCTAATTCCTCTTGTTTGTTACCCAGGCTCCTAGCATTGGTGTATAAGCAAATCAAGAATTTCTTCTCTTCATGTCCTTCAGTTCCTTGATTTTTATTCTCAACATCTTGATTTTAGGCTGAGTGCTCAAACCTTCCCCCTCTTTACTCAGGTCCCTTCAGTTTATCCTCTCCAGCTGAGTACAGTGCTTCTCAGGGGCTCCGTGTGCTCCTACCAGAGCTGGAGAGAATGGGGAGTAGTTTCTGGGCTGGGTGTTCTTACGCCTGTCCTCCTTGCACACAGCCCCTCCTTCCAGAGCTGCATCAGCCTTCTTTAATGACTGTGCACCCAGACTGCACGTGCAATTGGGAAAGATTCAATGCAGTGATTTCCAACTATCAGCAGGATTTAAGAGGTCTGTCACTCTGGCACATAAGCATTGCTTGGCCAGTTTCCATAGCCGGGGTGCTGGCATTGTACCAGTATATGATGAACAAGTACAACCAGTGCAGATGCAAAGTAGATACGTTCACAATGATGATGGCAACACCTAGGAAGGCTTTATCCATGGGCTCAGTCTCACAAGAGCAGCAGATCTGGCAGAGTGCGTGGGGAGCCATGTTAGTCTCTCCGAGCATTCCATACAAAGTGACATGGTTTCAAAACTGCCAGCTAGCCACAGCTTGGGTTCTGGGGGTCAAGTTGGGCTCATTTCTTCTCCTTTCTTGTCATCAGTAACCAACGTAACGGAGGGCAAATCAGGCCCTGAGATGCACCCCGCTGTCTCCAAATTACCAGTGATGTTAATGCTTTACACAGACACAGCAGCATATGGAAGAAAGGAATCCGGCTCACTCTTTCTGAACGGTGTTACTCCGCAGCACTAACAGAAGCCAATAGCTGTAATAATGGCTAGTCACTAAATTAAAACAGACACGACTAATTCCGCACAGTGACAGAACTGTGAGTACGAATGTATCAGTTACAGAGGTGCTTTTCACATCAGGAGTCACACTGGAAGAGTGAGCTGACCATTCACACTCCCCTGAACTCAGGTGAGCATTAGGAACCCTGAAAACATCACCAGTTGAGACAGAAACATAACTGACAATATTTGGGAAACAATTCAGGCTAAGCCAGGAGGTCTCTAATGCCAGAGGAGTCCAGCCGACACAGGGCTGGGGTGGGGGCTTTCGGACAAGTCCTAGGTATTATTATTATTATTGATATTATTTAAATATCAATTATCAAGTCCTGAAAATTGATAGAGCTGGTCCAGCTTTCCCTTTTACTTCCCAACACAGCAACACAAACATCTGCAGCATATACGCTAAGAGACTTATTTGCTTAGAGACTTATTTGCTTTATCATCTCTCAGCAATTAGGCATAGTCAACACACTTAATACTCTGGGGGATCTTTTCAAAGGTCTCGTCTACACTGCAAAGTTACGTCGGCTTCGCAACATCACTCAGGACCGTGAAACGTAGTAAAGCCAACCTAAGCCTTGGTGTAGACACTGCTAGGTCGTTTTTCCATTGCTCTAGCTACAGCCTCAGAGAGATGGATTCGTAACTGTGAAGGAAGAACCTTTCCGTTGCTGTAGGAAGCGTTTACACTCAGTGGCACAGCTCCAGCACTGCAGTTGTGTCACTGTAGCATTTCTAGTGTAGACACTGCAAGTCTTCAATGCAAAGAACATGCATTCGATGTAGAGTATGAAGCATTTTTCTGTAGTGATAAATTTTGACAATATAATTTAAGCCATTCAAAATTTATTATATACATAGAACAGTTACATTGGTACCTAGTTGAAAGCATGATCTCAAAAACAGTGATTCCATTTTACAGTCTTACAACACTAACGGTAAATGCAGAGCAGATCAACCACAGCATTACCAGTGAGCCATTGCTGAGAGCACAATGCATGCAGACTGGTTCATTTCATTTTAGTCTGTTTCAAAAATAATCCAAAACTAGCTCCATGGTCTGCAGGAAGAGTTTACTAGCAAGAACAGCCTTCAAGCACAACCTCCCTTACATTTTTTAAACCCTCATATTCCAATTTTTATCAGCAGATCTTTAGCTTAAAAGATAAAACCACATTTACTATTGGCATTTTAAGGACAAATAAAAAGCTTTACTTTAAAGAGAGAGACTGGGAAAAATGTGAGGACTTGGGAGCAGGGGGTGAATGCTTGGGGAGCAGTGAGAATTTTAAATACAAATATTTAAATAGGCAACTGATTTCTGATTGGTGGGCAAGAAGGAGAAGCTGCTCGTTGATAAACCTGTCGATACCCATGTTTCAGGATACCTGATCAATCCAAGCTTGAAACAATCTGGTTTTCTTACATGAACAAACCCTTCCATTAGAATACTGTTATAAAACACACTATCCCATGAGTTCACTGCAGATAATACTTTTATTTTAAAATAAAAACGATGCAACTTTCCAAACAAGAACCTCATGAGAAGCTGAGAAACAGCAGCTGCTAAAGAATTCCTCAATGCCCCTGTGCTATTTAAAAACAAAATCCCAGGCACTCGGTTCTCAGCAGTACACTACTCCACACGAGAGGGGAGCAGCTCTTCCAGTCCATATCTGCCATAAACTGTCACCATAACGAAACGTAGGCCACAAAGTCCAGAATCCCCTTGCATGGAGCATTATTCAGAGACAATAGTCCAGGAATCTTATGGATTCTTGAGAACGAGAACAATGCTCCAAATGTTTCTTAAATGGAGGAAATATTCATGGGCAGCTAGGAGGCTCAAAAGGCAACAGACCAGTGACTAAAAAACAAGCATACTAGAACAGAACAACTTCCACAGACTACAAAACTGCTCAGCCTGTGACTTCTAGCTATATTCTGATGGTGTTTAGATTAGAGTCACATTGTTCCCTTCTACCTAAGGATCCTCACTGACTTTAGGACTAACCTACCTTACGACATCCTTTTAGTGAAACCAAATTGAGCTGTATGATTCCAGCAGAATGGCTCTTCTTCCTGTACACCCACTGGCAGTATTTTCTTGTTCTCATTTCAGCAAAGACCAAAATCCAATCCCAGGCTAAAGTGTTAACTCTGCCAGCCTGGTGGCCTACAGTTTTCTTAGCAGCCTTACTATACTATCAAGAGGGAGCCCACCCAAGATGCTGGCAGTGCAGGGGGTCTGGCAGTCAAAGAAAGGGGCAGGCTGCGTTGTTTCCCTTACAGCGGTGACGCTGAGCAGGCACTGAGCGTCTGAACGGCAATCAGATTACCCCTCTGCTGGGGCTGTCCTAGGGATGCAAGCGAGGGGGAGTTTATATAGAGACCAAGCCTGAAGCACTGCTTGTCGTGATGCAACCAGTTTCCCCACCTGTGGGATAGGGCAGCGTGGTGTGAAGGAATTATAGCGCTGGGGGACACCAGGCAAAACCCAGACATGGGCTTGCAAGAAATGCAGGGCTGGGCAGGCGAGGGGCTGTGGATAGTTACCCCCTCCGCTAGGGGAGGGACTGGTGCACAAGCTCCATCCCTGTCCAGTGTACGTTGCCACGATTCCTCCCTGGCGGAGAGGCATAGTTTCTGGCATAGGCACCTGCTTCGGGACATTGATTGTCTGACCCCCACATCCCGGACAATCTTTCGCCGTGAGGTCTCTTGCTCTACGTGCTGGCTTGGGCCCCAGTCAAACATCCACCATGTCCAGCAGGGTAGATAGATGAAGCTCACAGGCAATCTCCTCTTCCTTGTTAGCTCTGATCAGCCGTTGTAATCGTTTCAGTCTGTCTGACAGAGAGGTGCCGGGCTCCTCCACCAGATGCCCATGCTCCAAATGACTTCCAGCCTGTCCAGAGGGAAAGATGCATTACTGTCAAAGAATCACTTGTCCAACAGGAACAAGGGAAAGTTAGCCCTCTGCTACCTCTGGAGACAGCCTGACCTCGGAACCAGCCTCTCCTAGGGTGCTGGCCGAGCACTTCCCTTCCCAGGAGAGTGGGGCCTAGCTAGCACTCTCACAACCCAGCTCCCACCTTTAACTCGGTGGAGCGGAGTGTTGGCTGGCTGATTCTCTTGTGCCACATCTCAGCTCACTGTTACTATGCACAATAGCAAAGGGGACAGCGACAATGCGATGGACTGATCAGAAGGACTCATGTTTAATATCGCATATAAACACAAGGCTAGCCCTGTGTTTCTGCTCACAGCAGCCCACTTGTCCAGGACAGCTGGAGCCCATCTCCCAGGCAGGCAGAAATTCACAGACTTGGAAATTCTACCATGAAAAACATCTGTTATTCCCATGGCAAGTTCTCTTTTTTTACCTGTGGACGTGGAGACGTGGGCGTTTCACTCAGTGGATGGATAACCTGAGGTGTACAGACCAGGCTCTGAGGGAGGTAGAGGGGAAGAGACAAGGAGCATGGGAGCTGCTCGGAGTCTTCTGCTAACCACTGGTGTAGCTGCTCCTCAAACCTAGAAAGAAACAAGGTCATAGGCACAAGTCAAACTGCAGCTCAGCTTTATACACCTTGTGCTTTTCTGCCCAAAGCATGCACATTCTCTGGGCTCATGTAAGCACAAAAGGAAATCAGGTCTGACCGACAGCCCAAGTGCCCCAGTGACACTGCACAAATCAGAAGTTCAGGGAGCCCAACATGGCTCAGGAAAGGGGTAACTGCACCGTTTCTCTTTTTAAATCATGACGGCATTGATGAGATGCTCAGTTGCCATGAGCCTAGGCAGTTTTTTCAAAGGAAGTTTAAATCTAACAGATGGCTCCTGAAAATGGCAATTTGCAGAAAGAAAATCAGTTAAAACAGTAGCTTGTTGGATTCCAAACTAAGTGACCATTTCCCAAAATTAACTAATGAGACTCAATCAGGCCTGAGTGTTATAAGTGAGTTTGTTCCTACCAATCCAAAAGGCGTTTGATTTGGGATTCTCTGCATGCCTCCATTTGAAGGTTTGCGGTCTAAGTTACAGAGACCCCATTCAATGCATTCCTGTTTGATGAAGTTCAGAGAGAAGCCTCTGCCCCTTAGTTTACAGACCATGATGGAAACACTGATGTAGAAAAACGTGGGAACTTCCCCTTAAAATGATCCAGGAGGCAGGGATGAGAGCAGAGTTAGCCGCACGAGGAGGGTGGGCTCTGCTTGTAATCAATCATTCCATCCGTCCTGTTCTGAACACACAGCGTGGCTCAATTCAAGCAAAGCGCACTGCAGACAAAGCTGCAAGGAAAAAATCCCCTGTAAAATGACTAATCTGAAGACCACCCCCCTTCTTCCCACTCATCCTGAGAAAAGGCACCAATCCAATCAGTACTCCAACGGCCCAGCAGGGGTAGACCGCACACTCCAGAGACACTGACTGGCCACGCCAGCATAGGTAGATAAGATGGGAAGGGAAAACACCTGATCCTAGAACAGATGCTCATACAACAAGCTTTAATACCAATAGATCCTAAACTATATAGAGTAACACCTCACTTGGCAACCTTAGCAAATAACACAACAACCATCAGCTCAGCTGGGTGGAGTCACTCCAGAAGAACAAAAAAGCAGGGCTCAGAATCAGGATGAGCAATGCCACTGGAGGAATCCAAATTCTTGGGGTATTACTTAGCCATCAGATCAGAGCTCAAGTTATTGGCTTCCTCGAAGCAATGAAAGATGTCAAATCCTGGGACCTTCTAGAGAAATGGATCCCTTCAGTTAAACGTGGGGAACAGCCCAATGTACTATCTAACCTGTTCCAGGATCCCAGACAGAAAAGGTCAGTGGGAGACAACAGGGAGATACATTAATCTTCTCCTGATCTCACAGGCAAGGAACTGCACATGGCAAGGTGAAGTGACAGGGGCAATGTACAGAGCACTCTGCCTTTACCCTAGAAATCCCTTCCAACTGACTGATATGCAGCATGGAGCGCTCTCACTGGTCAAACAACCCCTGCCGGTGTCTGGCACAGCAGCGCTAGTGCTTCACCCACTAAGGTGAGGTCACTTCATTGTGGAGGGCCTTGCTTTGGGATCCAGCCTCAGCTGTCAAACTGTTCCCATAGCTACAGAGAAGGGCTGGAAGAAGAGCTGAAGGCCTGGCTTGATGACTGGCAGAACTGCATGCAATAGCATGAGGGCTCGTGCTGAGATTGGGTTGGTAGGCTCACACCTCTCAAAGAATCCTGGGTTAAGTTGTATGATTTCACTCCTGGTACCCTACGGACTCATGGAAATTCCTCCTCTTTTGCTGCACTCAGCCTTGCTATAGTACCGATGGTCTTACTGTTGGTGACAGCCATTAGCTGGACCTCAAACCCCCAGTGCCCACATGATTCTGTTTCTGATCAGGAACGGCGCTAGCTGTTTTGCTGGCCAGGGCAGAAAACGTTTTTGGCACCCACCTCCCAAGCAGCTGACGGGAAAAAACAGCTGAGCATCCCCAAGAAATTGGCGCCCAGGGTCTGCTTGCCTGCCCCTAGAACCAGCCCTGTTTCTGATAGCTGAGGAGCGGAGGGGAGGGGGAAGAAGGACACAGCAATTTTACGCAAAGGAGAGATTGTCAGCAATAATCTGGGTTCCTCCATGACACCACTAAAGCTCAGCTTCATACAACAGAGACGCCAACACTGTGTTCATGAACCCCAGCACCCTGCAGAGCTAGCAATGAGTCTGCCAGGAAAGGTCTGTGCAGTTCCTGTCACTTACCTCCTATGCTCTCTCTTCTCCAGCTCCAGCTTAGCAGCCAGGCGCTCTGGGAGGCGCTCCGGGGCCGAGGCCACGGGCGTTAGATCTGCGACACTGGGAATCCTCGTTTCCTGATCCCCCAGCCCGACACGCTCACTTCGAGGCAGCAACATGGGATAATGTTTTGCAAATGGCTGAGGAGAGCGTCTCCTTGACCTGGAAGAGGAAAGTATTTTAGCGGGAGGGAGGAAAGCCAAAGCCCATATGCTCCTGGCTGGCTGGAATTCAGAAATAGCAGGAACTAAGGAAATAATCACATTCGCTGGGGATGAAATCCCCCTGTATGGAGGGTTCAGCACGAGGCCTCTGCATAACCCACATGCCACTTAGGCCCTGAAAATAAAGCGAACTTGGGATTTGAGTGGGACAAGGAGTCTGTAGGCCCCAACTCAGGAGTGGGTTTCATCTAAGGAAAGATACCTGAGGCAGCACATGCTACCTGGACTCTGAGGCCATGTCTACACTACAAACTTATGCTGACTCAAGTTACATTGGCATTCAGCCACCACGGTTAGTACAGTGCTTGTGCATATGCGAACTTGGCGCCATCTGCTGGCGGTGCACGTACTCGTCAGGAGTGCTTGTGCTGATGCAGAGTGCAGGGCACCATGGGTGGGTACCTCAGTGTACAACTCACCACCGTTCAGCGCACTGTCTTTTAGGATGTTTTGGCAATGCATGGTGGGGCCTAAATGAGCCACGCAGGGGTCTGCTTCCCAGTTTGCAATGGTCTCTGCTCCATAATATTGTCTGTTTCCCATAATTTTTGCACTTTTTTTTCAAAATGCCACAAACCCGGGTGGCCTCTGTCTGTCATCTCTGACAGACGCATGGAGCCCGCACAGCTCTGCACTACTGTCATGAGCATTGCGAGCACAGGACGCATGATCCTGGAGTATTTGCAGAGCCACAAGCCCCATGACAATTCCTTGGAGGACACATGGCTGTGACGAACCAATTCAAGGCTGTTGGTGGCGTTCATGGAACCACTTCACCTGCATCAGGCTCACCCAGGCTCAACTGGCTGGACTGCAGTGGAGTCAAAAACAGGTCCTGGCTCCATGCATAGCTGGATCCTGTGGTCGCCTGTCCCGCACACGCCTCCTCTTCCTTACCAACCACCCCCTCCTCCTCTCTGTTCACAGCAGGGGCCTATGACTTGAGCTCCTTGGAGATATTTAGGATGCTCTGAGGTGACGGTGGTTGGGTCTCTGCCAAGTATGAGGTGCAGCTCTTTGTAAAAGTGACAGGTCTGCAGCTCCACATTGGATCGACTGTTGACCTCCTTGGCCTTCTGGTAGGCCTGCTGCAGCTTCTTGGTTTTCTCACGGCACTCCTGCTGGTCCCTGTCATACCCCTTCTCCTGCATCCCCTGAGCAACCTGCTTGTAGATGTCAATGTTTCTTCACCCAGTTCAGAGCTGTGTCTGCACAGCCTCTTCTCCTGACAGGCGCAGGACAGCCAATATCTCCTGACTACTCCAGGCAGCAGCGAGTCTGGAGCACGTAGCCAGCATGGTCTGCTAGGTAGTTGAACTCAACAATGGAGAGTGCGCTCATTAAACCAGGCAATCAGGAAAAGGAACTTCAAAAATCTGCAAGGCTTTAAATGGTGGCGGGGAAGGGGGGATTTTGTCTCCGTGACCCCTGGGCAGTGGCGTTCACAATGGTGACCAGAGCAGTCAGTGGGGGGCATTGTGGGACAGCTGCTGGAGGACAGTGAAGGTTGATCTAAGTAACAGTGTCTACACTCGCACTGTGCTGACTAAAGTACATTGACCGTGACTCTACGCCGCTCGGGGAGGTGGTGTTACTATGTCAGCGTAATGGGGTGCTTACACTGGTGAGAGACAAATTTCAGCACAGGCACACGCACAACTGCCATGCATCCATCTAACTTTGTAGTGTAGACCACACCCGAGTGCAGCCAGCGCTCTGACGAGAAACGCTAGCCCCTGGCTTCATCCTATCCCTTCTGGAGACAGTGGTGAGCAGATTGCTAGGGGCTCGCTCCTCTAGAGGGATACCACCCACCCCAGACACCAGCTCTGTGCCCCTGACACACTTGCTCCTACAGTTAGCTCCTCTGGCTCTTTTCTTATCAAAGGGCCTTTCCCACTCCACCCTGCAAGCAAGGGACAGAGCCTCCTCTGGGACGCAACTGCTGGGAAATGCATTTAAAATAAGGGATGTGACTAAAAAGCAGCTTTTGACCCAGGCTGACAAACAGCACAATGGGATCCTGCCTTCCAACATTTCATTGAAGGCATTCACTCTTCTGGTGCTGCAAGACACAACCTGTAATTCATTTCGATGGAGAAGACAGCACTGACGGTTCCTTTACACATAGCAGAGCCTGTAACGGATTGACATTGGATAGAATAGTGACATACAATTAGCACTCTATCAAGGCTATTACTCCATGGTGTATAATGTCACCAGACCCCCTAATTAACATGATCTTCCTCTATATTTTGTGCAGCCTGAAGTAAATCATTTCATGTTTAGTAGGAGTTAAAATGCTTTAATCTATTTCATCATAAGACACGAGAGAAGCTTTGGAAAAACCTAACAAGTCTGCACTGTGATTTCTGGATAGGGCTGTAACGTAGTATGTCTTTCCAAAGAAAGTATCCGTTTTTCATTACAGACCTATGAAGAGCATTGGGAAAACAAAAAGCCACTCTATGCAATCATGGAGATCCTGTGCAGTTTCCCAGTCTGCACGGTGCCTACGCAGATAGCTAAGTCAGTGCAATTTATGAAGATATAGTCATGCTATTTATTATGACAAATTTAAAACATCATCTTGCCTCGTGTGTCCCTGCTGGATCTCTTTCTGAGTTTGCAGTCTGGCCCGCTCCCATGAAAAAGGAAGAGTGAAGGTTTTTAAATGTTCCTTAAAGAAATAGACATATATCTGGCCATCTTCACTCACTGCTTCTATAGACAAACAAACATTAAAGATCAAGTCAGGATCAATACAGGCTTTCAGCTTCAAGAGAAATACAACATTAAAACATAGCTCATGGAAACTGTGCCTTAAGTTCTGAAGATTGCGAGGAGTTAGATCTGTGGAATAGACAGAACTTGCAGTAGTGTGCCTTTTGGGCCTGATTCAATATCCAGGCAGTTCCAGATGGGATTGTTGGGGTTACTGTAAAATACTGCTTTATCTTCACTTTTAACATCCCAGTGCACCCAACCCCACCGTGTGCAAGGCATCAATGCTCAATTCAGCAACAGGTATTTTTACACTGAAATGTAGACTGGTGTTTCTCATGCAGAAAACACCTTTTACTTTGAATCCATCTGCAATTTCTCTGGAAGGAGGTCGGCCCAAGGAGATTTGTGCCTCAACTCCTCTCGCTAGTAATGCTTATTCATAGCAGCAGGTTTTACTGGTTTATCTAAAACTAGCAAGTCGCCAGAGTTTACCCACCTGCTCTGAACCTTAGGCTGAGATGTGTCAGCCATGTACTCGCAGACACATCAGCCTCTCAAGCCTGCTCTATTTGCAACAGCCTGCACACCTTTCAGGGAGGATATTCACACCTAGGCCCCACAGCACACCAATGAGTTCATTCTTTCTGCATTTCGCTTACCACACTGAACCACCATCCACATTTTGTCCTTATTTCTGCTTGCTGGAATACGGCAAGACAGTGATACTACTAATTCTAAGGGTGTGCTAATATTATTATATCTCCATCATCAATTCTCAGAGCACATCCTCAGTGCCTGAACCCAGGAGTCAGATTTCAGGGAGGCATGGTAGATGAAAGGTCACTGGCTACAGGTCTAAGCAAGAGCTGAACAATGTCACTGGGCAAAACAATGCCTGGCATGTCAACGCTGGGACCAAATTCTGCCCTCAGAAAGGTGCATGGAACCTCTGCTAATTTGAATGGAGCTTAGTGTATGAGGCCAAAATTGGCTTAGAGCTTAATCGGATTTGCACTGGACTGGAGAGGTTCTGGACATATTCCTCCATGCAAGCATGAGGAGCAATGCTGGGCAGAGTTCTAGCTTGCCATGGGCTCAGGAAGCGCAAGTCCCATGGCTGGCCAATGGATGTGCAGCAAATGCAGACACACCCACAATCATCCCACCGCAGAGAGCAGCGGGAATAGAATCTCAGGGTTGGAAGGGACCTCAGGAGGTCATCTAGTCCAACCCCCTGCTCAGAGCAGGACCAATCCCCAGACAGATTTTTGCCCCAGATCCCTATATGACCCCCTCAAGGATTGAACTCACAACCTGGGTTTAGCAGGCCAATCCTCAAACCACTGAGCTCACAGACAACATGCCATGCTAATGCTATAGACTGCCTCTGGATACCATGGGGATGAGCCCACAAGCAACGCGGTGTTAAATGTAACAGAACAAGAGAGCAGTATGTAACAAAGCACAGACCAGCCCACCTCAGAACACTGAATACCTGGTATGACAGGCAGCCGGGGGCGTTTCCAGTCTCTCAGTTTATGATCAATGCACAGCGCAAAGATCTCATCCCAGGGGATTTCGTCAACTGCAGGTCCATCATCTTCTGAGCTGGCAAACAGCCTGCCCCGCCATTTGCAATAGGTTCTGCTCAGCAGGTTCTCCACTTGAGACTGGAGTATCGGCTGGGTCTGGGGAGAGCTGGCGATCTGGGACACGTACTGGAAAATCATGGAGCAGACAGGACGCCAGGGAGCTGAACAAAGACAGCATACGCAGCCGGTTAGCATAATCTCCACTGAGTGATTGTTTGGATTGGGTATAACAGTCAGGGAGGAGCAGCAATGGCCAGTCCACCGCACTGCGGAAAGGCTTTCCCAAACTCAGCTCTGCTGATACACCTCAGTCTGAACCTGCTGCAATCCCCTCCCTCCAGGACTGAGCCAGGATCATGATCAGGCTAAGTGCATAATGCAGGAGACGCATGCACTCAGGGTACAGAACAAACCATGAGATTTATGGCTAGATTTGGATACAAAGAGGCTGAAGCACATTTTAAATGTAAGGGGAGAGACATTTGTTGGCAAAGGGACAGACTTTGTATCCTGATACTAAAGCGCCTTGAGATGCAGCTTTCTGCCAGTGCGAAGTACATACCCCCTTGAGGAGGAAGGTCCACGTGCGGGATCTGGAAGGACAGCACAGCCTTCCTCAGCCAGCCCAGGTGAGCCAGTGTGTTCCACTGGAGGTGAGGAAGCAACGTATTACCGCCAGGCACCACGAACTCGGTGACAGGCCAGGACTGGTCACAGAGCTGTTTGGAGGAAACCACCCCCGACAGGAACTGCAGCACGCTGTTGTACAGCTCAATGATAGCGCTGGGCTCTTGGGAGGGCAGGCCGGCCAAACGTCTCTCCTTCTGGTCATGGTAGAAGCGCCCGCTGAACTCACGGCTAACCCCATCCTCGATGAACTGCTGGAGGGTCTGGCAGCCGAGCTGTGGGGAGCTGGGGCACTGGGAAAGCAGCCATCGCACTGCCTCGGAGAGCTAGGGCACAAACATTGACAGGACAAACCAGTCAGCCAGGCCGTTTCAGAAGCTCTGCTCAATATTAACTAGTGACCCTTAGGACTCAATCCTGCAGCCCCGTTGGTTTCATACTCCGCGGTACAATGCGAACAAATCTCACAGCAACAACTGTGACATTCACAGCAGCAACTGTTAAATTTTGCAGCACCATTAATTTACTCTACCTCCATGAAACAACCTTAATTCCCACCCCACACAAGCACACCATGGTCAGAGCTGAAAACAGATATTGGCACAGAATCCATTGGTGACTGTTCCCAAGTGATGATTTCCAGAATGGGGTTTTGCATTCTGCTTTCCAGGCTGAATGGCTCGACTCCCTGAACCTCGGCTCTGGTGACTGGAATAGTCTGAAATTCCCCACACAGAAAGAAGCTATCTGATAGCAAAGGGCTCTAGGAGACAAAAGCATTATGAGATCCAATGGCTGAAAGTTGAACTCAGCCATGGTCACACTGGAAATAAAGGTGCAGATGTTATGAAAAGTTAATTTAGCCATTGGGGCAGATCCTCAAAGTTTGGGGCAGATTCTCTGTCACTTGGAGTTGTCTTTCCTAAAGACACACTCTAGCTCAACGTAAGCTCCTGGGCTTCATGCAGGAACCACTGGGTGGCTTCCTCTGGCTTGTGTTACAGAGAAGGTTTAGACTAGATGGTCCGAATGGTCCTTCTAGACTCAGAGTCTATTCATCTATGCAAAACGCAGACCGGAAGAACAGGAAATGTACTGGGTACATTCTGACTCCTTTAGGCTCAGTTATGGAAGTGGCCAGACAAGATCCTGTGTGGGGAGAAGGACAAAAGCCCCTCTCCCATTCAATGTAGAGGGTATTGGGAGGTGACCAGAGTCTGCAGAACTATCAGCTCAGCATGACCTGCACAGGATCCTTGCCAGCTCAGGATGCAAATCCCAAGGAACACTGACAGTTTCCAAGTACGCAAAAGGTGGGTTACGAGGAGGAGGGAGAAAAATCATTCTTGTGAACCTCTGAGGCTAGGACAAGGAGCAATGGGCTTAAACTGCAGCAAGGGAGGTTTAGGTTGGACATTAGGAAAAACTTCCTGTCCGGGTAGTTAAGCACTGGAATAAATTGCCCAGGGAGATTGTGGAATCTCCATCACTGGAGATTTTAAAGAGCAGGTTAGATAAACACCTGTCAGGGATGGTCTAGATAATAGTTAGTCCTGCCATGAGGGCAAGGGTCTGGACAGGATGATCTCTCAAAGTCCCTTCCACTCCTACAATTCTATGATACAAAGGTTTGCCCTTAATCCACCATAACATTGTTTGGTTAAATAGCAGAGACGCCCCCTTTTGCCAATATAAGGTGGAGACAGCTGTGGATTATATTATCCTGCCACTGAAGACAGACTCCATACATATGGTCTCCAGACCATACGTAGAGGACAGGCAGGAATATTGGCAGATGGGCAGAGTTAAGGTTGGGGCTGGAGCTTTAGCTGAAAATATTTGTGCTATTTTCTAATATTTTAAATAACAATATCTTCTGACACATAACTCTAGCCAAGTCCCACTCTGGCCAAAGGCTGGGTCAGTAGGACCGAAGTCTTCTGTGCACAAACTATAATAAAGCTCAGCTTTAGCAATGGGAAAAACCACCCACAAAACAAAACTCAGAGGGGTAGCTTAACATGCCGAGTTATTTACCATGTGGAGAACATTCCTCACCCGATGTGAACAACTGAGGTAGCAGAGACCTTAGGGATAAGCTTTTAAATATTTAATTTTGGAACTAGTGCTCCTACCCTGTTGGTGCCTTGCAAGTCACTGATCGAATCTGGAATCTCAACGATAATATAGTCTGAAATAAGCTGAGCTGAAATCAAATCCTGCAGCATCAAACCTGTAAAGGAAAAGCAATAGCTGAAATAGCAGCATTCTGCATTATTCATACACAGACAACAGCAGGAAAAAGGAACTTCTCCTATTCAGCCTATTCCCATTGAGAGCAGATTTACTGCTTCTCCGACTGCCCCATTCTTTCCCACACTGTAGAACAAAACACTACATGCAAAGTAAAACTGAAATCCTTGGAAAAAAAAATTCCTAAGACTTGGTTTCCCTTTTCAGTTTACAGTCTCTTTCCTAAGCTCTCTGGATTCGTGTTAGAGATCAGAGGATCCTTCCAGCTCACATCTATAGCTCTTAGCCAAATGCTGCATTTGGAGGAACACATTTATTACTCATTCTCTGCCTTGGGCATAATCCTAAATATTAATAATTATTTCAAGGCACAGAAAATCACACACCCTCTTCTACTTCCTTCTCTGTGGCCTCTTCTCCCCGCGTAGGGACTAGAACCACCAGAGGTACAATTGGATGGAAAGGCTTCGCCTGAAGGAGCTGTTTCAACTGCAGCAAAGCTGAAAGCCAGTAAACATCCTCCTCGGCCATGTCTTCGCTCCTCACTCTAGGGGGCAGCAGGAGAACAAGACCACTAGTTCCAAACAGATCCTTCTGTGCCTCAGCCACCTCAAGCTGCGAGTCACTGAGGGTGCCATGGGCCACCTGCACAAGCACAAAGGAGACAGTTCAGTTACAGCAAACAAGAGGGGTTCAAAGACCAAGCTAGCAACAGCGTTTCTGATGGGAGGCTCCTTCCTGGGAACT
This sequence comes from Chrysemys picta bellii, assembly GCF_011386835.1. Classification (NCBI taxonomy): domain Eukaryota; kingdom Metazoa; phylum Chordata; order Testudines; family Emydidae; genus Chrysemys; species Chrysemys picta. Next base: position 78,106,662 of record NC_088801.1, on the reverse strand, counting down.
TTATGGGAAGGGGAAAAAAAGCTTGTGGGGGAGGGAGAGAAAAATAAGCGAGACATTGAATAATGGCACATCATATATATATATATATATATATATACACAGAGAGAGAGAGAGACACACACACACACACACACACACACACACATATATCACATAAAAACTTCATAAAAGGAATTTTATTTAGGTTGCCAAGTCAAGCACTCAAAAGCTAGGAAACACCAGGATTAAAGCTGCCCGTGAAACCTTAATTTGGCACTCTTGTTATCCAATCACATAGTAGTTTTCAATTCTTGAAAAGGACTGAAACAAATAAATGAAAAATTACAACAGAAAAGAAAAAAGAGGAAAAGGAAAGGAAAAAATAGGGAAAACAAAAAATAAAAAAATTCAATTTCGATTTCAAACCATTTTCCACAAAAAGATACAATTTAGAATAATATTTTTATCGATAAATGTCTCTAAAGATAGATTTCGCCGTACACAAACCAATGGGAAAATATTTCCATCCATAAGCAAAATTTACAGATAGACAAGTAAGAAAAATGCTGCTTGAGAACCTACTAGAGTTTAAAGCTAAAATTTTGAAATATTATGCTGAAAATTTGCATTTAACAATTATAAAGTTTTAAGTCTCAATGTCTACAGTAAATAAATAATTATTGTCTGTCCACCCCCATTGCGTGAGCCCCCCCATATTTTGCCACAACTGTGAAGATTTAAATAGATGAATTTTTTTTTAAAAGCTTTAAAATAAACATTGATATTATCCATCAAAATTACAAAAGAAAAAATAAAAACTGAATTCTGCTAAACTGGACTATAAAGCTTTGAATAGGGTTAAAAAAAATGAACTACTGAGACTCCCTGACTGATATGACTTTGCAAATGGTGATGACACCACACACTGATAGCCTTGGCAAAGCATTCCTTAGCATCAGAGAGGTGATGGGACCAGGAAGCAGCACACGGCTAATAGAATGCTCTAACATACCTTTATACACAAGTTGACACAAACTGCCCGATCTCCTTGCATTCCAAAAGAGTTAAACAGTGCAAGTGTCTGGACTCTCTCCTCTGTGTTGGAGATCATATCCTTTGATCTTTTATCTCCCATAAATTTGGCTTTCAACCAATCCGCTAGTACCCTGTGAACAAAAAAGAAACCATCTTTTTCATTTGATATGATAAGTGGCACTCGCAGCAAAGTCTATAGTTAAACGACCACTCTCCATTATAAACCCCAATTTCCAGTTGCTTAGAACTTTGCCAAAGTTTAATTATTTGGGTTAAAACTTTCCATGCCCGATGTCTGCCTCATGTTTGTTTGTTTGTTCGTTCGTTCGTTCATTCATTCATGCAAAATGGCTCAACTGTTTCTGTGAATGAAGCTAGGGGAAAATAGGTAGCTTTGCCAACTTGAAGTTTAGCAGGGAGATAATCCTACAGGTCCCCAAGAAAATCCATCCAGATTGATCTCCGTTATTAGCCTCTGAAAATTGCCATTTGCACATGATCAGTTGAACATTTTGGAAGCTTGCTACTAAAATCGTCCTCCTCCAGGGACCAGTCCCAGAAAAAGTGTGAAATTTGTGCCTCTTCATAGACAGTGAAACACTCCAACCTGTCAGCTTTCCGAAGCACACACTTCACTGAACTTTCCCAACACCGATGAGTTATAATGAAAGCAAAATATTTTAACAACCAAAGAACGTGGATTAAATGATACCGAGTAAAAGGGATAAAGGCAGAAATGGTTACAAGCAAACACGCATCTAAAAGACTAAACTTAATCTGGAAAGATAGTCTTTGTTCAAGATGGTTTCTCTCACACACAGTCCCTTTCCAGCTTTTACTGGCCAACATCACATAGGAAGATCAGAGAGATCAAATCACTTAGTTTTTTGTCTCCTAAGGTGAAGGACAAAGATGGAGTCTCTCTCTGTTGCTGACATTCCCAAAGGGACTGGCTTTGTTTTACAAGTCAGGAAGGCCTCCCGCGGATTCAGTCTCTCGGGTGCAGGAACTATGCTAACTCTCTGTCTCAGAATCAGGATAACCCTCCGCTGGCTTCATATACTGATACTGTAATATATAAACTGAGGTAAACCTACATTTGTCTGGGCCAGATCTGTTAATCACCTTTACCTAGACTAGACAATCTGGTCTTGAACATGTTCTAGTAACATCATACAGAGGGAGTTCACAACTTCACATAATACACTGACACATGCATTTTACAATTATACTAATCACCAGCCTTCAGACGATACCTTAACACGATACCTTTTGGATAAGTATCATGACAGCAGAGTGTTGGGTGCAGTGAGTTGGCTGGCCTGCTGAGAGTCAGTGCACTGTATGCCTCGGTAGTAGGGGCTCTTAGAGTCATACATCTCCTGCTAGTGGTTGATTCACATAGGGGATAACAGACTATTACTGCTACCATTTATTGGCCCATGCTGTGAATCCAACTGTCCTGCTTGCAAACTTGTTGATGACCACTGCAGGGGTCAATATGGGGTTGCTATTGTCCCACATGATGGAATTTCTGTTTTTACAGTTAACTTTTTTAAAAAGGTAGGAAATTACATATGCGTTTCATACAGGTGCAATTTGTTTATTTATTTTAAAAACAGGGTCAGCAATCAACCAATAGAACAGCTTACCAAAGGGACCCGGTGGATTCTCCATCATTTTAAAGCTTTGAAAACAAGATTGGCTATCTTTCTAAAAGATACACTCCAGGCTCAACCACAAGTTACTGGGCATGATGAAGGAACTGTTGGGTAAAATTCTATGGCATGTGTTGCATAGGCGGTTAGATAAGATTATCACGATGGCTCCTTCTGTCCTTCGAATGAATGAATCAACAGAAAATATCACAAAAAACTATAATGAAAGAACATTAATGTTGTAAAGTCAAACACTCCAAGTTAGTAAATGTCAAAATAAAGGTTTCCCATGCCACCTTAATTCATCCCCCTTGTGCATATCCATTATGATACAGTCTTACCAACAATCCTATGTTTGTTCCATAGACCCCTGCCTCATTCAGTGCACAGGGTGGACAGTGAATGGGGCACAGAGTTGTGAGGAGATTCTGTTGGGTTGAAGGCACCGGACTGGACCCAAGAGTTGGGTTCTACTCCCGCTCTCTGCCACAAACTTCCTATGTGAAGCTGGACAAGACTGCATCAAATCCCATACACACCTGGAGCAGGATTAAAGTTCTCAATTCTCGCATTTCCTGGATTTCAAGTGCTTGACTTTGCAATGTTAATGTTCTTTTAATGTATGGGGTATGTAACAACAGTCCTAGGGTATGGAGATATTTATCTATGACAGGATGTGAGGGGTGAGAAAGGGAATGTGGGTCCATTGCCAGCAAAGGGTAAGGAATTTCACCTCTCTGCAGCAGAGTTACTAACTTTAGAAAGGAGCTAGAACACACTGAAGATTTAGCTAAATAAATCGGGGACATTCTACTGACCAATATTTCACCCCTTTGTCCTGTCATTCATTGCCTTTCTTTCTACCCAGGACATGGGGAACTACATTTCAGTGACAGTACAAACCCATCCCTGCCTCCATTCTGTCTCCATGACATGCAAGGAAACACCGGTTGGCTCCTCTGCTTACTGGCTGGGATCCTCTGCTTGACATCCTTCGTAACTTGGCAACACCAAGAGCACCTTCCAAAAGATCTGTTCTCGCTGAACTGGAATATGTTCAAGGATCAGTGCAGGCAGATCCAGGGGTGTCCATGCTGCATCACTTAAAGAGAGTGAAAAGTATATGAAAAATAATTAAATATCTTGAATTTTTTAACGACTCTTCCTTTTCGCCCTAAACTAGATTTAAAAAAAAAAGGTGATTTTTGCCCTGTTCCGTTCATTCCCTTGGAAGCACCTGGCATTGGCCACTGTTGGAATACAGGGTATTGGGCTAGATGGACTATAGGCAGATCTCATGTTCTTGAAAGGTCAGTGTGGCTGTTTGGGCAGCTGCGTGCTAAGGTAAGCAACATTTTGAAGCTGTGAACATTGAATCAATGAATGCAGTTACAGTCTGATGAAATTAAGAGCTAATGTAAATGCTTTCTTAAAATGTTTTGCTTTCCATAAAGGAGTTACAAGAAGTTACATGGACATTCAAAGCAAGGAAGTCTAAAGTTAGACCTACAAGACTAGATATTCAGACGATTTACATCGCCACCGCTCAGTTGACTTCAAGGGCTACACTGATTTACACCGGCTGAGAATCTGGCCCACAAGATTTGTCTTGCTTTGTGGGATCACATGCACACCCCCACTCTCTTCCCCACTGTGCCTGACTACTTTGATGTTGTAAACAAGCCAGGGCTTGAAGTTCATAAGAAGCCCACACAGGCAAGTGCCTGTGGGTTTAGAGAATACAATGAATGAGTAGGTTCTTTTGGCATCCTTTCAAACAACATTGAGAAAACTGGCTATTAGTTTATGGAATTTTCCCAGGAACCAGTAAAGAAGCCTTTAAACTCACTGATCCAACTTTCCAGCATCCTATCAAAGTTCTATATTTATCATTTTTCACCCCCTCAATCATTTCAGATTTCACCACATGTCAAATTGTCTGAAATTTCATGAGTGATCTGGCTGCAGAAGAGAATTTTTTGGGTAAGTTTTGGGGCTAACTGGACAAAAATCTTGGGATTGTTCAAAAAGTCATTTACTAATCTGGAAAAGTTTCCTAGCTTTTTTGCCGTGTCTCAGGAAGCAGTCTGCTTCCAAACTCCAACTTGATTTATTCTGTTCCCCTCAGCAAGGATGAAAAGCTTTGATTATTTTTGTCCACTTTGTTGAGTTAGTTTGGGAGTTACTGAATTCTCTTTTGTCAACCAGCGGGGAACATCATAGAGTTCACGAATTCCACCTTGTATGTGCTAAGTTACAGATGTCTGCAGCTGCATGTTAATGACTTCTTAAAATATCCACATGGACTAGCAGGGATCCTGGTTTTAGACTCTCTCTCCTTGGTTTATCTCTGTTCGGAGCAATGGTGTCTCTAGCTACAGCAGGTTTCTAGATACCAAAGTCATAAAGAAATGGCCTCCTAAAACTAAGGAAATTCTGCCCACCTCCTCCGCAACCATCATTACCTGTCTAACCTTCAGCTATGGGCTTCAGATCACTATTCTCTCCCAGAGAAGTCTACAGTTCTTACCAGCATTTAAACTACAATCCCAGTTCACTGAAGACAAAGATCTGATGGTCCTCTGCACTTATGTTACAGGCCAGAGACCACATCTCACTTATTGCTCTCTGCATATAAGCCATACTAGACTCTGCCCCATCTGCCACTCCACACACTCTCCCAGTATCAGTCAGACACTCTACAGATACAGGCACAAGATCAGGGTTATTATATTTTGGAGGATCCACCCTTCACCCACCCTCAGTTACATATATTCATGGGGACTAGTCTGAAAAGTCTGCCAGAGATCGATTCACCACTCCGCACCTACATTTTCAGGGCACACAGCATCTTTGTGCTAATGTAGCTTTAATGAAACTCCAACTTACCATAGCAGCTGCTGGTAAAAGTACTGAACTTTCATTTGGTGCTTCGTCCTGTTTCTCAGCCATCTTAACCTGGAAACAAAGAGGCAGGCTGGTCAGGAGGTATCAAAGGTGTTGAGTCCCCTCTATAACACGTGTAGGTCTGCAAGAGCTAGGAGTGCTCATCTGTGCACCAAGCAAGCCAGAACACTTAGGAAACTTACTACAATGGAAGAAGATCAGAGAAAAATTCTCTCTGGGTTTTCAGTTTGTTTCTCATATGTGTCTGACTGCAATGTGTACAGCCAGTGTCGTTTTTGTGAGGGTCCTTCACAGGACAAGTGATATAAACAGATGTGCTTGTAAAACAAAATTTATATGGTCAGGAACCTGTGATCATGTGAAATTATTTTAATTTACCTTTTGAAACTGACTAGATTTCAGGTTAGCTGTGAGAGTGCTTTTACCTGGTGCAGGAGATTCCCAGATTTCCTGCGTGTCCTAGGTTTACAATTCTCTTAGTTAGGTTCTCCTCAGCAATAGGACACTCTGCACTGGGGGATAATGCCTTCAGTTTGTTTTTCGGATCCACACAACAGGGAGCTGCTGGGAATGCCCTCATCTGACGCTTCAGCTTCTTCCGCGCTGCTACCACTTCCCTCCATCTTTAAAAGAGAAAATATGTATATGCTATACTAATGAATGGTGCTTGCTAAATCTCACATTATTTTCACAGATTTTCTGTTCAGAGTTATTCTTCACTATTCACTTGCTGGAGCTACTTTAGCACCTTAGGTTTATTAGCCGTGCAAAGCAGAAAAGGAGAGATCACTCACCTCACAGTGATTCGAGTTCTTCAAGATGACCCTGAACAAAAGGATTTGGATCTTGCTCCACCTTGTCACTTTACATAGTACACTGTTGCCTTGTTGTCTAGTATTAATCTGAGTGACCTCGTATGACATGAAGGAAGTGTTGGCAAGCATATCCTACTGCTCTTAGCTCCAAGATATTGATAAGGTGCACCGATTCCTGTGCCAACCATTTGCCTTGTGCTGTGTCTCCCTGTAGATGAGCTCCCATCCCAACAGAGATGCATCCGTTGTGAGGGTTTTCAAAGGTGCTGGATGCAAGACCTTCTGTGGATCTTTCCACCATGTAAGAGAGTTCAACACCTTCCAAGGCACTGTGATGTGCTTGGAGAGACTGCCTATTTGGGGTGTATTCTGTTCTTATCCATATCTGGAGGCATCTGAGGTACATCCTCATGTTGGGAGTCACATATGTGGAGGCTGACATGTGGCCCAAGACTTGTAGACAGGTCCCCCCTATTGTTGGCAGGCTGCCAATAGGTTGGCTAGGGTGAAGAATCTCTCTTCGGGTAGCTAAGCTCTTGCTGTTGTGGAGTCTAAGGTAGTGCCTATAAAGTCTATTCTCTGAACAGGAGACAGTTCTGTGGTTGATGCAGAGGATTTTCTGTGGTTGATGCAGAGGCCCAGAGATTGGAATAAGGTTAATGCCCTGGATGTTGCCTCCTGTACCTCTTGAGGTGTCTGGACCCTGAGAAGCCAGTCATCCAGATACGGGAACACTGCTATTCCCACTGACATAGACAAGTCAAACTGTAAGACTACCACTCAGAGAATCTTTGTGAACACCCTCAAGGATGTGGAGAGTCCGAAGGGGTGAACTCGATACTGATAGTGATCTGCCCCACCATGAATCTTAGAAAATGCTTGCGTGAGGGTGGATTCCTACATGGAAGCAGGCGTCCTGAAGGTTGAGGGCAGCGAACCAGTCTCCTGGATTTCAGGATGGAATTGCAGTGGCTAGTGTCACCATTCTAAAGTGTTGTGCTAGAACATAGATGTTCAAGTTCCTGAGGTTAAGGATTGGTTTCCACCCTCTGCCTTTCTTGGGAAGAGGAGGTTAGTTACCTGTAACTGGAGGTTCTTTGAGATTTGTGGTCCCTATCTGAATTCCACTGAGGACAGAGCTGGAGAATCGGAAAGTTGTCTGTTGGTCCATGCATGTGCCCTTGCTCTGCCTCATGGTTTTGTCTGAGGTGATAAAGGGCGGGGTGGAGTGGCCATGCCCTCAGCTCCTTCTCCACCGCAACTCAAACAGATCCGCAACAGAGGGGAAGGAGGATGGAAAGTGGAATACAGATAGGGACCACACATTTCAAAGAACCTCCAGTTACAAGTAAATAACCTCCTCTTCTTCTTCTTCTTCAAGTGACAGTGCCTAATTCGGAGAAGGGTGCGAGGAAGAGAATGGAAGGGTTCATCAAAGGACAGCCATGTCAAATGAGGGGTCTGTTACAGAGGCCTGGTCTACACTATGAGTTTAGGTCGAATTTAGTAGCATTAAATCGAATTAAGTCTGGACACGTCCACATGACGAAGCCCTTTTTTCCGACTTAAAGGGCCCTTTAAACCGGTTTCTTTACTCCACCTCCGACGAGGGGATTAGTGCTGAAATCGGCCTTTGCGGGTCGGATTTGGGGTAGTGTGGACGGAATTCGACGTTATTGAGCTATCCCACAGTGCTTCATTGTGACTGCTCTGGACAGCGCTCTCAACTCAGATGCACTGACCAGATAGACAGGAAAAGCCCCGCAAACTTTTGAATTTCATTTCCTGTTTGCCCAGCGTGGAGAGCACAGGTGACCACGCAGAGCTCATCAGCACCATGATGGAGTCCCAGGATCGCAAAAGAGCTCCAGCATGGACCGAATGGGAGGTACGGGATCTGCTCGCCATATGGGGAGACAAATCAGTGCTAGCTGAACTCCGTAACAGTAAACGAAATGGCAAAATATTAGAAAAAGTCTCAAAGGCCATGAAGGACAGAGGCCATAACAGGGATGCACAGCAGTGCCGCGTGAAAATTAAGTCTTGCACCAAGGCATAATGTGCAGCGAAGGTATGCACCGAACTCCATGCGGCTGCCCTACATATATCTGGAAGCAGCACATTGTGCAGGGCAGCCATAGTCAATGTGAGCATGCTTGTGGAATGGGCTCTCTCTGCAAGGGATGGAGACAGTTCCGATAACCAATAGAGCGTAATGCACCCGAATATCCTCTGTATGATCATCTGCTCTTTAATCCTTTCAGCTATAGCGATAAATGGTCTAGGGGGACTTCCTGAATTCTCTTGTCCTTTACAGGTAGAAGGCCAAGGCTCTGCAGACTCCGAGAGGGAGCGAAGGTGCTACTCCTCTGTTGACACATGAGGCTTCGGAAAGAAAGCAGGTAAGTGTATGGGTTGGTTGAGATGAAAGCAGAATACAACCTTTAGCACAAACTTGGTGTGCAGGCACAGGGAAACTTTGTCCTTATCCAACATGGTTAAAGGAGGGTCCACCATCATGGTCCCCAGTTCGCCCACCCTTCTTGCAGAAGTAACAGCTATCAGGAAGTTGACCTTCATGGAAAGGGGAGACAGGAAGCACAAGGCCAGAGGTTTGAAGGGTGATTTCATTAATGTCAAGAGGACACGGTCGAGGTCCCATTGAGAAGCAACAGGTTGAACTGGTGAAAAGCTTCTGAGGAGACCCTTCCAAAACCTGGTAGTCAATAGACGTGTAACTACAGAGTGACCTTCCAAGTGGGGGTGGAAGGCAGTGATAGCTGCTCTGTGGACCTTGACAGAACTGAGAACGAATCCTGACATTTCAAGGACAGAAGGTAGTCCAAAAGAAGGGGAATGTCCACATCGTTGGGGGCAAGACTCCTCTGTGGGGCCCAAGAAGTGAAGTGCTTCCACTTGGCCCATAGGAACGCCTTATGGATTCTTTCCTGATGCTTGAGAGGATGTCTTGTACTGCCAGCGAACAATCCCATTCTAGCGAAGATCCCATCCAAAAACCAACCTTCGAGGTGAAGTATCTCCGGATCGCGATGCCTGATCCTGCCTGTGTGTTGCATGAGCAATTCCAGGAAAGATGGCAGGGGAAGCAGGGGATGCGCTGACATGTGGGGAAAGTGGGGAAACCAGAACTGGCATGGCCAGAATGGGGCAATCAGAATAACCGGTGCTCTCTCCCACCTGATCTTGTGGAGGACTCGTGACTGCAGCAGTAATGGGGGAAAGGCATAATTGATCTGGTCCGACCAGCGGCAAATGAGAGCATCACTTTGGGAATGGCATAGAGACCACTTCTGAAGCAGTATGTAATGCACTTGCTGTTGGAGCAGGATGCAAAAAGGTCCCTGGTCAGAGTCCCCCATCAGGTGAAAACGTCTCTAAGGTGTCGTGGAGCTCCCATTTGTGGTTGGCCATGAATTTCCTGCTGAAAGACTCTCCAATTATGTTCTGAGTCACCAGAAGATAGGCTGCCAACAACAGGCACTTGGCACCAATCCCATAGACAAATCACTTACACACAGAGCAAAGACGACCTCGTGTCCCCTTGTTTCTTGATGTAATAAATGGTGGTGCTGTTATTGGACATGATGGAAGCATGGATGGAAGAAATGCGCAACATGCTCTTTGGACTGCCTGAAGCTCCATAATGTTGATGTGCATTCTGGATTCCCAAGGGAAAACTACAATAAACCTACAGTAAAAACAACAACTCTTTACAATTCTAAAAATGGCTTTTTTTTTTTTTTTTAGGTGCATCAGAGAGAGACAAGAGGATAGTAGCAGCTCCAACTTGGACCATGCGGTGGTGAGAAGGAACTGAGGGCGCAGTTGGTCTTTCCTGTCCTTTATCGTCTCCGACAAAACCATGAGGTGGAGCAAGGGCACGTTCCCGCAGTGGAATACAGTAGGGACCATCACTCGCAGAACCACCAGGAAGTAATTCAAATAGAACCCTCTTCCAAAGAACTTTTGTGGGACCAGTTCTATGGCTCCCAGAAGAAGAGAGTGGACCTCTTGTTTTAAGAGTTCCTTGTAAGAGGGGTCCCTGAAGAGAGGGGGGTGAGAAGGAGGAACAGCATGGAAGTGGACAGAATGGCCCACTTTGACAACTTCCTGTATGCACTTGTCTCAGGCAGGAAGCTAGTTGTTTTCCAAAGGGGGGAAGGTACTCACATGATCGGTGATCTATTGGAGTAGAATACTTGATGACCCAACCGAGATGTCAAAAGTTTCTTAGACTGTTTGGGTAGAAGCAGGGGTGGGAGGTGCGCTGATTGTAGTAGAACGGTCTTTGAGCAGTTTGGGATCTATAAAACTCTCTTCTCATTGCAGACATACAAATCCCCTGTGATCACAATGTCACTCTGGGGTCCCTGAAAGTATGGAGAGAGGAGTCTGTATACTGACCAAAGAGCCCTTGAAACGGAAGGTCTTCCACTGTGTTTTCAACTTCTCTTGAAAGTCCTGAGGATTGGAGCCAGGATGCTCTTCTCATGAGCACCACTGTGGCCATGGACCTGACAGCTGTACCAGAAGCATCTAATGCAGCCTGCAGAGAAGTTTTCATGACCAATTGTCTTTCAGTGATAATGGACTGAAATGAATCTTTCTGGTCTTGTGCCAAATGCTCATTAAAATGTGTATACTTGGAGTACGTATTGAAGTCATATTTAGCCATTAAGGCCTGGTAATTGGCAATGTGAAATTGGAGAGTGGCTGATGAATAGCTCTTCCTTCCCAGGAAGTCCAGCCTTTTTGATTCCTTACCTGATGGAGAGGGCCTACACTGAATCTGACAGTCCCTCTCATTGGTAGCCTCCACCACAAGGGAGTTGGGGTTAGGGTAGGAGAAGTAGCACTCTGTTCCTTTGGGTGGGATGTAGTATTTCTCATCTGTCTGCTTACAGGTCGGTGGAATTGTGGTAGGTATTTACCACAGGTTATATTTGCATGAGATAACAGTGCCTCATTGATAGGTAAAGCAACCTTTCCCTGAGGACTGATGTTCAGGATGTCCACCAGGGAATGTTTGGACTCTTGCCCCTCCCTCTAGTGGAATACTGAAGGGAGTTCTCTAGCCTTTTCATGAGTTCCTGGAATGTCTTGAAATCACCTGCATACGAGGGAGGTGGTGGCATCACCACCTCATCTGGATATGAAGATGACTTTCCAGAGGGATCTCCGCTGTCTGAGGCTCCTGTTCCTCTTATACATCTTTTGATAATGGAGAGCAGCATGGTACCAATGTGCATTGTACTAGAGGATTTTCTGTAGAAGCTGGTAGTTGGTATGGTACTGATGGGTACCAGTGCTTTTTCCTAGACATTATATTAAGTTGCTCACCGTAATGGCCTCTTAGGTACCAGGAGTCCCACTGGGGAGAGGGATAAGGGAAGGGATGCCAATGATAGTCATAACCTCTGGGCCTATGATGTTCTGGAAGGTTCCCCAGGCCCATCTTCATGCAAGGGGCTCATGGAGGTAGGGTAGTATGGTACCCGAATGGATCCCTGTCCTGAGATCTCTGAGGCCAAGGAGTCTTCCCCTGAACTAAGCGGGGGGGAGGGGGGGGGGGAGAGGGGGTGGTTTGAGGTCTTATTACCTAGGGCTGCAGACAAAGCAGCAACGGTATCTATGTCTGCGACATAGAGGCCAATGCACAAGGAGGGAAGCAGACCCTTCGGGAGCTAACACATGCTCCCCCAAGCATCACAGGCAGCTGGAATGTCCATCGCTGCGGAAAAAGGACCTCTGGTAAGTCTCACAGGCCTGAAACCCTGGGGTCTTGGGCATAGCAACTATATTCCAACACAAAATCAAAGAAAATGAAAAGGAGGGGATGGAGCTTTCCCAACCAACACAAAATAAAGTGAAGTGAAATAAAGGTATATGGAAATAGAATAATTCAAAGAAAGAATGATCAAACCAAAGAAGTAAAACAATAATGCACAAGTTAAGGCGGGAAGCCAAATACAACAGTCAGTAGTCTCCATCTCAAGTTGCAGGTGGTAGAGAAAGAACTGAGCGATGGCAAGATTGTGCATCCCAATATGCCCTCACTCAGAGCACGGAGGTGCCATTCTACACAGGCACAGACCTGCAAATACTACTTTCTAGTCTCCACTCAAGAGTGCACAGGTGTGTGCATATCCTATGACGGGGCACCTATAAGGACGTGTACTTGAAGAACTAATGTTGTCCCACAACATACATTGGCTATGCCAGCATGACAGCAGTAAGTCACCCACTACCAAAAACCTGGACAGGGTGGCACACACTGACAATTAGGAGGCCTGCTTTTTGCTCTGACTTGCTACCACTAACATCAACAGTTAAAAGTCACAAGAGCTAGAGTGTTCTGGCAGTCGCACATTAAGGAGCTGAGTCCCAGAAGTGAGAATTCTATTCCGATTGCATCTTTAGATAAATATTCTTCTTAATTTCAGTGTTTACTCTGTGCTTGTACAGCATTTGGTGTATAATCCATTTAATTGCTTCCCTCTGGATTATAAAACAGCTCCCCTCTTGCTGAAAATAATACACCTTAAATAGTTTTTGAAAGGAATTCTAAAAATCTATAGAACATGCTACCTAAAAGATGCTTTATCAGAAGTTAGACTATCTATATATTAGGATTCCAGGTCTGCTATTCTGTAAACTAGAACATCTATGCGCAGTGATGGAAATAGCTACAAGCACAGCTGAGAGCTTTTTTTCTTCAGAATAGCATCAGGCTCAATCATCACTGGGATTTGGGGTCTGTTCCTGTCCAATTCGTAAATTTTCAGCTACTAGTGGCATTTTTACACTTTAGAAATGACACCTGCGTGACAGCACGGGCTTTCATCTTGTCTGTTACATTCAATCCGTTTCAAAACATTTGAGCTGACAATATAGAAAGAAATGTTTTGTATTTACACCCTCAGTCCGTAACAAGGAGCACTGACCCTTCCCTAGTAATCTTCCCAGTCATCTTCTTTCACACAATCCATTGAGAATGTATTTCAGATCCAGTGGCTGGTGACTGGACACTAGATGTGGAGGGCTCTGAGTTACTACAGAGAATTCTTTCCCAGGTGTCTGGCTGGTGGGTCTTGCCCATGTGCTCAGGGTCTAACTGATCCCCATATTTGGGGTCAGGAAGGAATTTTCTCCCAAGTCAGATTAGCAGAGAGGGGTTTTCCCCTTCTTCTGAAGCAGGGGGCACTGGTCACTTGCAGGTTTAGACTAGTGCAGGGGTAGGCAACCTATGGCACGTGTGCCAAAGGCGGCACGCAAGCTGATTTTCAGCGGCACTCACACTGCCCGGGTCCTGGCCACCGGTCCGGGGGGCTCTGCATTTTAATTTAATTTTAAATGAAGCTTCTTAAACATTTTAAAAACCTTATTTACTTTACATACAACAAGAGTTTAGTTATATATTATAGACTTATAGAACGAGACCTTCTAAAAAGGTTAAAATGTATGACTGGCACGTGAAACCTTTAATCAGAGTGAATAAATGAAGACTCGGCACACCACTCCTGAAAGGTTGCCGACCCCTGACTAGTGTGTCAAGGCTGGATTCTCTGTAACTTGAAGTCTTTAAATCATGGATTTGAAGACTTCAGTAACTAAACCAGAGGTTAAGTGTCTATTACAGTAGTAGTGAGCGAGGTTCTGTGGCCTGCAATGTGCAGGAGGTCAGAATAGATGACTGTGATGGTCCCTTCTGGCCTTAAAGTCTACGAGATCTTTACAGTCTCCCTCACATGCAGGAAAGCAGATGGGCCTTGCAGTGTGCCCTGAAGAATCAATACCCCAGGGCTTTTTCCGACTGGGGTGAGGGAATTCCAAAGCTCCACAAAGATGGCCCTGCCACCCCCCCGTGACCCTAAGAGTCCCTTTATGACTACCGACAAATGGCGCATTCATACTGTTGTCAAAATATTTAGTTAAACAGGGTCTTGTAAGGTATCATCTGTAAACCGGTGACACGCTGGTCATGAATATCAGGGTGCGATGTATGTATGGGTTGTGTGTATAGAGTTGTGTGTGTGTGCTGGGAATACGTTCATAAAACAAGGTGCGGAGGCAGCTGATAAACAAGCCTGCCCTAGACAAAGGAATGTGGATTTACTTGTCTGCATGGATCATGCTAACCCCTGGATGAGAAAACAGCATGGCTTGATTACAAGCAAAGGACAATGAAAGGATATTTGACTCTAAGGTAAATAAAGTGATCAAGACAATGGAGAAAGCAAGTTGACCAGAGGATGAAGAACGGGCTTGGTGCCTGCTCCCCAAAGAACATACAGCAAGGGAGAGGAACTTTGTCTGGGTTTACTTTTCAAAGAATACATTTCAAAGGTTTTCAGGGAAGAAAGGGAACTCCTCATTTGTTATCCAACACTGATGGAACTAAGGGATCAGTGCCCCCTGATTCTGTGAACAGCTAATCCTCCTTCTTGAGGGGCTGGAGTTACTGAGAGCTTGATGCGACTGAGAAAGTTGCTTACGTAAAGATTGGAGCTTGCTAAAGTCAAGTTTTAGATATTAGAAACTTCCCATTGTTGTTTTGTTTTAACCACATCTTTTTCTCTTGCTTAGTATCACTAAAATCCAAGTTCTTTATTAATAAACGTATGTGTGGTTTTATAAGCCATCTCAGTGCAGTGTATTAAAGTGTGGATCCTCAGCTAGACTGACAGGCTGGTGGGTGTACTCTCTTTGGAGGCAGCAGACTTGGTAATTTTTGTGAGTGTCCAGCAATAGAGAGTGGATTCTACAGAGGAACGCTCTTCCTGGAGGTTCAGGAACTGGGATTCACCGAACGTTACCCACAAGACAAGGTTAAGACTGGCAGAGTCCAAAGGAGTTTTCTGGGGAATAGGACAAATTGGTGTGGCAGGGAGCTGACACACAGTTTAAACTCCAGCAAAACTCTCCCTTGTTGAGGCAGTAGGGGCAACACAAGGCTTATGGTTCTGGGGGTGGCCCTAGAAAGCGTCTCACCCCCACCCTCTCTTGTCTGAGTGAGGCTCCAAGCCAGCACCCCACTGATCTGGCAATATGGCACAGGGAAAGAGACAGCTTTTGGATAAGTAGGTCCTGGGCTATTTAGAGCTTTATTAACCCCCTCCCCCCCCAAAAAAGTCTTAAATACTAATCAGTGCTTAATAATTAGCCAATGTAAACCAAAAAAACACTGGTATCATGTGCTCCTGGCAGGATAAACAGTGTAAAACATGAGCTACTAAATTCTGTACCAGCATGAGTTTCCAGATAGATTTAAGCTGTAGTCCACGTAGAGCAGTGGCTCTCAAACTTTTGTACTGGTGACCCCCTTTCACATAGCAAGCCTCTCAGTGCGACCCCCCCTTATAAATTAAAAACACTTTTTTATATATTGAACACCATTATAACCATTATAAATGCTGCAGGCAAAGCGGGGTTTAGGGTGGAGGCTGACAGCTTGTGACCCCCCATGTAATAACCTCGCAACCCCCTGAGGGGTCCCGACCCCCAGTTAGAGATCCCCTGACGTAGAGCTTGTTAAATAGTCTAATCTAACATGTTGTTTCCCCTTTCCCCAACTTCTGTTTATTTGTTTGTCTCTCCTTAGATTGGGAGCTCCTCAGGCAGGGACTGTTCCCTCTTCTCTGTCTGGAAACCACTTAATAGGGACTATCAGAGAGAAACAGTATACTCAGATTAGCAAATGCTACCACTGATCCTGTTAGAGACCACTTGATGGTCTTCTCAAGAACAGTGTCTGTGGTATGGTTTGACAACTCACCGCTGCAGATATTTGCAGAAACACTGGAGCTCCTGGAGGGTCTCCTTGGCACTCTGGAAAATCTCCTCTTCCAGAAACAGCTGCATTACATCAGCACAGACTTCCTCTGAGCAACGGGCAATGCGGGCTTTTCGGTCTCTTTCCAAAGCATACCTGGTGCAGAATGAAACAAAATGAGATTCCAAGGCAGAAATGCTCACTAAGCAGCATGCATGACAGTAAATGCTAAAAACAGCTGTAGTGGAAAAGGTAGGTATTTCTAGCACAGATAAAACTTAGAGAATTTTTCCACTTCAAGGTCCCAGAAACAAAGACAAGGTTTTCATCTCGAGGCCAAAAGACCAAAAACATCAAGACATTTGATCACGGCCTTGGATAGACCAAGAGACTACTACACTTGACCAGAGCTCAGAGAGCCGAGTCATTTAAAATCATTCCACTTTCTGGAAGCCACTAGATTTCTAAGTCACTGGACTTCTGTAAGTTTCTCCTTTGAAAAGAAAAAGCATAGGTCTTTCTTATCTAGGGGAACAGAAGCTGTGCACCTGTGAGGGGGGGGGGGGAATTCAAGGCCTTTACACTGGAAAGAATGCAAGTATTAGTCTCCAAAGGGGTTTGTAGTCCCTGTTCAAGGACACATACACAACCCTCCCACACACACATTCCCAAGTACCCATCCAGAATCCTAATCATCCCCTCATATTTCCTCCACTTCTAACTCATCCTCTTCTACTCATGGCCACTGCCTTTCCAGTCAGTGCTGATTTGTGGAAGAAGAGCATGGGAGATCTGTACTACACACCATGTTCATAAAAGCGTCTCTCTTTGTTAGAGTACTGTGGTGAGGCTTGTTCTATAGAACACTAAGGGTTAATTCCTGCTAGAGCTCTCCACTACATACAGGCAATAACTAAGTTAATTGTTGGTGCTTAATGGACAATGCACTGAATGCACTTCTGGAAATTGACCTCCAATCCCCGGTGAGATGCATAATGGTACCAGACTCAGAACCGGTGATAGCCCATTGGGGAGCCTAAGCAGGAATATTTTTTGCCAGCCCGTAATAATAACAAAAACCGAATAGATGGACCCCTTGAGCTGCTCGGGGCCCAAAGCAATTGCTTAGTCTGCTTATGCCTAACGCCAGCACTGACCAGACTGACCAGGTTCAGGGGTTCCAGGACAGACAAAGGAACTCTGAAATGGGTAAAGCCTGACTGTGAACTCAGGGCAGGGGACAGAATAAGGCAGAGACTGCAGGCTCTCTCTCCTAACCCTGAGCCTGGAACAAGTGGGACCTAACTACAGACATGCCAACTCTCTTAAATGGATACAAGAGTCATGATTTCCGAGGGCTTGTCTACACTGGCAATTAACAGCGCGAAAACGTTCTCGCTCAGGGGTGTGAAAAAACACCCCCGAGTGCAGCAAGTTACGGCGCTGTAAAGCACCAGCGTAAACAGTGCCCCAGGGCTGGGAGCGACACCCCTGGTTGAGGTGGTTTTTTTGGAGCACTGGGAGAGCTCTCTCCCAGCGCTGCACCACGACCACACAAGGCACGTCAAAGCGCTGCCGCAGCAGCGCTTTAGTGTTGCCAGTGTAGACTAGCCCTGAGTGAAAATAAACCTCACTCATGATCTTGCTATAAAACTCTCAAATGTCAGGATTTTTTTCAGCCGCAACACATTCTTAAAATGGGTTTACAGTCAAACAGGACAAACAAAGGAATGTGGTTTCTCCACTGGGTAGTTAATCCCAAAGTACTTTGAAAGACAATGAGAATTCATTTATATATCAGACAAACAAAGCTATCAAGCTAACAAGTGGAGGTGGGGGGAGAGACACCCCAGCAGGGAAAAGAAACTTCATCTGAGGTATAAAGAAGAGGGGGAGAGCCAAACCTCAAATAAGCAACTGAGGGCTTGTCTACATTCCGCAGCTTTTAGCGACAAGGCTGGGTCGACACAGCCTTGTCGCTAAAAGTCAGCGTGTGTGAACGCTCTCTGTCGGTATATTGTTGGCACTTTTGCCAACAAAATACTTCCAGCCCCACGAGCAGCAGTAACTTTGTCGGCAGGAGCGACAAAGCTGCGTTCAAACTGCCACTTGCGTCGGCAAAACGTTTGTCTTTCATGGGGGGGGGCTTTTTTAAGTACCCGTGAAAGACAAAAGTTTTGTCAACAACATCGCAGTGTAGATTCATAGATTCATAGATTATAGGACTGGAAGGGACCTCGAGAGGTCATCGAGTCCAGTCCCCTGCCCGCATGGCAGGACCAAATACTGTCTAGACCATCCCTGATAGACATTTATCTAACCTACTCTTAAATATCTCCAGAGATGGAGATTCCACAACCTCCCTAGGCAATTTGTTCCAGTGTTTAACCACCCTGACAGTTAGGAACTTTTTCCTAATGTCCAACCTAGACCTCCCTTGCTGCAGTTTAAACCCATTGTTTCTGGTTCTATCCTTAGAGGATAAGATGAATAAGTTCTCTCCCTCCTCCTTATGACACCCTTTTAGATACCTGAAAACTGCTATCATGTCCCCTCTCAGTCTTCTCTTTTCCAAACTAAACAAACCCAGTTCTTTCAGCCTTCCTTCATAGGTCATGTTCTCAAGACCTTTAATCATTCTTGTTGCTCTTCTTTGGACCCTTTCCAATTTCTCCACATCTTTTTTAAAATGCGGCGCCCAGAACTGGACACAATACTCCAGCTGAGGCCTAACCAGAGCAGAGTAGAGCGGAAGAATGACTTCTCGTGTCTTGCTCACAACACACCTGTTAATGCATCCCAGAATCATGTTTGCTTTTTTTGCAACAGCATCACACTGTTGACTCATATTTAGCTTGTGGTCCACTATAACCCCTAGATCCCTTTCTGCCGTACTCCTTCCTAGACAGTCTTTTCCCATTCTGTATGTGTGAAATTGATTTTTCCTTCCTAAGTGGAGCACTTTGCATTTGTCTTTGTTAAACTTCATCCTGTTTAACTCAGACCATTTCTCCAATTTGTCCAGATCATTTTGAATTATGACCCTGTCCTCCAAAGTACTTGCAATCCCTCCCAGTTTGGTATCATCCGCAAACTTAATAAGCGTACTTTCTATGCCAATATCTAAGTCGTTGATGAAGATATTGAACAGAGCCGGTCCCAAAACAGACCCCTGCGGTACCCCACTCGTTACGCCTTTCCAGCAGGATTGGGAACCATTAACAACAACTCTCTGAGTACGGTTATCCAGCCAGTTATGCACCCACCTTATAGTAGCCCCATCTAATTTGTATTTGCCTAGTTTATCGATAAGACTATCATGCGAGACCGTATCAAATGCCTTACTAAAGTCTAGGTATACCACATCCACCGCTTCACCCTTATCCACAAGACTCGTTATCCTATCAAAGAAAGCTATCAGATTGGTTTGACATGATTTGTTTTTCACAAATCCATGCTGGCTGTTCCCTATCACCTTACCACCTTCCAAGTGTTTGCAGATGATTTCCTTAATTACTTGCTCCATTGTAGACAAGCCCTGAATCAATTGGGGAAAAAAATCCCCACATTTGAGAGTTCTAAAAATGAGGCTTAATTTTATTTAGAAATCCTGTCAGCCGCCAGGGGCGCGGCTGGGGCTGTAGCTGTCAGCCCTGGGTGGCTGCTCCCCTGCCAGTGTGGAAAGTGGGAGAGGGGACCCCACTGCAACCCCCCCAGGCCTGGGAAGGGTGAAGAATCCTAAGGAGCAGAGGTGAGGCTGGGAGGGCTGAACTATGGCATGGTGGCTGCAGGAGGGCTGGTGAGGAGGGTGAGGGCTGAATTAATGGTAGGTTCTGGGCAGACAGGGTGAGTGGTGGGAGGGTGAATTAATGGGGTGGTGATGATAGGGGCTGGGGGACTGAACTGGGGACTGAACTGAGGACGGGGCTGAACTGAGGGGAGTTGGGTGGGGGCACAGGATTAATTGTTTGAAAATT
The DNA here is from genome assembly GCF_011386835.1 of Chrysemys picta bellii. NCBI lineage: Eukaryota > Metazoa > Chordata > Testudines > Emydidae > Chrysemys > Chrysemys picta. Next base: position 78,086,498 of record NC_088801.1, on the reverse strand, counting down.
TAACCAAATGATGTTCTTCACAATGGTTCCATTCACCCTGTATTGGGTCCAACAAAAGGAGCAGCGAGATGTCTGCTTGCCAGAGTCTTACTTTCTCAGGAAAGAAGTTTACAATGCAGGCATTGTGTTATATAACATACTGTGCACTCTACATAGCTAATGTTGCACTTACTTTAATTCACTAGCTGAAGTCTCTTGAACACCTTCCTTTATTACTTCTTCTGTCAGCTCTGCACCCACTGAATGGCTCAACTGTTTTATCAACCGTTCTCTTTCCTGCTTCTGCCTAAAGGATGGAAACAAATTATACACAAATAAGGACTGGCAAAACCTGTTTGATGATCTGTAACACACACATGCCATATCAACACCACAGATAAATTCGAGACACAATAATTAACCTCCACATTGGGCTAGTCCAATTTTTCATGCTTTTCTTTCTAAAAGTAGCAGAGGCAAATGTTCTGCAGCACGACCAGCTTTGCAGGGGGTGAGACCTGTCCCCCCGCACCATTACAATACTTAATGGGAGAGAACTCCTAAGCCACTGCCCGGGCAGCTGGCACCGTGAGAGATGAGGGGCTGCCACCCTTTTCACCCCCTAGAAGCCAGAAGGGAGGAGGAAGTGGCAGGACTAGGGCCCAGTTTCACACTCAGAAGTTTTGGGGTGACAGTGGTATGTGGGGGCACATGAGAACTCCTGCTGCATATCCACCCAGTGTTCTACAGGCAGGAGACACATGATACATGGGACAAGGAGAAACTGCTCTGTAATGTTTTAAGAATGCTGTATGTTGGTTTCTTTATGGGAATGCTTATTATATGAATATATAAAACAAAATCATTAAGAGGTAACTGTAGATACATAAATAAATAAATAAATAAATAAATAAATAAATGGAGATATCCTATCTCCTAGAACTGGATGACCTTTCAAGGTCCCTTCAAGTCCAGCCCCCTGCCTTCACTAGCAGGACCAAGTACTGATTTTGCCCCAGATCCTTAAGTGGCACCCTCAAGGATTGAACTCACAACCCTGGGTTTAGCAGGCCAATGCTCAAACCACTGAGCTATCCCTCCAGAAAAGGAGTGCCAGAACATCCCTAGGTACTTGGCAAAACCTTTGCTCTGTTATTTGTTCCAAGGGTGGAAAGATACAATTACTCTCAGACTATCTGCTACATGGCAGACAAAGAGCTAACTCAATGCTGTGAAGTTTTACACATCTCCAGGAAGGAAGACCATTGCCAGAGTTTAACAGACAAGACAGTGAATCTACTGCTGGAAGTCTATCTGCAACCTCCTGCCTCAGCAAGATGCCCGGGGTCCCAGGTCAAATAAAGGGACTTTGAAATAGATAAAAGACTGCTTGCGAATTCAGGGGGAGACACTGACTGAGGCTCAGACTGAGAGGTGGAGGCTACAGGAGTGCAGACTGTGTTGCTTTGTCCTGCCCTAAGGCTGGAGGGGGGCGGGTGTGTGTGTGAGTCTGGGACAAGTGGGACCACCTAAACTTTCAAGGAAGGTTTAGGTAAGATAATATGTAGATAGGCCTTTTGTTCTTTTAACCCCATCCTCTGTTTATTTCATTCCCATGGATAAATAATACTAAAAAAAAAGCTATTCTCTGTCGCTGCATTTTCATAGTGGTCACAGGCTCCCACCGCAAAGTCAACAGCAGGTGCCAAACACTGCTGGACCTGCTGAGGGAACACAGCTGGTGAGCAGGGGTACTGTGACCTGTGGACCCAGTCTAAGATTGGGGTAAAGGGCAGGGTTCCCTGCTTAGCTCTGTCACTTGGAAGGAAGGAACTAGTGAGGGGACAAGGGTAGAGCTCACCCTGTGCCGTGGCAGCCATATTCTTCACTTTGGGTGTCGTTATTAAGTATCGCTCTGATTCAATCAGTTTTAAAAAGAGATAGAATAAAACAATATTTTTTTAAAAGATCTTTTTACAATTTACAGCTAAAATATATTAGAGAAGAGTTAAATAAAGAAGAGAAAAGACACACACTCCTAGGTAAATTTAAACTTTTTAACAGAAAGAAGCCATCTGACTGATGACTATCCTGGGACTTGATTCATGCTGACGACCTCAAAGTAAGGGTGACTTCTAGGGACGTAAAAGGTTAACCAGTAAGCATTAGGTTTACCTGTTAACCAAAGTTAACCTGTGTCGGGCTGCCGGGCGGTACCCCAGCCCCAGCCATGCCGCACCGGACCCCAGCCCTGGCCGCATTGGCCCCAATCCCCCCACTACCTCAGTTAACGGTTAACTGGTTAAATGAAATAATTTTAATCATTTAACAGTTAACTTTTTTAACCAATATTTCCATCCCTAGTGAGTACACCCATTACCAGTTCATTGAACCATCCAGTCCCTCAAGTTTTCACCTGCTGATCTTCCATTTACTACATCTGTAAGAAACGAGACTACTCACTTCTCTTCTTCTGCTCTGCGTTTTTCCTCTTTGACTCGCTCTCTTTCTGCACGGACTACATCTGCTGCAACTTGCCTGAGAAGCTCCATCATTACTTCGGTCAAGAGTTCCTCTACGGTGGCATCAGAGGTACTGCATGAAGAAAGGCAGTGGTTTTGTGTTTTTCTTTTCCTTTAACGACACACTCCAGCTCAGACCCATTTTTGTTTCCTAAATCTATTTAAATCAGACATATCAAACACTGATTTGATAGCAAAGACGACTACCCACTCAATAGAAAGGATGAATGGGTTGACTGCCCATCCAGGACCACTGATGCAACTCACTGATCAAAATTCTTGGCACTCAGCTTGTCAGATACATTCCTGGCTACTGCATATCAGATCCAATTTATAACTTGCCAGCCCACAATTACAAGGGTGGGAAGAAGTAAGGACTAGTGGATTTTCTGTAATAAAATGACCATTTATGGTAAGAAAATCTCTTTCTTTCACCCTTAGGGATCTCATTATAGAGAAGCTGAAGTTCTGCTTTAATTAGGGTTGAGTCACTGTTTACAAGACAATGATTGTAAGTGCTCTAAAACCCACATGCTTGTCTTGAATTATGTTGTGCCTCATTAAAATACAGGGCAGGGTTAGTGCTCCAAATTTTGGAATCATTTGAGCAAGGGATTCCTGTGATACAGCTATGACCCTAATAGGTCTACACTACGGGAGGCGGGGGGTCGACCTAAGATATGCAACTTCAGCTACGAAAATGTAATCAAGTTCACTATTCCAACATGGACTGACCCAAACAGACCAACCCAAAAGTGAAATGTGCATGTGCAGCAAGACTAGCGCTCTGTTTGCAGGCCGGCTGGTGACCCAGTAAGTGGGTGGCTAACACGGACATGGTCTGGCCACTGAACCTGAGCTCTGGCACAGCCACCGAGGGGACAGCCCTCCCCTAGATAACAACACTGAGCAGCGTCAGGGATCATTCAAACATGGTTTTTGAAAACCTAGTTTGATGAATAGAACTTTGATGAAGACCTGGGTTTCCAAAAAGTGTAGTTCTTCTGTGATTCCTCAACAAATAAGGACTCATCAAAGGGACCTTTGCTCGCTGGGAAGCACTGACAGAACAGAACTGTAAGGGGGGTGGGGGAAGCTGGGCATCTTCCCTGCCAACAACCTATTTTGGGGGGAGAGTAGTGGGCACCACAGTTCCCCTTCAGCCAGACTGCGGCCACAGGGGTGAGAGATAGTGCCTGCTAAGTTACTGATTTGCCTTGGGGTTGCAGCTTGGACCCCTCCAAACGTCTTTCCCTACTTCCCACGGTTCTCAGCGACCGTGGGGCAGTAGAAAGGAGGCCGAGAAGAGAAAGAAGGGAAGGAGTGCTGAAGAATTCCCCAACGCCCACAGCATTCCCTATCAGATCAAAGCAGAACCAGCACACTGAGCTACTTCTGTGGCAATAGAAAGAGCAGACTGGAGCTGAAACACAGTCGCCTGGATTATGTAGGAAAGTTGTTTGGCAACCGAGAATTTTGATCACTGTGATGCCTCTGTTGCCCTGGATGGATGGATGGAGTTAACCCAATAGTCCTTTCCAGACTAGTGGACTGACTGCATATGGTTTTCACTCGGCCTAATCACTTGGACCATAGAACTATCACGGCCTACAGTCTGGAAGGACTATCAAGATGCTTTATTTTTAAACATACACACAAGATACATTTCAGGAGAGAAAGTGTCATTTTAAGCATGGGGAGAGGACCAATACTGGCCCTATCAATCCTGACATTATCAACTTTAAATAAAAATAAAATGAAAATATCCTGCCACTTGGACACCTCCCCCTCCCCAATATAAATGACAGTTTGCCATCTTCAGCTAATTGGTAGTAAGGCAAAGTGACACCTAGATGGTGACAGGCCCCTAAAATGTCAATAACAGTAATAATAATTGCCTGTACCACATAGCTGCAGTCACGTAAGCTGCTCCTGTCTTGCCGATTTCTCTGCACTCTCCTTTGAGAACTTCATGCACCAGGCCTTCCAACACTTCTGCAATGTCCTACAAAGATACATACAGGAGGAAATACTGAGAATGAGTGTTTGATATTTATACAGCATTGCACACAGGTGTCATTTGGGAGAAGGAATCTTTAGAACTGGTGACTGTATGTGGCTGGCAGTTAGAAAACCTCTCTTCTTACTTGTAAACAGAGCAAACAATCTGGAAGTCGAAACAATATGGAACCCCACTATGCCATTTCCCCCCGTCACTATCAAACTAACAGAAGTGTAAAACATTAACCCCACCCAAAAAGAAAAGCAACTCCTGAATTAAACCTGCAAAAGAGCATAAAACATCATTGATTTTTCGTAATATCTCAAATGTAATATTTTTATGTATGACAAATTTTTCTCCAAGGGGTACAGTTTCAATGGTTAATATTAATAAAACGAATCTAATTTAATTAAATAGCTACGTTCATTTCAATGGACTCGTCTTACCCGTCACTGAAATGCAGCCACATCTGAGGTGGAACACAGCAGCAATAGCATTATATCATGCAGCTTTACACAACAGTTTAGGATACTCATTGAAGAATGCCACCAAATCTAATTAAAACTGCAGGAAGAAGTGAGGGCACATAGCACAGAATCACCCAAATTGGTATGTGTCCATGACTCACAGTCAACACCCCTACTCTTGCGAAAAGGACCTCTGTTTTAGGTCTCATCTAGAAGATGACACACTGCTATTCTGGGGACTAGTTTAGTACTTGATTCACTAAAAAAAAAGTGCCACTTGCTGAATCACAATCAGTAGTTTTTGCATCATCGTAAGTTTTCATTCGAGGTCTCCCATCTAAACACTGACCATAGGCAATCTTGCTTAGCCTGAGAGTTTTGACAAGGTCAGAGTAGTAGGTGACATTTTCTGCATGGCTCATCAGATATTCGGCTCCCATTAATAACTGGAACCAAGTTTCCCCAAATGCCACAATGAAACTGTACCCGTTTCCCTTTGCTTATGAAAGTTTGGGATAACAATTACCTGGAGCAGGTGACTTTCTCTGGTCTCTATTATCTTAATACAAAGATTCAGAAACAGGAAAGAAATTGTCTAACTCCAGTATTGACAATTATGTAACAAAAGGGCAACTGAAGTAATATTCAATACGCCTTTCTCCAGAGCTTGTGGTTTCTAGGAGCAAGGTCTCTTACCGGGTCTGCGTACACAGGCCGAGGTTTTGAAGGGGGAAGCTCAGGCTGCTCTATCGGCTGAAAGGGGAAGTGTGCTGCAGGAGGCAATGGTGCTGGAGGACGAGGTAACAGTGAAGGCAAAGGCTGAGCTGGAGGCTGGACTTGTAGCCCTGTCCCTTCAGAATCCAAACCTTTCTCTTCTATCCTTCCTTCTGTAGGAAAACATCCCGCCATTAACAAAAACAAAACAGCAGCAGTCTGCATCACTTTTAACTGACCGAAGTCATTCTCTTCAAAAGTTGGCGCGTTTGATAAATCGCATTAAGTCATAAAAACGAGCTCTTCTGAAGGCTCGGTGCACTGTAATTAACAGTAGATATTCTAGTTTGCATCACATTACACACTGTATTGAGAATTTATTTACGATACAAGGACTATTTGAAGGACTAAGAAGGAATGAGCTTGGCACTTACACGTGCACACTTCCTTCTCTTACACACACAGCCCGGTTTAAGTGGTTATGGTTAATCAATGTGATATTTTTGTATTTGGTCTGTCTGATACAGCAAAAGCGTAAACCCAAAATATTTACTCATTTTAGAACTGGGCAAATAATTGTAACATTTATTTAACAAACTGGGCCTCATTTCCTCTTTGCAACGTGTCTGCAAGTTCATTACATTCTTGAACCAATTCTCAGTTTATAAATCATTCACAAGCATTTTGCTGCACATGTTCAGGATTCAAGGGTCTACTTTTGTTGGTTAGTTTCTGACTGGAAACAAGGTATGGTTTCTGTGAAACTTTTTAGAATCAAGTTTCACTACAAACACTCATGGTGGGGAGCTCAAAAATTGATTTCCATTAATACATTTGCTGTTTTGATGACACTTTTGCCACAAAGCTTGTTTGCTAGAATACATGGGGAAAGCAGCCACTGAAGCAAGTTGTGGTTTCTATTTCATTGAACGTCCATGAAAAATTCACACAGTTTTAACCCAAGTAAATTGGGAAAAACCAACAAAACAAAATTTGACGAGACCTGAGGCCTCTGAGCAGCAGTTCAGAGGCTGGCTACGTCCACCTGCTCTTACCTGTCACATTCACACTGGCTTTCTGGATGCTGCTGGCTGGCTCCCCAGGAGTGCTCCCTCCTGTGTACTTGTTCTGCCCATTGAAGCTACATACAGGTACATGGCGAGTTACTGGAGGTAATGCTCCTCCATTTACAATTTCTCCAATGGATGCAGTTAGCTTCTGCTTAACAAACAATGACTTTCTTGGTTTGGGCAATCCTTCAGACTCCAGGAAAGCTAAGCGATTCAGCTCCACATAACTAGTGAAAAAAACAAACAAGCAGACAATCAATGTTGTGACAGCTGGAGCCTGTACAAATCCTGGAGGACACAGGGAATGACGTAAAACATTCAGATTTATTATTGTACTTTTCTTCACCCACCTGATTTTATAATTGTTAAAAAAATACAATTAACTTCACTGAAGATTTCTGTTTTGTTTCACTAAAAAAGCTTAAAATATGACAGTGGATGATAAACATAAAACAACAAGTGGTTTTGATGAAAGCCTTCCACACTCAGTACTCCTGGGGGGATTCTGTGCCACTGCACATGCGCAGAATTCATGTCCCCCACAGATTTCTTTGCTTCCCTGCAGAAAAATAACTTTTTGACAGGGAAGCAAAGAGCAGTCACATACTACTCCCTAGCAGCACAAGTACATTGTTTCAGGCACCCAGAGCAGCCGTCAGAGAGATAAATCACTGCGGGGCTGAAGACACCCCAGCCAGTGGTGGCTCCTACCCTGAGCCAGGATCAGCTACTAGTCCTGGCTGGGCTGAAGGTAGGAGAGGACGGGAATTCCTCTTCCTCTGCAAGGAGTGGCTGGGGCTGTGTCAGACCCACCCCAGAAACCTCCCCCAGCTGCAGGAAGCTCAGCATCCTCCCCTGCTTCCTGCCCCCATCGCACCTCAGCTGTGCAGGGGAGGGGTAACTGTACGGGAAGCTGCTCCCCCAGCCACTCAACCCTCATGCATCCGGACCTCCCATATCCAGACACCCTTGCCAAGCCTCACCCGGTACATCCAGAACCCCGCTAGCCATCCAAACCCAGACCCCAACCCCACTGAACCTCAACCCCTGCACCCAGACCCCCTGCCTCTGGACCCCCACCCCTGCACCCCCACTGAGCCTCCACATCCAGACCTCCATGACACTGACCAACTAGCTGCACCCAGACCCCCCAACCCACCAGCACCCAGACCCCTCTGCTGAGCCCCAAGCACCTTCACCTGAAAGCCCCTACAGAATCCCATTGCCCCTGCACCTGAAACTCCCCCAAACGAGCCTCTGTGCATCCAGATCCCCCCACCCCTAGGCCACCCACTGAGCTGCCTGCACCCAGACTGTCCCACACAGAATCTTCTCATCCCACACTTGGATCCCCCCTCATTGAGCCCTTCCACACTTGGATCCTGACTAGCTGAGCCTGCCTGCCCCACACCTGGTGTGCCTGGTGCAGAGGGGCAGGGCCCTAGGATGTTTGAGGGGCAGACCCAGGCCTTCTTCTGTGTCAGGGTTGGGTGCAGCCTCACCGCTGAGTCCGTGTCCCAGGGGTGGAAGGGCTGCAGGGTGATCTCCCACCTTTGTGCAGCCAGTGGCCTGTGCTCCCCACTGCCATGCTGGAGCCTCTGCATTTATTTAGTGACAAATAAAACTTGCAGAATTTTGCAGAATTTTAAAATATTGTGCACAGAATTTTTTATTTTTTGGTGCAGAATGCCCTCAGGAGTAGTCTCAGAATATAAAAGCACTTTTTGCAGTTCTTAGATATTGACTGCAAATTCACTTCTCCCATTGGAGGGGTCCTAGCCTCAGAAAAGTCTAAAAAAGAAAAGGCAACTTTTCCACTGGGCTGTGTACCTAACACAGTGCCTTTCATTACACTACATGCCATACGGCATGCCCTTCCCCTACTGCAGCCCAAAGAGGTCTTTAAAATGAAAAAAGCATATACAGTACCGTGTCCCCTATCCAAGCGCTAGCTCAGTGAAACCAGGGCTCAGATGAGGCAGGGTAACACCAGGTTGGCCACCCAGAACCCCCTCTCTCCCCCGCCCTTTTTTTTGTTTTTGTTTTTTGAGATTGCCATCTTACTTGCCAGAATCTCAGCTTACTTTAAAAAACAAAACCCTAGTTCTCATGGCCTTGTCTATACTACAAAAGTTGCACTAGTGTAACTAAATCAATTTTAAATTGATCTAGTTAAACTGGTGCAAACCTGCAATGTAGATGTGTTTAAAACTTAATTCAGTAATTTACTGAAGCAAGCTAAACCACATTAAAACACTCATTTAGATCCTTCTATTTTTGCTATATAACCTCCAGATTTAAGGCAGAACTCGCTCCCACCTGGCCCAACTCTCAGCAGATCAGCCAGCAGAGGTACTGAACAGCAGTGAAAAGTGCTCCCTCCAACCGCTGAGCATGCTGCCTTCACAGCACAAGGTGCTACAAAAGATGAACTTCACATACATAGATTTATAAAACGAATGCACTCTAGGGTTATGTAGTTAACGCCCCAATGTCCCTATATGAAGGGTGGGATTTCCCAAAGTGCTCAGCATTGGCTTAATTCATTTTCCATTTACGTCAATGGTAAAACAGCCCCGACTTCAACGGCAGCAGCAGGGCCAACATTAAACACTCTGGAAAGTCCCACCTTACATCCTAGCCTGTTTTCTGAAGGTTTCTAATGACACAAATAGTGTGTTTTGGTTATTAGGAACATCAAGCACAGAATGTAACAGTGACTGGATAGGTTTCAGAGTAGCAGCCGTGTTAGTCCTTATCAGCAAAAAGAACAGGAGTCCTTGTGGCACCTTAGAGACTAACACATTTATTTGAGCAGAAGCTTTCGTGGACTACAGCCCACTTCTTCGGATGCATAGAATGGAACACACAGAAAGAAGATATTTATACATACAGAGAACATGAAAAGGTGAAAGTAGCCATACCAACTGTAAGAGGCTAATTAATTAAGAGACGCTATTAGCAGCAGGGGAGAAAAACTTTTGAAGTGATAATCAAGATGGCCCATTTCGGACAGTTTCATGTTCTCTGTACGTATAAATATCTTCTTACTGTGTTCCATTCTATGCATCTGATGAAGTGGGCTGTAGCCCACGAAAGCTAATGCTCAAATAAATTTGTTAGTCTCTAAGGCCTGGTCTACACTAACCCCCCAAATCGAACTAAGGTACGCAACTTAAGCTACATGAATAACGTAGCTGAAGTCGACGTACCTTAGTTCGAACTTACCGCGGTCCAGACGCGGCAGGCAGGCTCCCCTGTCGACTCTGCATACTCCTCTCGCCGAGCAGGATTACCGGAGTCGACAGCGAGCACTTCTGGGTTCGATTTATCGCATCCAGACAAGACGCGATAAATCGAACCCAGAAGTTCGATTGCCTGCCGCCGAACCAACACGTAAGTATAGACAAGCCCTAAGGTGCCACAAGTGACTGGATAGTTATTTCATTTAGAGCTGCAAGTCACCTTCAATAGGGTTACCACATTGGAGCCCCTGAAAAAGAGGACACTCCAAGGGACCCCGGCCCCGCTCCAACGCCGCCCCTTCCCCGCCCCAACTCCGCCCCCTCCCTGAACACTTCGCCCCCCCCGCTCCTCCCCCTCTCCTGCTTCCCGCAAATCAAATGTTCGCGGGAAGCCTGAAACAGGCAGGCAGCAGGTAAGCTGGGGCTGGGGCTAGGGCTGGGGGGGGCGCGAGGAGACATGGCCCAGTTTGGCACCTCCGGCCGAGCGGCTCCCTCTGGCGGCCGGCCAAGAGGCTCTGGCCCCAATGGCTCCGGCCCGGCTCGGTTCCGGCCGCCAGCCGAGCACGCCCAGCCCCAGTCGCTCTGGCTCGGCTCGGGCCCCGGTTCCGGCCAGCGGCCAAGCACCCCCGGCCCTGGTCGCTCTGGCTTGGCTCGGGCCCTGGTTCCGGCCACCGGCCAAGCACCCCCGGCCCAGCCCCGGCCAGCAGCCAAGCACCCCTGGCCCCACCGGCCCTGGCCCTGTGGCGCTGCCCGGCGGCATCCCAGCTCGCAGCCGCCTCCTCCCGGGCTCCAGCGGCTGCTGCGCTGGGGAGAGCGGCGGGAGCCGGGAAAGTTGAACCCCGGGGAGGAGGCGTCCCCTTACCATGCCTCCCTATTTTCCCAGACATGTTCGGCTTTCTGGAAATTCCTCCCGGACGGGGATTTGAGGACCAAAAAGCAGGACATGTCCGGGAAAATCCGGACGTATGGTAACTCTACCTTCAATTCATGCAGCTGAGGTTGAGAGACAATCTTCTGCATATTTTACTAACCACCACTGGTAGTAATGTGACAAAATAGTCTGCCTTGTTAGCTCTAGCATCACTGGAAGGGATAGATTTCACGGCCAGAAGGGACTACACTGTGATCAGCTTGTCTGATCTCTTGTATAATAAAGGCTACAAAACTTCCTCCAAAATAATTCCTTTTGAAATAGAACAGATCTTTAAAAAAAATCCAGTCTTGATTTAGCTCGTGTCTCTTTCCTGTTGCCAAGCTGCAGCTCTCATCTTGGATCAAAGATGTGTTTGTACAGCAGCGAGCACAAGAGGACCCTGAACCAAGTTTTTGGGCATTAACAAAAATACAAACTCTCCTTGCTCTTACCCATCGGACACACTCAAGCCATAATAACTTATAAAATCAGAGGCTTCTTCGCAGTCTCTGAACAGTAGCATGCGAACCAAGTTATCCAGAGGAAAGACAGTGGATCTCTGAGTGTTCACAGTGTAGGCAATATTGAGAGACTTGAGAGCATCTCTGCGTATCTGGAAAAAAAAAAAAAAAAAAGGCCAAATAGCTGTTAAACTTCTGGAAGACCTCATAAAATATGTATTAGAGAGAGCTGCTCTTCACACCTAGAAAATTAGGAGGGCACTGTCAATAGGAAAATCAGTTTTGAAAAATTATACATTACAATCACCTTCAATCATTCAAGTGGAAAGAACTGTTTATATTTAAATTTTCTTTTCATTTTTTGCATTGTTTGCTTTTTAGCTTTTACTCATTGTGGACAGTGAACCACGCCTGGCCCCTTACAAGTGTTTTCTTTTGTTTCTCATGCACTAGCACAAGTGCCTCAGGGTTTCCAACACTGGAGCACAGACATTTCCCAAAACAAGTCAAGGGCTGTCTCTTTGTTCTCTGCTTGTATTGCGCCTAGCACAATGGGGCCTGGTCCATGACCTGGACTTCTAGGCACTATGACAGTACAAATAATAAGAATAAATGAGACCCCAAAATAAAAAAAAGAACACCCTGAAAATATGTTCCATATTTTGCATATTTTGTGGGATGTAAGAATATCAAATTTTAAAACGGTTATGCACTCACTCTGAAAGCAAATCCTGTATTTTAATGCTTTTTCTATTTTGCATTGTGGTGGAAAGGCATTTTGTTTGTTTCCTTTCTAAATCTGAGGTTTTTCTTAAAGAATACAGCAGGCAGAACTATTAGGGTTTAATAGATATGCATTGGGCTTGGTGGTCTTTGAATCAACCCCGGCCCACACTGTATTATTAGATACTGGTACAGAACACACAAACTCCTTTTGCTTACCTGGTTGAAGTAACAGTGTAAGAGACAGGCATTCAGATAGGAAGCTGCTCGCACCAACTTGAAAAACCTCACAAAATTATTGCTGTTTAATGCAGCAAAGGCTTGAACTGCAAATCTGACCTCAGCTGAGTTTCGGACAGCAGGTTGAAACTGCTGCACTTCTCTGGTGAGACAAGAAAGATGGGAGTTTTTTCATCAAAACTTTAATGCCCTTAGCTCAACAGCGATCTCTGTGAATGTATTTTTAAAAATGGCCACTTTTAAAACACTCACACAATTAAAGATAGTCTTGATAGCATAACTCTAATGCATATAAATTAAATTAATAGCAGTATCCTTTCATCATTTATACTCTTATGTAATAGTTCAATTAGCATTAACATAATGGTATTGTTGTTATGGCTGGGGAAGCTCATTCATTATAAAATGTATGTATTTGGACACTTCCTGAAAAAAGAATCCCATGACTAAAGTTTTGTGCTTTTCTCAGCCCAAAAGGTGAGTTTTGAGTTACTTGCACATGGGGGGGGGAAGGGAAGAAAGGTAGTATTGAAGCACTTAAGGAAATTTAATATTTTTCTGATGCATTTAAAATAGGGCTGTTTATTTCAGTAATTCAATATTCAAAAAGACATTTATTCAAATGTTTATATTCAACGGTTAGGTATTTTTTGGGTGAGGAAGATGACTTTAGTAAATTCCATTCACTCAGTTTGGGATTGGTTAAAAACGAGTTTTTCTTTTTACTAAAATAAGCTAACACTTTACGACATACTGCAGGAAAAATGGCTGAAGTTTGAAATTTGTCCCATAAATAGTCCTTAATGAAAGAAAGTGAAGGTTTGAGAGGGTTGGGGTGAAAATGAATATGTTTTAGGCAACTGAAAAATAAAAGTTCTGAGCATCTTCACTGAGCATCTGCAGAGTAAGGAAGCCCTGCCCCTTTTATGACATCACTGCAAATTTCCCCCATCCACCCTGCACTGGGGTGGTCATGATGCACGAGGCTTGCATTAGAACACACACAATCTCCACACCTTACCCACAACCAGTGCCTTAACACAGCAAAAACGCAGATTAAAAACCTTGCAGAGAGACAGCAGTTTTAGGGTTTCTCTGTAATTTTTGTTCCATTCTGTGATATTCGGCAAATACTAAGCTTACATGTAAAAATCTATAGTTTTCATTGGCAATGATACAGCCATCACAATATAAATCAATGTGATGTTGACCTGCTAACCCAGACATACAGAAAACTACTTCCAGTCCAACTGATCCCAGGAAAGGTATGAATGTGACCAACGTTCCCTCTAATTTTTTCTATCCATGTGCGGAATAAATTTTATGTGCCGCAATATCGAGGTAATGTGTGGATGTGTGCCACCAGTAGAAACCAAAAACCTAGATATAATATACTTTTTTTTAAAGTTACCATAGGAGAATTACTCCAGCCAGGACAAGTTAGGCATTTTAGAACTCACTACTCAAAGAATTAAATTTAAGCATAAGAAAGAAATAAAATTATGAAATGCACAGACCAGTCAAAAAACTAAAATAACACACTTTGAAAGAGTAAAATTACAGAGAATATACGTGCATTGCAGGACGTACCAAGAAGTAACAACAACAATGCAAGTATGTGCTGGGAAGTGAGTGTGAAAGAGGCAGAGAGCGAGCAAGCGTGTGTGTATTCGTTCAGACTGCAGCAGCCACCAGCAGCTCCCTCTAACTCCTGAGCGCTGTCCCCCCACCCCCTTCTGCAGAGATGGGGTACACGGGCGGGGGGGTTGGGGAGGAGAGACCCTGACATCAGCGCCCCCCCACCCCTTGTCCTCCTGCACAACAAGCAGCTGGCCAGAGGCTCCAAGGCTGAGGGAAGGAGAAGCGCGGCAGCAGGGGGAACAGGCACCTGAACACAAGTCGCCGGATGTGCGCAGCACCTGACTGACTCTTGTGCGAGTGCACAACCCTGAAAGTGACCCTCACCCACTACATTTGCCTCAGTGAGAGGAAAACCAAAAACCTAATGGGAATGATTCAAATGCTAAAAAGATTAGCGCATAAACAGCTTCTTTCTTCTCCGCTCTCTCAAAAGTTAAGTTACAGGAAATGAAATGCAAAAACTGACTATATAATAATGTAACATCTCCATGATGACAATTTGTATTTTTGAAAACGTAACAGTAAAGCCTTCACCTAAGATCTTCTACATAGGAATTCTCTATTATGGAAATGTTCCGGAGGCAGAAGATGAGGCAAGTGTGACAAGCTGACAATTCACCTGAGAATATCCCCCTTGTTGAGATTCAGCAACACATTGTAGCCTCTGAACTCTGCTTCACTCTTGCAGTAAATACCCTTATTAGCCAGGTCCTGGTACATCTCCTTCAGGCTCTGCAAGCATTTAGTCATGTTCTCATTGTTGATCTTGGCATCAAAAGAGGACATGGGCTCCTCACACAAGTGGTGGGCACAATGAATATGAAAACGAGTGCACTTCTCAATCAAGGATACTGTTAGAGGGTCACAGAGATGTTGTTGGGTTATATCCTGGCCAAAAAGAAAAACAAAACATTTGTAAATTTAGCAATAGTTACAAACCTAGCCAAATAAATAAGTCATTTTGAATTCCAGCTGGAATTCATATTTTATATTGTTCACACAAGCATTCTAGACAAAACTCTTTGATTTTGAAAAGATGAGTCTCTTTTCTACTTTTTGTTTAATTTTTCAACTGCCACAAGTGTATTTTGGATTCTAGCTGTCAAGCGGGTCCAAGTGCCAAGGGTTACCTTTCTTATTCCACGTGTCCTATTCCATACAAAGTCATACCACTCTCGGTAATTCCCTTCCCCTTGGTCCATGATTTGGGTAACTAAATAGTCCATGGTCATGCACAACACCTCTGAAGGTCTCAGTTCATGGGGCAAAGGCTCCTCCTGGTCTGCCGAAGACCTGCTGTATTCCTTTATTGCAGCTGCATGGTTTACCTGAGAGAGCAGGAAGAAAGCAATCAAAGAAACACAGAGTGTATATTAAAATCCTGAGTATTAAGTTGACTGTGTTAACATAACCATTGCCAAATATCTAATTTCAGAACAGAGTAGGCTACTGAAAAAGAGTTTGACATTGTCCACACTAATGGCCAAACCACTATCAACCCTTGCTGTGGAGAACAGTATCTTTTACTTAAGTATGGACACATTGGGTCAGAACAATGGTCCATCTAGCCCAGTATCCTGTCTCAGATAGTGACCACTGCCAGGTGCCCCAGAAGAAATGATCAGAACAGGGCAATTTAGAGTGATCCATCCCAACATCCAGTCCCAGCTTGTGTCAGTCAGAGGTTTAGGGATACACAGAGCACGGGGCTGTGTCCCTGACCATCTTGGCTAATAGCCATTGATGGACCTAATCTCCATGAATGTATCTAATTCTTTTTTGAACCCAGCTGTACTTTTGTCATTCACAGCATCCTCTGGCAATGAGTTCCACAGGTTGACTGTACATTGTGAGAAGTAATACTTCCCCTTTTGTTTGTTTTAAACCTGCTGCCTATTAATTTCATTGGGTGACCCCTAGTTCATTGAAGGGATAAGTAAACACTTCCCCATTCACTTCCTCATACCATTCATGATTTTAAGAGACCTCTATTATATGCCCCCCCAGTCATCTCTTTTCTAAGTTGAACAGTCTAAGTCTTTTTAAACTCTCTTCCCATAGAAGCTGTTCCATACCCCTAATCTTTTTGGTTGTCCTTCTCTGCACATTTTCCAATTCCAATGTATGTTTTTTGAGATCAGGTAACCAGAACTGCAGAGAGTATTCCAGGTGTGGGTGTTGCATGGATTTATATAGCAGCATTAGGATATTTTCTGTTGCATTACCTATCCCTTTCCTAATGGTTCCTAACATTTGGTTAGCTTTTTTGACTGCCACTAAACATTGAGTGGATGTTTTCAGAGAACTAGCCACAATGACTCCAAGATCTCTTTCTTGAGTGGTAACAGCTAATTTAGACCCCATCGTTTTGTATGCACAGTTGGGATTATGTTTCCCAACGTGCATTACATTGCATTTATCAATATTGAATTTCATCCAGCAGTTTGGGGCCCAGTCTCCCAGTTTAGTGAGATCCCTTTGTAATTCTGTGCAGTCTGCTTTGGCCTTAACTATCTTGGGTAATTTTGTATTACCTGCTAATTTTGCCACCTCAATGTGCACCCCCTTTTCTAGAGCATCTCTGAATATGTTGAACAGCACAGATCCCAATACAGGCTCTTGAGGGACACCATTATTTACCTCTCTCCATGGGGAGAGATTAATAAGACTGAGACTTTTCAGCTTGGAATAGAGACGGCTAAGGGGAGATATGATTGAGGTCTATAAAATCATGACTGGTGTAGAGAAAATAGATAAGGAAGTGTTGTTTACTATTTCTCATAATACAAGAATTAGGGGTCACCAAATGAAATTAATAGGCAGTAGGTTTAAAACAAATAAAAGGAAGTATTTCTTCATACAACGCACAGTCAACCAGTGGAACTCCTTGCCAGAGGATGTTGTGAAGGCCAAGACCACAACAGAGTTCAAAAAAGAACTATATAAATTCATGGAGGATAGGTCCATCAATGGTTATTAGCCAGGATGGGCAAGAATGGTGTCCCTCGCCTTTGTTTGCCAGAAGCTGGGAATGAGCGACAGGGGAAGGATCACTTGATGATTACCTGTTGTGTTCATTCCCTCTGGGGCACCTGGCACAGGCCACTGTCGGAGGACAGGATACTGGGCTAGATGGATCTTTGGTCTGACCCAGTCAGGCCATTCTTATGTTCTTATATAGTGCAACTCCTGTACCAGACTGACCTACTGTGTCAGTCCTATACATTTTGTACACTGGTACACCTCTACCCCGATCTAACGCGACCCGATATAACACGAATTCAGATATATGCAGTAAAGCAGCGCTCCAGGGGGGCGGGACTGCGCACTCCGGTGGATCAAAGCAAGTTCAATATAACGCGGTTTCACCTATAATGCGGTAAGATTTCTTGGCTCCTGAGGACAGCGTTATATCGAGGTAGAGGTGTATTACCATGTGCCATTAATTAGCCTCATTCCACCAAGTTTTCGTAATGCCTATTAAATCAATATCTCCATTTAATGCTGGCACTGCAGTTCACCCAGCTTAGTGTTTGTATATTATACCAGTTGTCCCCCATCTGTCATTTCTGCAGGCAGTGCCATAACTACTGACTCGATGGTATTTAATTTATTGATATAAAGCAGGGGTCTCAAACACGCGGCCCGCGATTTTCTGTGGCCCGCGAGCCCCTCGCAGCCCCCTCCGCCTCCAGTGTTTACCAGAGCAGCGGCCGGACGTGCACCAGGAGCAGGGCATGCTCTCTGCCTGCCTGCCCTGCGCAGCTCCGGGAAGAGGCTGGAACATGGGGAAGGGGGGGCGGAGGGGCTGTGTGTGGCTGTTACTTCAAGCAGCACCCCCAGCAGCTCCCATTGGCCCTGATCCCTTGCTGTACCCCTCACCCCTCCTGCACCCCACACCCCAACTCCCTGCCCTGAGCCTCTACCACACCCCTCCTGTACCCCCTGGGGGCAGGGAGGGGGCAGAGTTGGGGTGGAGATTTTGGGGAAGGGTTGGAATGGGGACAGGGAAGGAGTGGGAAGAGGCCGGGCAGGGGCAGGGCCTCATGGAAGGGGTGGAGTGGGGGCGGAGGTGTCAGTAATGCGGCCCTCGGGCCAATGTACTAGTCCTCATGTGGCCCTCATGGTCATTTGAGTTTGAGACCCCTGATATAAAGGCTTTTGTATGGTCCCCACCACTATAGTATTTGAGCACTTTGCAAATGATAATGGCTAATTCTCACAGCACCCCTGTGAGGTTGGGCAGTGCTATTGTACCTCTGTTTTAATGGTGGGGAACAGAGGCACAGAGAAACTAAGTGACTTGTCCATGGTCATACAAGGAGTCTGTGGCAGAACCAGGAACAGAACTGTGATCTTTTGAGTCCCAGTCTAGTGCGTGAACCACAAACCATCTTTCCTCCTAAAATATCCAGAGTGGCTTCAGTCAAGCTAAAGCACTTCTCTTTGTTGCCCGAAGAGGAGGCTGCAGTGCTAACATGGTGAGCAAGAACTGTTTTGAGAAGGGAGAAATTCATCCCCAAATCAGCAGGGTGTCTTGTCAAGTACATCAGGAACAAGTAGCATTCATCCCAGAATGAAATGGTGTATAAAAGCCCTGCTCTCCTGAGACTCTCACATGTGTGTCTTGGGCAGATTCAGTGGGATGAATGAGCTCTTGCTTACACCACAGACAAGACAAAGCGGCTGTATTTGGACTACAGGAATAAAAACGGATCAGGATGTATTATAACCAAATGCACAAATACAAAGTAGGGGATAACTGGCTTGGCAGCAGCACTGCTGAGAAGAATCTGGGAGTTGTGGTGGCTCACAACCTCCACATGAGTCAGCAGTGGGATGCTATTGCAAAAAAAGCAAATGCAATTTAAGGTTGCATTAACAGAGGCACAGCATGCAAGTCACGGGAGGTGCAGTGCTCGTTAGGCCTCAGCTGGAGAAATGTGTCTAATTTTGGTCAGCAATGTATAGAAAGGACGTAGAGAAGCTGGAAAGGATCCAGAGGTGAGTGACAAAGAAGATCAAAGGTATAGAATGCAAAGTCTGAAGGAACACGTGAAAAGATGGGAGTTGCCTTACCAAGTGGGCGGGGGGGGAGAGGGGTCAGTGCTAATGAGGCCAATTCAATCAGTGTGGATGTGGCCTAATCCCAACAGTTGACAAGAAGGGGTGAGTATCAACAGAGGGAAAATTACTTTTTGTAGTGACCCAGCCCCGCCCAATCTTTATTCAGGCCTAATTTGATGGTGTCCAGTTTGCAAATTAATTCCAGATCTGCAGTTTCTCGTTGAAGTCTGTTTTTGAAGTTTTTTTGTTGAAGAATGGCCACTTTTAAGTCTGTTATTGAGTGTCTAGGGCAGTGGTTCTCAAACTTTTGTACTGGTGACCCCTTTCACATAGCAAGCCTCTGAGTGCGACCCCCCCCTTAAAAATTAAAAACACTTTTTAATATATTTAACACCTCTATAAATGCTGGATGCAAAGCGGGGCTTAGGGTGGAGGCTGACAGCTCGCGAGCCCCCGTGTAATAACCTCGTGACCCCCCGAGGGGTCCCAAACCCCAGTTTGAGAACCCCTGGTCTAGGGAGACTGAAGTGCTCTCCTACTGGTTTTTGAATGATACAATTAACACTGTAACATTTTGAATGTTACAATTAGCACTGACCCCCCACTTGGTAAGGCAACTCCCATCTTTTCATGTGTTGTATAATTATACCTGCGCCTACTGTATTTTCCACTCCATGCATCTGATGCAGTGGGTTTTAGCCCACGAAAGCTTATGCCCAAATAAATTTGTTAGTCTTTAAGGTGACTCAAGGACTCCTCGTTGTTTTTGTTGATACAGACTAACACAGCTACCCCTCTGAAACCTGAAGGAACACGGTATGTTTAGTTTGGAAAAGAGGAGATTAACAGAGGACATTAGAGCAGTCTTCAAATACTTGAAAGGCTGCCATAAAAAAAGATGGACAAAATTTGTTCTCTCCTCCCAGAGACTAGAAAAAGAGGCAATAGGTTCAAACTACAGCATAGCAGATGGAGATATATTTATGATATGAATATGGCATAACTAAGATATGTTTTATGCAAGATGGGTCATGTGAGATATCATTGGAAAGGTTATTTATGTACTGACTATGATTATCCTATTTGTATGGATGTATCATTTCTGTATCTGAAGTTAGGAATATTGACTATGTAACAATTATAACTGTGATTGCACCTGGAAAACACCCACCAGACAAAATGCAATCAGTCTGGCTGGTTAGTCAATGGGCCATTAGGGAGAACAATAGGACTTTGAAGATGCTAATCTCCCACCTTCCTGAGAAGCTTCCTGGGATGCTGCTTTGAGGTTGCAGCGTCATGTGATCATGTCACCTGGTACTGGATTCCATCGTGGACTACTAGCATTTTTCCACGGAGGGGGGAAATCACACAGAGACAAAGGATTCCAGCCATATGTAAATCCTATTTAAGGCAGGGAAGTAAAGTAATCAGGGTCGGTTCTTCACTGACTCCCTGCCCAAGATGACTGCTGGGAACACCTAAGACTGATCTGGGGAAGGGAAGAACTGGACCCAGGCTAGAAGGCGTCTGGCCTGTGAATATCTGGAATTCTAAGCTGCAAGTAAAAGAAGTTGCTCTTCAAGAATCTCTGCAACCTGCTTAAAACAACATTTTGGGAGATAAATTACTTCTTGTAGCCAGTTTCTTTAGTGTATTAAGCTTAGTTTGCGTGTTTGCTTTATTTGCTCAAGTAATCTACTTTGCTCTGTTTGCTATCCCTTATAATCACTTAAAATCTGTTTTTTGTAGTTAATAAACTTGTTTTTGTTTCGTATAAACCAGTTTGTGCAATTCATAACTGGGGGGCGGGGGGGGAGCTGTGCACATCTTTCTCCACATTGAGGGAGGGGGTGATTTTCATGAGCTTACACTGTACAGATTTGGGTGCAGCACAAGACAATACAATTTTGGGTTTACACTCGGGGGGGGTGGGGGGGGGGGGAGGAGGGAGGGTGCACTTGAGTTCTGGGCAATCCCTGAACTGAGTCTTCCCCTACAGAGCAGTTCTCAGTGGGTCTGTGTCCTTTTGCAGCTGGGTGTTGCCTTGCTTATGTGTGTGCTAGAGGAGGCTTGAGGGCCTGGCTCAGCAGGACAGGGTGAGGGAACCCAGGCTGGAACAATGGGCGGGCTCAGTGGGACCCCAGGACATCAGGTGGCACTCCGGGGGGAGAGGGGACAACCTGTCACACCTATGAGTCTATAATTGTTACAATAACCGATTATCAATTTAAAAGAGAGCTTCCCCCTCTAACGGGGAATTTTAGATACCTATACTGCAGCCTTGCAAAGAGCGTTACTATCTGTGCGTCTACAAACAAACATGGGATTTCTTTGTAAAAAATCCAGTTCATATTTAAGTTCTGGGATCTAGAGTCATTGGTCCCTAGAAATTTTCATCAGAATTAACCAGAGATATATTGCACAGTGTTGACAGCTTAACGGACGATTCAATGACAGCAAATAAACAATCACAACAGCAGCAGTCAGTACAGAGAGGCTGGTACCTTGTCAGATCCTGGGACCACTTCGAAGACACTGAGCTGGTTCCTCGTCTCCCTCA
Source organism: Chrysemys picta bellii (assembly GCF_011386835.1). Classification (NCBI taxonomy): domain Eukaryota; kingdom Metazoa; phylum Chordata; order Testudines; family Emydidae; genus Chrysemys; species Chrysemys picta. The sequence continues at coordinate 78,064,891 of NC_088801.1, read as the reverse complement.
TATAGCGTTCTTTTTCAGGACACATGTCTGGGCACGTTCCAACAAATGTTTTAGCTTTGCCTAGATCGGTCCTTTTTACTCGAGCTGAACAGGTGTTAAACAAAAACAAGTGTTAAGTGCCCTGCTCATTCGTTTCCAGCTGATGTACATCACCCAGGTATAATCAAATCAGACTACAGCCCTAGGAATGCCGTGTTTCAGCAGGAGCCCAAACATCCACTCTTTATTATTTTCCATTAGGAGAGTGCTGACCGTGCACTGTACTGAACAAACAGAGAGGGTAACATGGTCACTTTCTTAAGGAGCTTACAGTCTATAAAGATCATTCAGCCACAAACAGTGAGTGACCTGACAGAGGATTCCTCGATCTAGCCCAGCAGTGGGCAACCTGCGGCCCGCGGGCTGCATACGGCCCATCAGGATAATCTCATTGCGGGCCGCGAGACATTTTGCTGACGTTGACCGTTCGCAGGCATGGCCCCCCGCAGCCACTGGGAGGCCCAGACTGGGACATATGGGGGAAAAAGGGGTAGAGGTACTCTGGACTAGTAGTTCTCTACCTTTCCATACTACTGTACCTGTTTCAGGAGTCTGATTTGTCGTGTGTACTGCAAGTTACACGTCACTTAAAAACTACTTGCTTACAAAAATCAGACATAAGTGTCACAGCACGCTATTACTGAAAAAGTGCTTACTTTCTCATTTTTACCATGTAATTATAAAATAAATCGATTGGAATACAAATATTGTACTTGTATTGTAGTGTAAAGTATATAGAGAAGTAAAAACAAGCCACTGCATAGTTTGTCCTGACTTCGCTAGTGCTTTTTACGTAGCCTGTTGGAAAACGAGACAAATATTTAGATGAGTTGTTGTACACCCTGGAAGACCTCTGCATACCTCCAGGGATACATGTATCCCTGATTGAGATCCACTGCTCTAGACAAAATCCAAGGGCAGATGGATGTTTTTGATATGATTAGCTGAGTAATAGGTCATATTCAAATAATCATTAGGCTGCAGAGCTGACACAACAGAGAGATAAATGGCAGCTCACACCACTCTTAAGATTAAATTATGCATCTTCCCCCCCATGCAAAGCCAGATTATAGAAAGGATCTAAGGGAAAAGGCATCTACATGCATAAGAAATTGGTGAGTAGTCACTCTGCCTCAGGGAACCCTGTAACTTAGGGCCAAGCACGTAGTACTTGATCCATTGTCCTGCTCCCCATTCCTGTAATCTTGCTATGCCAACATACCCTTTCTCCTTGCAGAGTCCACTTGAACGACATACCCCTTATTCAGCAGTTTTACTGCATTTAAACTCTTCGGCAACACAGACATTTTTCACTGCCTGCACTCAGTATTGTAGCAATCCACTTTCAAAAGGATATCTTTGTAACTAAAAACATGCCGGTTGTTTTTTCTTTAAATGTGCAGAACTTTCAGAAACTACTGGCGCTACCAGAAAGATACTGGTATTGCATAGCACCATGAAGCAGCTCAATCCATATCAGTAAACCAAAGTACAGGGATTTCAATGCATGGCTCCAAATTAATTTTAGAGTCATGTCACTATACACCCATGTGCTGACTATTTATTGCTTACCAATGTAAGATTTCCACATCAAACAAAAAAACTAGTGCCTATTTGCTAAGACTTTTACTCCAATAACATCACACAAGTACAGTAATGAAACAAGTTTAATATGAAACTACTAACATAGCATCTAGATAGTTCCCTATGGAATCCCCTGATTCCTTCTGACATATGAAAGATAGGCTTTTAAGAATGGATTCTCTTACAATTTCTAATCTGTGTAATACATATCTTTACTCCTTCAATGCACTCTAGCCTTGTAGCTGCAGTCAAAAGTTAGTTCCCACACAACTCCGTGTTTTGAGAAATGATTAAAATATCCCTAAACTAATGCCTCTTTTATACAGTACATGTCAATAAAGTATGCATAAACATCCTTTTGACAGGGATACTGTCTGATTCTTACTCGTCACAACAGATATTCACGTGCAATAAAGACGCACAGAACATTGTAAGGACTATGTGAAACAAATCTACCTAAACAGATCAGTCTCCCTGACAGGAGGGGAAAACCATGCTATTTTATAGGCTGTTCTATGCAGCACACCCATCCACCACGGTATCTGAGCATCCGGAGTCTAACCTCTTTGGTTTCATACGCAGACATTACACTCATTTACCCGACTCGAGAGTCCCTTTCCCCCTTTCCAGCAGAAAAAAGATTTTAAATAATGTAAGCAGATTTCATAATACTTTACTGCCTAGTAAATGATAGAGAGATTGTGTTGATCTCATCAGACAAGCCTAATAAGAATCTAGCTAATACAAATGTACTAATGGGAAAAAACTCTACAAAATTATAAAATAACATTCTAACGTTTCAGAAGCAATGTGTCATTTTTATCATAAACTAGTTTTATTAAATACAACAAAATAAATGAAAAATAAAGATAAAAGTTTCCCCTCTTGGGATTTGAGCTCAGGTATATTATTGTCATTCGAGTAGTTGAGCTGGCTCCCCTAAAGATGCACCTTAATAGATGTTGAACTTCTAGATTTGTAGTGTCTTATTTTAAACTTGGATTCCCAAGAGTGAAAAGTAGGATATGAGATTTGCTATGGCAGATTAAACCATTGGTCCATCAGGCCCTACCTCTAGTAGTGGCCAATACTGGATGCCATAGAAGAAGGCTACATTTTGAGAGAGAAAGAATTCCTTCCTAGTTCCTACAATTTGATAATCCTCATCTACACATGCATAATTACAAACGTTACCTTGTCGCATGATTTTATCCCTTTGGTCCAGAAGGCGATATTTGTCTTCAGAGGTCTCTGCCACTGAGCCTATCAGGTTACTGAGCGAGGATGCTGATACTGCCAAACTCTCAGAGTTCTGCCCTTCAGTCCCAGAATCAAATGGGTCTGCCTCAAACTGCAGCGACTTTGTAAGAGCAGATTTCTTAGCTGGAGAACTAGAAATAAACAAGAGATGTGATCAGTGATACACTACTGTACACTGTGAAAATAAGAGGGACTGCAAGCCAAAGAGAATATAAGTTTGCTTGGATTTCTACTCTTAACGTACATCTCACTTTGTTGTCTAAAACTATTATGGAAATGTGATGCTGTCAGCAATATTATACTTCTGTACATTACAGTTAGGACTGTCAATATAGTCTTGAGCATTTAGCCAATTCATTTACATAAATGCATAATTAATTTCAGTGGAAGTTATGTATCTAAAAATCCCCTAGACCGCTCTGAAAAAAATCTCAAATTTGGACAGCCATTGGACATAATATTTACAGCAGTTTTATATCAGTATACAGAATGGTAGTCTGTATCTGTTCCTGCTTGTGATAAACTTTTTTGTATAATACTAAAGAACTAGAGTGTTTGGCTAGTCAAATCGCTTGACGGACTATTTGGTCTTGAATAGATGGTATCTTACATGTTGGAATGCTTCCCAGAAACACAACAGGCAGTTCCATTAGGACCATACTCCATACCAACACAAATATATCAAGAGACTATGAAAGACCCAATCCTGCAACCATTTTATAAGAGTTGATTATCCAACGATTGATTTTTATAAAAAATTAGGACAGTATTTACAACGTAAGATTTATTTGCATGGTGAGCTTCAAGTTTTAAAATGTAGCTGAGCAAAATGAACTGCCACAATCATTTAATGTACAACATTTTATTTTTCTCATCCCACAAAACAAAAGTGGCTGAAGGGATTTTGCTGAAATAGCTAAGCAAAATTCACCTTTGGGAGGAGAACAAGCTTGGAAAACTTCAGCAAGCTACGAACATCTGAAAACACAAGTTATAATGGTTTGTAATCTTAACTATAGTGGTTGTTATCTAAGCCTATTACAATGAAAAGAACAGAAGAAGAACAGTTGCTTTATGGTCTTACAGCCAAAACAGTGTGAAACCCCATTGGGAAAAAAAGCCACAGATGTATAACTTAACAGGCAAATTAAATAAAGCATCTTAAGATCCAAATCATGCATGAAATCAGAAGCATTGCTGCACATATAAGGGAAAATTATCTGTTCAACATATGTCTCAACCTTTACATTTTAACACGACCAAGAGGCTCCTAAGTACACTCACATTCCAACTGGAATGAACAACAGAGAAGGTAAACAATAAATGTACAATACAGTTAAAAGAACTTATCAGAAGCTGCAAACAAAACTGCCATGAATAAATGGGAACTTTGATTTTGTTCTTGTTTATTCAATACAAAATGATCGTGGTTACTAGACACACATTCCGATAGGAAATCCTTGTCATGGAAAAAGTCTCTATCAGCCAGACTCCTAGAGAAATGAACATACCTTTTACTAGACAGGTTGCTACTGGTGGAGGGTCTAATTAAAGATTTGCGAAGAGGGGAATGCTGATAGTTTTGCTCTTCTTTGCTTTGTCTCCCTTCATCTTCATCTGCCTTCTTCTCCTTAGATGAAAATTCTTCCTTACCAAGACCTGAATAATATACCAAGTGAGGTCAGATACTTGTCAAATCATGCAACTAACGTTTTTAAATTTACTTCTTGAAAAAATGTGTTATAATTTGTTTTAAATTTCCTTATGGTTTTAGAGGTCACAGTCATATCAATTTATACAGTGTTTGCAAGCTACTTTGCATTAGATGATGTGTCATGCACGAATCCAATTCCACAATGTAGGACTATGAAACTTATTGGTTCTGTTGCAGACTGACAGAATGAGACACTACAATCCCTACTGTTATGTAGTTCAATATGAAACAACAAAAGGTTTATTTAGCAATAACTGTAGTTGTTTGGCAGATTGTCAGCAAATGTAAAGCCTGATTATCTGAATTTTGGATTTACCAAATTTTGGATGTTTCCCAAATCAGAAATTTGTACAGATATGAATTTTATCAGAAATGATGATTATCAAAGTGTTCTGAATGTCTCCCAAGACATTTGGATAATCAGGTTTACCTGTACAGACTCATTCTCGGATGCACATGTGTCCTCAGAACTTACATCTGAACTTGGTGGAAAGCTGGGGCCATGTGCGTGCTTTTTGGCAGCAGCAGCACACATCTGGTATGTTAACTAGTTTGTTCTGCTAAAATGATCAGAAGTGAAATAATTTAAGATGAAGTCATTTTCATAATCAGGCTCCAAAATTAACAACATAATGAGATGAGCATGGGCAAGTAAGCACTCTCAGAGCTTCAGGAAGACAACACTGCAGCAGTTTGCATTCATTTTTTGTGGGGAAGTTTAGGGCTGTGGAATGATGAGGCAATACTTTTGGTACTGGTGTTTGTCCCAGCGTTACTCAAATGCGGTCACCAGGGGCTTTTCTTGTGGTCTAAGCCTCCTGGGCAGTGGTTTGGGAGAGCGGGGGGCAAAGCAGCGGCCCCTCCCCAGGGGCCACTAGCAGTGGTTGGGCCTCGCCTCCCTCTGGAGGAGCAGGCAGTTAGTGAGTTTCCCACCTTCCCGGGAGTGCTGGGGTTGGGCTTCAGCTCTGGGGTGGCGGGCAGCAGACTCCAGCCACGGGGCTTTGGGCTCTGTCCCCAGGCAGTCCCGGGTGTGGGGCTTTGGGCTCCGTTCCCTGGCTATGTGGTGGGGGCCTCTGTCCCTGAGCTTACCCCCCACATCACCTATGACCCCTGCTGCCTCCCCCAGTGCCCGCTGCCTCTGTACCCTCCTCCCCATCCAAGGGTTAATTTGTCCCCGGGCTTGCCGGGGCTGAGTAGGTCTGCTGTGAAAAGTGATATTAACAAACATACAAATATCACTTTTCACAGCAGACTTACTTATAGCTAGCAAGTCTAAAAAAATAAACCCCAAAAAACAAACAAAAGAAACCAACAACTCAAAAAAGCAAAAGAAACAACAAGAAAAAAGATAAGAATACATTAGAAGCAAGAGGAAGACCAAGGACAGGGTAGGCCCACCGCTCAGTGAGGAGGGAGATACAGTAACAGGAAACTTGGAAATGGCAGAGATGCTTAATGACTTCTTTGTTTCGGTCTTCACCGAGAAGTCTGAAGGAATGCCTAACATAGAGAATGTTAATGGGAAGGGGGTAGATTTAGAAGATAAAATAAAAGAAGAACAAGTTAAAAATCACTTAGAAAAGTTAGATGCCTGTAAGTCACCAGGGCCTGATGAAATGCATCCTAGAATACTCAAGGAGCTAATAGAGGAGGTATCTGAGCCTCTAGCTATTATCTTTGGAAAGTCATGGGAGACGGGAGAGATTCCAGAGGACTGGAAAAGGGCAAATATAGTGCCCATCTATAAAAAGGGAAATAAAAACAACCCAGGAAACTACAGACCAGTTAGTTTAATTTCTGTGCCAGGGAAGATAATGGAGCAAGTAATTAAGGAAATCATCTGCAAACACTTGGAAGGTGGTAAGGTGATAGGGAACAGCCAGCATGGATTTGTAAAGAACAAATCGTGTCAAACCAATCTGATAGCTTTCTTTGATAGGATAACGAGTCTTGTGGATAAGGGAGAAGCGGTGGATGTGGTATACCTAGACTTTAGTAAGGCATTTGATATGGTCTCGCATGATATTCTTATCAATAAACTAGGCAAATACAACTTAGATGGGGCTACTATAAGGTGGGTGCATAACTGGCTGGATAACCGTACTCAGAGAGTAGTTATTAATGGTTCTCAATCCTGCTGGAAAGGTATAACAAGTGGGGTTCCGCAGGGGTCTGTTTTGGGACTGGCTCTGTTCAATATCTTCATCAACGACTTAGATATTGGCATAGAAAGTACGCTTATTAAGTTTGCAGATGATACCAACCTGGGAGGGATTGCAACTGCTTTGGAGGATAGGGTCATAATTCAAAATGATCTCGACAAATTGGAGAAATGGTCTGAGGTAAACAGGATGAAGTTTAACAAAGACAAATGCAAAGTGCTCCACTTAGGAAGGAACAATCAGTTTCACACATACAGAATGGGAAGAGACTATCTAGGAAGGAGTACAGCAGAAAGGGGTCTAGGGGTTATAGTGGACCACAAGCTAAATATGAGTCAACAGTGTGATGCTGTTGCAAAAAAAGCAAACATGATTCTGGGATGCATTAACAGGTGTGCTGTGAGCAAGACACGAGAAGTCATTCTTCTGCTCTACTCTGCGCTGGCTAGGCCTCAACTGGAGTATTGTGTCCAGTTCTGGGCACCACATTTCAAGAAAGATGTGGAGAAATTGGAGGGGGTCTAGAGAAGAGCAACAAGAATGATTAAAGGTCTTGAGAACATGGCCTATGAAGGAAGGCTGAAAGAATTGGGTTTGTTTAGTATGGAAAAGAGAAGACTGAGAGGGGACATGATAGCAGTTTTCAGGTATCTAAAAGGGTGTCAGAAGGAGGAGGGAGAAAACTTATTCACCTTAGCCTCTAAGGATAGAACAAGAAGCAATGGGCTTACACTGCAGCAAGGGAGCTTTAGGTTGGACATTAGGAAAAAGTTCCTAACTGTCAGGGTGGTTAAACACTGGAATAAACTGCCTAGGGAGGTTGTGGAATCTTCATCTCTGGAGATATTTAAGAATAGGTTAGATAAATGTCTATCCGGGATGGCCTAGACAGTATTGGGTCCTGCCATGAGAGCAGGGGACTGGACTCGATGACCTCTCGAGGTCCCTTCCAGTCCTAGAATCTATAAGAATGTTCAAAGCACCTTATTTGTGTTTCTATTCTGTTTTCGTCCAGTAAAGAATAGAGACAACTGTACATTATTTGTATTGTTGAGTCTGCAAAAAAAACCAAACAAACCCTACATAGATAAATGATAATGATTTAGACATGTATATGTGAATATTTATTTGTTTTTCCTAAAGTTAATTAAGTATTTTAGGAAAAATTGTCAAAGAGGCCACCAAAAAATGTGTTGTGAGAAACCCCGTGCAGAGTACCGTGTAGTGATACTCAGATCCTAGGAGTACGTTTACAATAGGGTTAACTAGAGTGTTTTGTTCCATGGAAACAAAGTTAACACGGGAGGTATACTTCCAAACTGAACCACCATCTGGGGTGGGAGCTGTTCCTTACGACTCGCGTCTGACAGACCCATACAAATCTATTACATCTAAACACTTATTTTAACAGAATACACTAAAAGAGAAAGACATAACTAAGTGGCAAAACATGAGGAAAGGAGGGACAGGAAAGAAACTGAAGAAATCAGCACCATGGCTCCTCATGTAACCTTACATCAAACATTAAATTCAGCAAGGGAGAGTATATCTGCCCCAGAAGTCAGCTTTCCAGATGGTTCCTAGAAGAGGAACCTTGCAAGAATACTAGAAGGAGAAAAGACCATCTCTTTTATTATGCAGATAGTTCTCAAATTAAAATGTTACCCAACCAATATAAGAAGTTTATTTTGCAGCATGAGGCTCTTGCTACTCATAAAACCACAATGTTAGGAACATTCACTACAGCTAGTGCCTAATCGCCTGGTTATCCATGGATGCTTTATAAAGGCATTATAGCTTGTAAGTGGGGCAGTTAAATTCAAGACCTACATGTAATCCTTAAGGGAGGGTGGGGGGGAAGTGAAGTAGGACAGCAGATTAGATATCTAATAGGTAAGGCTACGTCATGGATATTTTTAGTAAAAGTCATGGACTGATCACGGGCAGTAAACAAAAATTCACAGCCAGTGACCTACCTGTCCATGACTTTTACTATATACCCCTGACTAAAACTTGTGGGGAGAGGGGGCATGGCCCTGGGGGCGCTGCGGGTGCTTGGGAAGGGGTGCAGGTACCTCCGCGGGTGCTGGAGGGGTTGGCAGGGCTGGGGTAGGTTCCCCCTCCCCAGCTCCTGGGAAGCAGAGACCTCCAGTTCCTAGCTCCACGTGCTGCCTCCGCTCCGTCCCAAGCCCCGGTTCTGCAGCTACCATTGGCTGGGAACCACAGCCAATGGGAGCTGCGGGGGACGGCGCCTGTGGACAGAGGCAGCACATGGAGCTAGGAGCTGAGGGAGGGGAGTTCCTTCCAGAGAGACCTCCCCAGGTAAGCACTGCCCTGCACCCCAATGCCCAGCCCTGAGCTCCCCCCCCCCCCGCACCAAAACTCCTGCTGCTGCAGGATGGGGGGGCTCGAGACGGTCCCCGCAGCAACTGGTGCGACTGAGCCAGGGGCTGCCTGGGCTGCTCAGGCAGCTCCCAGGCCAGCCCCACGGGCCGCTGCAGAAGTCACGGAGGTCATGGAAAGTCACGGAATCCGTGACTTCCATGACCTTCGTGACATACATGGAGTCTTAATAATAGGTGCTTGGAAGAAAACCACTCTCACTTAATGATCATCGTCTGATGAACAATTTTTGACTTTAAAAAGCTGAGAGTTAGCAGACACCACCAAGAATTGCTATATTTTTGAATTTTTCCTCCAAGTACATTCATCTTATTTTCTTACAAACAGACTGTAAAAATCAGATGCTGTACATAAGCACACCCTTTGCATTTGGTGCCCGTCACAAAGGGAGAAACAACTATAGAAACAGTGTTTTACTTCTGGAGCCAAATTCCAATCTGGTGCAAACAGGTGCCACTCCACTGAAATCAACTGACTGTCACCCTCTTATATCATGCCTAGAAGAAACACAGAAAATAAAAGCTTACTTGTTTTCTTCTTATGCCAAAATGTTACTATATCTTTGTCTAACCCTTTTGCCTTCTTCCTTGCCTGAGCAGCAGAGGCCTGAAAAACAGCATGCAATACCACGGACAATTAGCATCCGAACGAGATGTAAAGAAGTCTACACAGCATGTACAAAGATATGTTTGTTTGTTTCATCGGGAGTTCAACGATCTCCCTAGATGTTACTAAAAGCCCGAATGCCATATGTGGCAAGCAGACTACCCCAGCAGAAGATTGCCTTGTGGTGGAGGTCACATAAAGCTGAATTCTGTGGTACCCTAATAAGTACTGTATCAGGCTGATAGCTCTTGAGACTGAAGGCCTCTTTTTAACCACAGAACAGGGACAGCACGTGCTAGCAACATAGGCTTCCCCATGCTGTCCCATCAATATACCCCAATCCTGATCTGATGGGATCACCTTTACTGGTTAGAATACAGTCTGGTCTCCAGATGTCGATTGGTTAGAGCAGAAATCCGTTAACTCCACCATAGTGAATGGCTGTACACATCCCAGATAAATATTGAAATACTACACATCTATTTTTAAATTTACATGAAATACTCACATGATCAAAAAAGTAAATAATAGCCAGCTTTTTGTTGCGCCTGGTAAGGATGCGCTGGACTTTCGCCTGGCCAAAATGCTTCTTGAGCACATTTGCGTCGTTAAGGTAGTCCGGGATATTTTTGCACTGGATTGCTGTGAGTTCACTTGGCGATAAGCCACCGAGACTGTCCACACTCTCGCTGCTTCGATTTCGACGTGAGGGAGTCACAATAGCAGAATCTGAGAGAAAGTGTTGAAAGAGTCCCGAGATCAGTCTCTAGAACTGCCTGTGGTTTCTTATTTTGGATCTCAACAGCACAGACGTTAAGTCAGAAGTTTGCATTAAGCAGGGGGTACTGACACCTGCAGCATGTATTTACACTGTGGGTTAGTTAATGAAAACACTCCCATAATTCAATGTTAAGGTTGAAATTTTGAATTAGCAAAGCAAGGAAATTCGAAGTTCTCATGGCAACTTTAACTAACCCCTGTAACAAAGAGTCCTTTATTACAACTGGCAAAGTGTGCAATTATGTATTTTAAAAATATTGTTCAGCTATGTGGAGCCATGAAAATGGACTATGCAATACACAATTTCATACAGCTGGTTATGAAGTGAGAGTAAATAAATTAAGATGTAAACAGTTAGGTTCTCTTGTGCATATGTAAAGTCACAAAACTAACAAAATGAAATGTATATTTCAGAAAAAAGCTACATTAAAAGAACATTAAGACTGCAGAGTGAAGCACTCAACATTCAGGAAATGCAAGGCAGCCTTACATCCCACTGTCAGTATACATTATGATGTAGTCCTCGTTACAAAAAGCCACATTACTGAAGAAGGCAGTGGAGGAGAAGAAAACGGGGAAGGGAAGAAGAGAGACAGAATAAGGAAAGAGATGGGAAGGTTCGCAAAGGAGGAAATCAAGACATCTCTGAATTTCCAGGGAAGCTTGGGGGTTTCAGGATAGGAGGGGATGGAAAGGTTACACAGAATTACTATATAAATATTTAGAAAGTGCCAATTATCAGGTGCCAGTGCAAAGGTTAAGACAGGGGATCTCAACCAGGGGTCCAGAGCCCCCTGGGGGGCTGCGAGCAGGTTTCAGGGGGTCCTCCAAGCATGGCTAGCATTAGACTCGCTAGGACCCAGAGCAGAAAGCTGAAGCCCTGCCGCATGGGACTGCAGTCCGGGGCCCCCTAGCCCCGGCACCCAGGGCTGAAGCCGAAGCCTGAGCAACTTAGCTTTGCCATGCCCCCTGTGGCATGAGGCCCTGGGCAACTGCTCTGCTTGCTACCCCCTAACACCAGCCTGGGCTTTTATATGCATGTCATAAACATAGAGATAAGTGTAGCATAAAATCTCTCCTTGGCAGCTGTACGGAATTGCTTTATCTGTAAAGGGTTAAGTAGCTCAAATCATGTAGTTGGCACCTGACCAGAAGGACCAATGAGGAAAGAAGATACTTTCAAATTGGGCAGGGGAGATTTGTTTGTGGCTCTCCTTGTGTTGTTCCCTCTCCAGTCAGAGATAGAAGCTAAGCAGGGACAACATCCGCAGAAAATATACCTGGAACGCTCCATCTAAAATTACAAAAATTGTAAGTAGGCAAGGAAATGCATTAGGTTATCTTTTGTTTTGGCTTGTGAATTTTCCTATGCTACAAAGGTAGTTTTATTCCTGTTTTTGTAACTGTGAAACTGAGTACAGAAGGGAATCCTCTGTGTTTTAAATCTTTTATTACCCTGTAAAGTTATCTTCCATCCTGATTTTGCAGGTGTGATTCGTTTACTTTTTTCTTTATAATAAAGTTCTTCTTTTAAGAACCTGATTGATTTTCAGTGTCCTAAAGAACAAGGGTTTGTTTGGTCTGTGCTCACATTGCTAACCAATGGGTTGGTATATTATTCTCAAGCCTCCCCAGGAAAGGGGTGAAGGGCCTTGGGGGGTTATTTTGGGGGGATAGGGACTCCAAGTGACCTTTCTCTGAATTTTTGTATAAAATCACTTGGTGATGGCAACAATACCGTCCAAGGACAAGGAAAGAAATTTGTGCCTTGGGGAAGTTTTAACCTAAGCTGGTAGAATATAAGTTTAGGGGGTCTTTCATGTGGGTACCCATATCTGTACCCCAGAGTTCGGGGGGGGGGAACCCTGACAATGCAGAAAACCAGTTGCTGTGGCACAGCTGGGCCGTGGAGCTTTTATAGCATGTTGCGGGGGCCTCAGAAAGAAAAAGGTTGAGAACCCCTGGGTTAAAAAGTATGTATTGATAGACTTGCAAGAGTTCCGTTTTCTTTCTCCTGAATCCCCAGAATGAGGAAACAGCATGTACAGAACCATGATGATGGCGGTGGAAGGTAAAGGAATAAGGTAATTAGGGAATGGAAAAGGGAGGGAAGAAAGCAAAAGAGAGATACCGAACAAAAAGAGAAAACTGGATGGAAGAACCATATGAATTTGACATGGAGTGGGAAAACGAGGGAGAAGAAGAAGGTGAGATAAAAGTACACAAAGGGGACTGGGAGACAAGAGAAAGAAATACAAGAAGGAACTCTGAAAAACAATCAACCCTGCAAAACACAAATCAAACACCAAGTACATTATCCAGAAATTTCTGCCTAAAGAGCAGCACAATTATGCATCAGCTTAAATAAACTAAGCATAGCAAAACATATGCCTGGATTGGCTTAAATACAATAGCAACCACAAAAGGAGTTGAGAGAAGAGGTGATGTGTGCCCTATACACTTCTCAATGCCATTTTTTAAACTGTAGCTCATGTTTTCCTAACTGACCCACAACCTCTACTAAATGTCACTCATTTTCAACCCCAGAGGAAGAGTAATTAACTTAATTAATGCCACAGAGGTGAACCTCCACTACACCGACATTTGACTAACCAAAGGAAGAAGTATCTGTCTTCACAGTGACCTCCTCAGACAATTTAGAAGCAACACTGACGTATTTGAAAGCATGCGCTGTTTGTTGCTCTTGTGATTAAAGAGGATTAAGCGCAAAGGGCACCTCCAGGGTAGGATGTAAAATGAAATCATTAAGTCTCCAAAAAGGAAAACAAAGAATCCCTTGGAAAGGCAAAACTTTAAAGAGAGCAAGCCATCCTGTTAACTTCCACTGCCAGTGCGTTCATTTCCACTACCTGATTTATTGAATAGTGCCGATTCCTAGCACTTACCTTCCTTAGTTTTCGCTTCGGTTTTCTCTTTACCATCTCCTTCTTTTAATGGTGCTGAGAGCCGTGGCGCTGCAAACAGAGACTTACTTGCTCCCAACATCTGTTCATTTTCTCCAGATTCTACTCTTTCCTTTTTCAACTCTTTCTTAACACGTCCACTATCTTTATTGCTTTTTATCATATCCTGCAATGTCCGGCTAAACAAGCCAGCTGCTCCACGTGACCGGCTTAATCGAACAGGCCGCTTATCTGGAGGATAACCGCTCCTAGATACAATCTCCGACTCCTCTGCAACATCATAATCCCGCCCTCTTGGGGAACGATCTCGTTCCTCTTTTCTTTTCATTCCTTTTACAAGGCTGACAAGTGACTCACTCTGAGCTTCGTCATGTTCTGATTTAGTCGCTATACTGACTTGGAAGTTTGCTCCTAAATCCAAGGACCCAGATGAGCTAGAAAAAGTAGTGAAGCTGCTGCTAGGGCTTCCAAAGAGCGGCTTTGTTCCTTTTTTGTCGTCCTCTACTGTTTTGCTTGGTACAGAAGAGGCAAAGGAAGATGGCAAATTACTGCTGCTAGCTGGTTTTGAAAAGCTGAAGTTTGTACTGGTACTAGAGCTACTGGTCTCTTGAGAAGGGCCAAAAGGGGCCAGTACTCCAGGCCCACTACTAACTGGATGGGAAAATGTGAAAGATGTTGGGATGATCTGGCTTTGTGTTTTCTCTGGCTCGGAACCAACACCAAAGATTGGTTTAAATATTGCATTTTCTGGTGTTTTAAAGCTGAATTCTGATCCCACAAGGCCACTACTTGAAACGTCTCCAGATGTAACTCCAAAGTTAGAAGCATTCTGAAATGTTCCAAGGTTAGTAGGTGGTTTAAAACTGAATCCTTGGTTTCCAACAACAGAGGAGGTAGTTGGTGCAGAAGACGCCACAAAAGGTGTAGGTTGTCCAAGACCATAAGACTGTGTAAACCCAGAGGGCGGCCCAAATCCCAAGGTTTGCCCTGAAGTGGGATGGCTTAATCCCGAAGGCTGAGTAAAGTTGGATGGCTGGGCAAACCCAAGGTTCTGTACAGATCCTCCATTGCTCTGTCCAAACATAGAGGGCTGACCAAATCGAAATGGTGTTTGAGCCTGAAACATTCCTACAGAATTATTAGAAGGTGCTTGGAAAACAGAAGGCTGCTGTCCGCGAAAAGGACTGTTAGGGTTCATCTTCAAAAGTAGGAGTTAGTGAGTATCTGCCAAAGAGAGCTCACGCCTCGAACATCTGTTAACTTTCAGTTTCCAGCCAGTCATTCTAGTAATCTGAAATACAAATGTGCAACATTACATTACATTTTCTAATTGGTTTCCATTTATAATCGGGAAGTTCAGCCAAGACAATTATTAATTGCTTTATCCTACATCTTTGCAACATCCTATTAACTTTTTACTATGTTTAAAAAAATAATTTATTCTTACATCTTGTTTTCTCTCTTCTGTGGTTCCTAATCTGTGAAATAATGGTTGTTGGGTTTATGGAGGCCTGTGCTATACAGGTCAGAGTGGACGATCTGGTGCTCCCTTCTGGCCTTAAATACTATTACTCTATAACTTTTTCTCTCATTCTATGGTTAGTCAGTTTTCTTAATAGTCTTGTGAGGGACTTTTTGAAAGTCCTAATCTACCAGTTCTTTATCAATTATTTTGCTGATAACCTCAAACAATTTGAATATATTGGAGAGAGAGAACTTCCCTTTACAGAAGGCATACCATTTCATCCCTATTGTATCACATTCATGGGTGTGTTAAAATTGTCTGTAATTGCTTTTCAGCCATTTAACCTGGCACCATAGTAAGGTTCACTAGGATTGCTGCTATTGCTTTTTTCAAATATAGGTATTATTCTCCAGTCCTGTGACACAGTAGCTGAATGTGATAATAGATTGCATAGCTTTGTTAGCAGCTCAGTCACTTCATTCTTCACTTCCTTCAGAACTCATGGATGTCTCATCCAGTCCTGATGACTTGATGCTATTTAATCAGTTTGTTTCAGCACCTCTTCTTCTGACAGCTCAGTCTCTGACAATGCTTTATTCTCTATTACCTGAAGAGAGTAGGTCAGGATAGATATGTCCCTAACATACTCTGTGGTGAAATTATTTAGCTTCTCTGAAATGTCCTTTTCATCTTTAATTGTTCCCTTTATTCCTTTGTAGTCTAGTGCACCACCGCTTTCCTTACAGGATTCCCAATTCTGATATACCGGAACAATTCTGTTTATTTTGCTTATTTTCCAATTACTTTTCTAAATACCTTAGCCTTCTTAAGCCATAAGGTGGAATTTATCTACTATACACATGACCATTATGTACAATTAAGGCCCTGATCCTGCACCTGCATCCTTGCAGGCACTTTTACCCATGAGGAGGTTCTGCCCATACAGATCCAGATGCACAATCAGGCCCTAATTTGTTAACATCAGTGCTGACTCAAAGGATTTTTTCCCCCCACTTTGGACTGTAAAGGCTTTGTGACTATCTGCCTTTAAAAAAAATCTAGTGTACAGTGTTGGCTTTAGGTACTACCCCCTCCCTGAAAATGTTATGCTTAATTTTATTGCACTTACTGATACTGAATAGATTAACTACTTTTTGAACCATTTCTTATGCACTACTTTCAAGAGACTGCTGCACAAGAAAAAGGAAGGAAGTCTGAGCAAAAAGCTCAGAATAATATACCGTAGCTACTCACTCCAAGGAGCAACCAGGCTACAGCTCTGAAACTCATCTTTCCATATGGGACAGAGCCAGACCTAGCAGCGTGGACACAACTGAATTTGGGGGCTTAAAATCATTTTCCGTAAATTCCTGGCGTCCGGATTGAACCTACTACAGAAGCCATAAATTCAAACTGCAAAGGTGCATCTGTAGTCCTCCGCCCACACAGCCTAACCTGCACTTTCATCTCAGCGCTGCCCCCCAGCTGAATGGGAACTGCCTGTTCAGAGACAGCCGGTGTAAAGTGAACAAAGAATACAATAATTCACATGTAGCCAGATGAGAGTCCCCAGACCCTTACTGGGGCAGAGGCAACTCCGGAATGGGGACTGTGCCTGGACACAGGGAAAGGAGTCTGGGGGGCGGGGTCAGTGCCCAGGGACAGGGCCTGGGCAGGGGAATGGGGCCAGGGGGCGGTGGGCAGAGGCCAGGGAATAGGGTTGGTGCCTGGGCAAGCGAATGGAGACAGGGCAGTGCCTGCACAGAGGGAAATGGGGGCAGTGGGCAGGAGCCAGGGAACGAGGATGGGGGAGGGGTGATGCCCATGGACAAGGGCTGTGGGCAGGTGGGTCAGTACCCGGGCAGGTGGCATTAGAATGGGGCCGGGGACGGTGCCCACAGGCGGGGGGCGGGGAAGGGGGGACGGTGCCCACAGGCGGGGGGCGGGGAAGGGGGGGCCGGTGCCCACAGGCGGGGGGAAGGGAATGGGAGTCCGGGGGGGCGGTGCCCAGGGGAAGGGGCGCAGGGGAACGGGTCGGGCGCTGAGGGGAGGCACCGCGCCCGGTATCACCGCGCCCCGGGAGCCGGTCCCAGGCCCCGCCCCCAATCTCACCAGGCCGGGTCACTAGCAGAGCCGCCGCCGCCATCGCAGTGCTGGGGGGGGCCCGGATGGCTCCTCCGCGCGTGCGCACCAGCTGGGCGGGACCAGGGCTCCCCCGTTTCCGGACCGTCGGCCGGAAGCCCCGCCCGGTGAGCGCGCGCTGCAGGGGCGGTTGGCGGCGCGCGCCGGGCCGAGCCGAGCCCCGCGTGCTCAGCGCTGCTGCCGCTGCAGAGCCGCCCCGGGCCCAGCGGTGCCGGGCTGTGCAGTGACTCGCCCGGTGTCACCCCCGAGCTCCGTGGCCGGGACAGAAGCCAGGTCCCCAGGGCGGTCTCAGGTGCTGTAACGCTGCTTCTCCTCCCTGCGTGCCTGGCTGCCCGCCTGTGCACCCCCGCAGCACGGCCGGCCTCGCTCCTTAAACGCCCTGCGCCCCCCCGGGCAGCGGGTCCTGTCCTTAGCGCCTGCATCACAATGGCGGCGCCCAAAGCGGCGGGGGGAAGGTGCACAGACAACCTTCAGGTTGGCCTCGCCCAACTGCAGAGTGCCCGAGTTTACAGCTGCACCATGTTTGGCGTGTGTCATTTTATATCCTGCTAGGCTGTCCCCTCTGCTTTGCTTTGGATGAATGGACTGTAAGGTGGATAGAAAGCTGGCTAGATCGTCGGGCTCAACGGGTAGTGATCAATGGCTCCATGTCTAGTTGGCAGCCGGTTTCAAGTGGAGTGCCCCAAGGGTCGGTCCTGGGGCCGGTTTTGTTTAATATCTTTATTAATGATCTGGAGGATGGTGTGGACTGCACGCTCAGCAAGTTTGTAGATGACACTAAACTAGGAGGCGTGGTAGATACACTAGAGGGTAGGGATCGGATACAGAGGGACCTAGACAAATTAGAGGATTGGGCCGAAAAAAACCTGATGAGGTTCAACAAGGACAAGTGCAGAGTCCTGCACTTAGGACGGAAGAATCCCATGCACTGCTACAGACTAGGGACTGAGTGGCTAGGTAGCAGTTCTGCAGAAAAGGACCTAGGGGTCACAGTGGATGAGAAGCTGAATATGAGTCAACAGTGTGCTCTTGTTGCCAAGAAGGCTAACGGCATTTTGGGCTGTATAAGTAGGGGCATTGCCAGCAGATCGAGGAACGTGATCTTTCCCCTCTATTCGACATTGGTGAGGCCTCATCTGGAAGACTGTGGCCAGTTTTGGGCCCCACACTACAAGAAGGATGTGGAAAAATTGGAAAGAGTCCAGCGGAGGGCAACAAAAATGATTAGGGGTCTGGAGCACATGACTTATGAGGAGAGGCTGAGGGAACTGGGATTGCTTAGTCTCCAGAAGAGAAGAATGAGGGGGGATTTGATAGCAGCCTTCAACTACCTGAAGGGGGGTTCCAAAGAGGATGGAGCTCAGCTGTTCTCAGTGGTGGCAGATGACAGAACAAGGAGCAATGGTCTCAAGTTGCAGTGGGGGAGGTCCAGGTTGGATATCAGGAAAAACTATTTCACTAGGAGGGTGGTGAAACACTGGAATGCGTTACCTAGGGAGTGGTGGAGTCTCCTTCCTTGGAGGTTTTTAAGGCCCGGCTTGACAAAGCCCTGGCTGGGATGATTTAGCTGGGAATTGGTCCTGCTTTGAGCAGGGAGTTGGACTAGATGACCTCTTGAGGTCCCTTCCAACTCTGATATTCTATGATTCTATGATTCCTTTCTAAGGTAACAGACCTAGTGGTTTCAATCTCTCTTCATACAAGTTTTTCCAGGCCCTTGAGCATTCTTTCTGTCCTTCTCTGAATCCCCCTCTAGTATCTTCCTTGAGATGCGAAAGCTGCTACATAGACAGCACTATACAGGAGGCCTCTCTTTATCCAATGGACTTGGGTGTAACCATGGATGAGAGCCATGTAACCCTTCCTTGTACTGTGCAGTTTATGTACTTTAAGGGTCCCTCTCTAAGCCTAGAGGGTTGTTTCAGCCTCCAGACGTATGCTCCAACATATTTACTGAGATTGCCAATGTGAGGTAGACAGCTGACTGCTAGCTTTAGCTTCTCTAATGTATGTGATGGAACAGACACAGGTTGGTTACTGATAGACTGATTTGTTCTAGATTTGAAATGGTAAGGGGATTGGATGGTTTAGATGATTGGCAATAGGCTATATAGGCTGTTTTGTCTAGATCAAAGCAACTGGCTTCTAAAATTACGTGTTTTACCCTCCACCATATCTTTGTCTACCCTTTCACAGATCCTAAAGCAACAATAGTGTCTCATAGCTGCTACTGGATTATTAGTTGCTACCATTGCCTAATATTCATTTTTAAAAATTAATTTGCAGGGCCCCCTTGAATAGTTTCTAATGAGTTTAGTCATTCGAAATCTGCAGAAAGTCATCCCCCTCAGGCGAATCCCACTTCGCAGAAGAATAGAAATCCTTCAGAAGATTTTGGACGTGCAGCAGTTCGACCTGGGCGTTATCTGTGTTAATAACAGAAATATTCAACGTCTCAATAGCACCTACAGGCAAAAAAATGTCCCCACTGATGTGCTTTCCTTCCCTTTTCATGAGGTAAAATTGATTTTTCTTCCCCTCCCTTTCTTCTCTTTTCCACAACTACTTTCTTGGTCTGCCTGACACAACTGACTTCTTTGCAAGCCATTAGAGAAAGTACCATAACCCTTATTAAATAAATCCTAAAATAATTTGATATATTTTGTTGCAGTGACTCTCTGTGCTGATACAGTAGGACACAGTGCTTCAGGGGATCCCAGACATGTTGTGGAACTTGATGGTGATTTGGGACCTGTTTCAGGGCTCTCAGAGGTTATCTTCTTTGAAACCATCTTCAGCAATCCTCATTAGATGTTTTATACGTTCTTCCTTCCATGGCTCCATAAATGCATGAAAACAGAGCCATGAGTCAAGTTATACATACACTGCCTGTTCCCCAGCATTTCAGAAATTCTACTTCCACAAGGCAGCTGGCAGCAGTTAAAGTGTCACTACTGGGAAGCTGAAAGTGGACAATGGGATGGATCACTTGATAACTACCTGTTCTGTTCATTCCCTCTGAAGCACTTGGCACTGGCCACTGTTGGCAGACAGGATGCTTGGCTAGATGGACCATTGGTCTGATCCAGTGTGGCCATTCTTATGTTCCTGCTTTTTTGCCTTTTTTGGTCAGTGTTGTTTAAATCTTCAAAGTAACCAGTAAGAAATTTGATTATTTATTATTGTTGATAATAACTAAATGTCTTTCTGTTGCTCTCTTATGGAAGGCAGTCAAGATTTAAAAGGAAAAAGGTACAGGCTCACACATTCGGCTACCATCAGGTACTAGGGATAGGGAGAGAAGGCATTGGAAATGTAACTTTTCCATCAAAGGTACAGGTTTAAACACTTTTGGATCCCATTTGATTTCTGCTGACATGAGAACAGTATAATTGCTCACCTAGGGTCATAGAATCATAGAATATCAGAGTTGGAAGGGACCTCAAGAGGTCATCTAGTCCAACCCCCTGCTCAAAGCAGGACCAATTCCCAGCTAAATCATCCCAGCCAGGGCTTTGTCAAGCCGGGCCTTAAAAACCTCCAAGGAAGGAGACTCCACCACCTCCCTAGGTAACGCATTCCAGTGTTTCACCACCCTCCTAGTGAAATAGTTTTTCCTGATATCCAACCTGGACCTCCCCCACTGCAACTGGGTCATAGGAGTGGCAAAAATATTTCCTAGGTAAACAATAATTAGCTAAAGGATTCCTCCGTTTTTGTCACATTCAGATCTCGTTTTTAGTAGCTGTGCTATGTTGATGTCTAAAGGTGGTGTTATTTATTTAGCAGAACTCTGGCCTCTAACGGGATGTCTACACAGCCTGGGGGAGCTAGCCTTGCCGTCAGAGTTGACGGACTTGGGTTAGCAGAGCTCATGCTAGCACTCTAAAGATAGTGCTTTGAAGTTGTGGCTCAGGCAGGAGCTTGGGCTCTGAAGCCTAGGGAAGTGGGATAGACTTCCAAGCCTGAGCTCCCGCCCAAGCTGCAATTTCAAAGCACTGTCGACACGGTACTTCTGGGGGAATTCTGCACATCTGCGGACACACAGAATTCCTCTATATCGCTGCGCTCATGCCGGCTGTTCTGGTGCCACAGCAGCCTCTGGTGGGCAGAATGCAGGACTGCAGCACTTCTTAGGCAAACTGTATTTTATGCAGGAAAATACAAAATTCTATGCCCAGTGCTCCAGCATTCCCCCAGGAGTAGAGTTCCTCACAGCACACTGCCTGCAGAGCCAGGTTAGGACAGAGTGGGGCACACAAGATTACTGGGGTTCAGAATGGCTAGTGGGGGGACAGACTGGAGCATGGGTTCAGGAGTTAGTGAGGTGACAGAAAGGGGAACTACACAAAAATGAGGAGATTAGTTAAACACAAATTAACAGGTACAACACCAAAAGTAAAATCCCTGAAAACAGCATGGAAACTTTAAAGACACCATAATAGAGGCTCAACTTAAATGTATACCCCAAATTAAACATAGTAAGAGAACCAAAAATGTACCACTGTGGCTAAACAACAAAGTAAAAGAAGCAGTGAGAGACAAAAAGGCATCCTTTCAAAAGTGGAAGTTAAATCCTAGTGAGGAAAATAGAAAGGAGTATAAACTCTTGCAAATGAAGCTTAAAAATGTAATTAGGAAGGCCAAAAGAGAATTTGAAATACAGCTAGCCAAAGACTCAAAAAGTAATAGCAAATACATTTTTAAGTATATCAGAAGCAGGAGGCCTGCTAAACAACCAGTGGGGCCACTGGACAATCAAGATACTAAAGGAGCACTCGAGGATAAGTCCATTGCGGAGAAACTAAATGAATTCTTTGCATCAGTCTTCACAGTTGAGGATTTGAGGGAGATTCCCAAACCTGAGCCATTCTTTTTAGGTGACAGATCTGAGGAACTGTCCCAGATTGAGGTGTCATTAGAGGAGGTTTGGGTCCAAATTGATAAACTAAACAGTAATAAGTCACCAGGATCAGATGGTATTCACCCAAGAGTTCTGAAAGAACTCAAATGTGAAATTGCAGAACTACTAACTGTCATCTGTAACCTATCATTTAAATCAGCTTCTGTACCAAATGACTGGAGGATAGCTAATGTGACGCCAATTTTTAAAAAAGGGACCCAAGAGGTGACCCTGGCAATTACAGGCCAGTAAGCCTGACTTCAGTACCGGGCAAACTGGTTGAAACTATAGTAAAGAACAAAATTGTCAGACACATAGATGAACATAATTAGTTGGGGAAGAGTCAACAGGGTTTTTGTAAAGAGAAATCATACCTCACGAATCTACTAGACTTCTTTTAGGGGGTCAACAAGCATATGGACAAGGGGATCCAGTGGATATAATGTATTTAGATTTTCAGAAACCTTTGACGAGCTCTCTCACCAAAGGCTCTTAAGCAAAGTAAGCTGTCATGAGATAAGAGGGACGGTCCTCTCATGGACTGGTAACTGGTTAAAAGATAGGAAACAAAGGGTAGGTATAAACGGTCAGTTTTCAGAATGGAGAGATGTAAATAGTGGTGTCCCCCAGGGATCAGTACTGGGCCCAGTCCTAGTCAATATATTCATAAATGATCTGGAAAAAGGGGTAAAAGGTGACGCGGCAAAATTTGCAGATGATGCGAAACTACTCAAGATAGTTAAGTATAAAGCAGACTGCGAAGAGCTACAAAGGATCTCACAAAACTGGGTGATTGGGCAACAAAATGCCAGATAAAATTCAATGTTGATAAATGGCAATTAATGCACATTGGAAAACATAATCCCAACTATACATATAAAATAATGAGGTCTAAATTAGCTGTTGCCACTCAAGAAAGAGATCGTGACGTCATTATGACTCTCTGAAAACATCCACTCAGTGTGCAGTAGCAGTCAAAAAAGCGAACAGAATGTTGGGCATCATTAAGAAAGGGATAGCTAATAAGACAGAAAATATATTGCCTCTATATAAATCCATGGTACGCCCACTTCTTGAATACTGCGTGCAAATGTGGTCGCCCCATCTCAGAAAAGATATTTTGGAATTGGAAATAGTTCAGAAAAGGGCAACAAAAATGATTAGGGGTATGGAACGGCTGCTGTATGAGGATAGATTAATAACACTGGGACTTTTCATCTTGGAAAAGAGATGACTGAGGGGGGATATGATAGAGGTCTATAAAATCATGACTTGTGTAGAGAAAGTAAATAAGGAATTGTTATTTACTCCTTCTCATAAGACAAAAGCTAGGGGCCACCAAATGAAATTAGTAGGCAGCAAGTTTAAAACAAACAAAAGGAAGTATTTTTTCACACAATGCACAGTCAACCTGTGGAACTCCTTGCCAGACGATGTGAAAGCCAAGACTATAACAGAGTTCAAAAAAGAACTAGATAAATTCATGGAGGATAGGTCCATCAATGGCTTTTAGCCAGGATGGGCAGGGATGGTGTCCCTAGCTTCTGTTTGCCAGAAGCTGGGAATGGGAGACAGGATGGATTACTTGATGATTTAGCTGTTCTATTCATTCCCTCTGGGGCACCTGACATTGGCCACTATCGGAAGACAAGATACTGGGCTAGATGGACCTTTGGTCTGACCCAATATGGCTGTTCTTATGTTTGACAAATAAAATATGCAGAATTTCCAAATATTTTGTGCAGAATTTTTAATTGTTTTGGCGCAGGATTCCCCCAAGAGTAACACAGCTATTTTTTAGAATGCTAGCACAAGTCCCACTAGTCCAAGTCTGTCAACCTAGGCTAGGAGGCTTGCTGCCATGGGATGTGTCGGCCTACCCTAAGCAAGTCAAGGACATGTGTAAATTTTACACTAGGTGCTGGACCTATACATACTGGCTGACTGAACATAGCAAATGTTTCACAGCTTGGTGATTCGTCCTTTGGATCATACAGTCAGATCAAAGTCCCTTTCTGGTTACTGTCCTAATGGAAGTTAAAGACCCCTTAGCTAATTTCCTTTGTCAGTAAAAAGCCTTTAGTGTCTAAGGTTCCATTTGCATGACCCACCTTGCTGTGCCAGTGCCTAGCTCATTACTTCGTAACAACTTTGGGAAGCCTGGAGGATGAGAAGTACTCTGTATAACCAGATTCTCGCTTTTGTTAACTTTTGGAAGGGCTTCTGTATTTCAGAATCTGAAAGCAGGTGAGCTGCCTCAGCCTAGTTTTCGAGACGAATACAATCTCGGTGATGTTTTCCTAGGAGTAGAGTATATCTATCAACAGTGCCAAGAAAATGGGGAGGATTACTACAGCATTCTTACAGTAAGTGTTGCTTACTAATACAGATTTCTCATCAGAGACACGATTTGGGAACCATGGTTGAAACAATGCTAATATTCACTGGTGGGGAGGTTTTTTTGCCAATTTATGGACATTGCAAAGATTCATCTACAGAAAAATGTCCTGAATCCAAACCTATAATGTAAAGCAGGAGTGGGCAAACTTTTTGGCCTGAAGGCCACATCTGGGTGGGGAAATTGCATGCAGGGCCATGAATGTAGGGCTGGGGCAGGGGGGTTGGGGTGCAGGAGGAGGTGTGGGGGGCATGCGGTGCCCACCGCTTCCGGGAGCAATGCAGGGCCAGGGTAGGCAGGGAGCCTGCCTTGCCCTGTGGCGCCACAGGGGTGGTAATCCCGTGGGCCAGATCCAAAGCTCTGATGGGCTGGATCCAGCCCGCGGGACGTAGTTTTCCCACCCCTGATGTAAAGGAATTTAAATGTATATGCTCCATGTAAGCACGAAGTCATGCTAAAACACATTTCCAATTGCAGTCTTTTCTTAAATGTGGCTAGGATGTCTCTGGTAACTGTGTTCAGTGCTGTTACAACTTTGGAGGAAAGACTGAGTGGTAGAATAATACTAGCCAGTGTCACCTGGGCTGCACTGAGGGCTGGGAATTAATCTACAGTGAGGGGTAGTTGTGTGGATTCAAAAGACAGTTTAGGAGCTATACTCCCTAGATTCACTGTAGAGGCTGAGCAGCAAGCATGTCTCGCCAATAGTCTTAACAGCAGAAACTGCTCCCATGAAGGGGCAGAAGCAACAGCTGCCATAACTTACCCAGGAGTGGTTGCTTCTCTGAGCTGAATTAAAGTTACTTCCACACTAAGGAGACCAGGACTGTTCCTGTTGTTGGTTCTCTTTGTCCATATAGGGGTTATTTTTAAATACAGTATAACAAGAAAATAAAACTCGGAAAGTAATGGGGGCTAAGCATCTCTAGATATTAGCTGTGGAATAAGATGGGCTGAGGTGACTTGACCTCTTAGCCTGGTCTGGAACACTTGGTAAACTGGGCACAAACAAACAATATGTTATATACATTTACGTTTAAATAATAATATATGGAGCTATACGTATCTCATAGAGCTGGAAGTGACCCCCCCCCCCGAAAAGTCATCGAGTCCAGCCCCCTGCCTTCACTAGCAGGACCAAGTACTGATTTTGCCCCAGATCCCTAAGTGGCTACATCAAGGATTAAACTCACAAACCTGTGTTTAGCAGGTCAATGCTCAAACCACTGAGCTATCCCTCCCCTTGTGAGCTATCCCTAGCTTTATACATCAAGGAACAAAGAATGTAGGTTACACTTATGCAATGGAGGACTCTATCCTGGGAAGCAGTGACTCTGAAAAAGATAGGGGGGTTTGATGGATAATCATCTGAACATGAGCTCCCAGTGTGACACTGGCAAAAAGGACTAATGTAATCTTTGGACGCATAAATAAAAGTATCTCTAGTAGGAGTCAAGAAGTTATTTTACCTGTCTATTTGGTACTGGTGCAATCGCTGCTGGAATACTCTGTCCAGTCCTGGTCTCCACAATTCAAGGAGGATATTGGTAAATTAGAGAGGATTCAGAAAAGAGCCACAAGAATAATTAAAAAATTAGAAAACATGCCTTATAGTGATAGACTCAGGGAGCTCAATCTGTTTAGCTTAACAAAGAGAAGAGAAAATGTTGTTAGTAGAGGGCTCTATAATCTAATGGACAAAAGCATAACAAGATCCAGTGGCTGGAAGCTGAAACTAGAGAAATGCCAACTGGAAAAAAGGTGCCTATTTGGTTAACGGCAACTTAACAATAGATGTAGTGGATCATTTGACATTCAGTCTTGATTTAGAGCTGTTTTTAAAAAGATGCTGTACCTCAACCAAAAACTTATGGACTTGGTTTGAGAATTATTGGGTGAAATTCTATAGCCTATTACACAGGAGGTCAGACTAGGTGATCTTAATGGTACCTTCTGGCAATAAAATCATGGATATGGAATTCAGGGACTTAGCGTGATTCTTTTAAAGATTTTAAAGATAAGTTTGATCCACCTTTTAAACATAGAAAGAGTGTAATGGCTTTCAGTCCCTGCTGCAGGTCCCCATGTTGCTCTTGCAGTCTAAGGCCTTGTCTACTCTGCCTTTTGCTGACAAAACTCTGCAGCTTTTGGAGGCAAAACAGTGGAAGTGTACACACTGCAATGCCACTTTTGACGACAAAACTGCCCTGTTTTAGTGACAAAATAAAACCACCTCGATGAGAGGCATAAAGTTTTTTGCGGCAAACTTAAAGCAGCAAAGTGTCAGTGTAAATCAGTGGTGGGCAAACTGCAGCCCATCAGGGTAATCCGCTGGGGGGCCGCGAGACAGTTTGTTTACATTGATCGTCCACAGGCACGGCCACCTGCAACTCCCAGTGGCCGCAGTTCGCCGTTCCCAGCCAATGGGATCTGTGGGAAGCGGCGGCCAGCACCTGTCGTCCTTCCCCTGCCTCAGGGCTGGTTGCTTCTGGCAGCTGTCTGAACTTAGAGACAGCATGCCGACACACTCACTCTCCCCCAACACACACACGCTGTCTCTCCCCCCCCCCCCCCCCCACGCTTCAGTTGAAAAGCAGCTGGCAATCTAGTAGGATGCCCATGGAAGGATGGGATTGAGAAACCTGCATCACGTGATGCTGTACCTGCCCCATGAGGCATTGCAAACACTTCCCAAAGCACCCTGTGGCCAGTTGCACAGTGGGATTGGTACCCACAATGCACTGCTCTTTGTCTATGCAAGAGCTGCTAATGTGGATGCACTCTGCCGACACAAGGAGCATAGTGTGGACATGCAATAGCGGTTTAATTAAAGTGGCATAACTTTTGCCAACAAAACTCTGTAGTGTAGACATAAGCCTTAAACTTTCTGATCTCTTTAAAACTATTTTTTATTTACTGTTTCATCTCTATTTTGGAAAGAGGAAAAGGGTGAGTTTTGCCCCAAAGAGGAAAGGGATGCTGAAGGCAAGAATGCTGAAGGCAAGAATGCTTCTTTATTTAAACCTATTCTTGTGTACCCTCATGTATCTTCTGCCAGGGAACATAAGTTTGATTTACTGAAGTCATAGAACAATTCCCTGCCTTGTCCCCAAGGCTCTGAGTGCCCACAATTCTAATTGAGGTGAGTGGGAGCTGTATTATTCAGCACCTCTGAAAATGGCCACAGATCCACTGGTGCCGTAAGCGGGCATAGTTCCATTTGAAATCAGTGGAGTTGCTGAGACTGATAACTTTTGAAGATTAGAGCAGGAGATGGAGTTGTGTTCCCAGTGACCCATCTGGTTATTTTGATTAGCAGCAGGTGTATTTTCTTGGACTTGACCATAGACAAGATATTTTACCATTTGAAAATGTCCTTTTTGATTACAAGAGGTTGAAGACAAACTTGTGGCTGACTTGTCAGAGGAAGCTATTATTACAAACACTGTCCTCTGGAATTTCTGTTTTCTTTTGGTTGGTGACTTTAGATATAACCTGTTCCTGTACTTTTTGGAGTATTAACTGGTTTTCCTCTGAAAGTTTCCCAAAAGCAATAGAATACATATAGCTGACAACATATGAGAAAGCTAGACTATATTCAGAAGATTAAAGTTAGTCATTCTTGCAGTTTTTCTGCTCTTGCCCCCTTTTCCCATCTCAGTACAAGGTATGCAAGGACCATGTGCCTTAGACTATTGATCTTCGTGTACTGGCTAGTAAAAGTAGTTAACTTTATTACTGTCACTTTCTTTGTGAAGAACTGTGCTAAATATTGCAAGATAGCCCCTACATACTACAGTGATGCACACATGGATAAATGTTTAGAGATTTGTAAAATACTAAAACCATTTTTGTTACCTTGGACAGGTGACTGCAGCTCATGGACTATGCCATTTGCTGGGATACCAGCACAACACAGAAGCAGAGTGGGAGCAGGTAAAAGGATGTCCTTACCTAAGCTGAGATATATATACACTTCTACCTCCATGTAACACTGTCCTCGGGAGCCAAAAAATCTTACTGCGTTATAGGTGAAACCGTGTTATATCGAACTTGCTTTGATCCACCAGAGTGCGCAGCCCCCCCCTTCGCCCGCCCCCCCCCCGGAGCACTGCTTTACCGCGTTATATCCAAATTCATGTTATATCGGGTCGCGTTATATCGGGGTAGAGGTGTATATATTAAGAATGCCCAAAATACATCAGTGATGGTACATCAAATTCAAAACCTTATTGTAAATGCAGAGACATTTTCCTGACTATTCATACATATTGTTGTATAACCTTCTAATCCTGATGCTCTCAGGGGCACTTTGCAGCCAGTCATTCATACATACATTCAAACCGTGAAAGTATTAGTGAAAAGTTCTAATAGTGCCTTTCATCTTAGAGAATCCTCAAGAACTACATCTGTGTTTAAAAGGGTTCAAAAACAGGCCTTAGTATGGGCTCTTTCAGCCTTAACTGTGGAGACACAACTGTTCCTCCATGGGGCAGGAATCCGCGCAGCAGCCATATAACTTTGCAAGGCTACAATACGTTAGGAGAGGAAGTGGTTTAAAAATATCTAATTGAAACTGTAGCTGGAATTTTAGGAAATAATGCTGTGCAATTATGTATAGCCTTACCTCTGAGATGATCTGATGGGTTATCCTCATTTTACAAATGTAAAAACAGACAGCGTTTTAACTATTTGTGCAAGTTCACACAGAAGACTACTTAGAGTGGAGAACAGAACCTAGTGTGACAGTCAGGCCGGATGGCTGCAAGAGGGTGTGGGAAGGCAGATATGTAAACTGTAGAATATTAAAGGCCCTCTTCCCTGTCAGCTGAGAAGGGGTTACCTCAGGTCAATTAGGAACACCTGAATCCAATTAAGGGCCTCTTGAGACCTTTTAAAGCCCCTCTCCTGCTGAGACAGACAAACCCACCCACCCACCCCTCCCTCCCTGTTGAGAGACACATGCAGGCTGTTACTAGCCTAGTGGGAGCAGGGAAATAAGCATCTCCAGGAGGAGAGGCTGTGCTCCTTCCCGTAGGGGAAACAGACAAGCCTGAGTGCCTGCCAGGGGAAGGACTGATTCCCCGGGGCAAACCACAGGATGATACCCCACCCCAATGGGGAGGCGGGGAAGGTATCTCCCTCTGTAGTAGCGTCTAATGAAATAGTCCCTTCTGTTTGTTGGAGGAACACCCCTTAGACCTACCCAGAAAATACGGCCGAAGGAACACAGAAGGGGGAAGACAAAGACTGCCCCAGTGCGGCAGACGGGTTGATTTAACCCAGGCCCATCTCACCAAAGGGAGAAGTGCTGAGGCTGGAGAGACAAGGAAGGTGCCTTGCCACACGCGGTATGGCCGTTCCCTGTTCTGACAACTGGAATATGTATACTACCTCCCATAAGCAGATGTAATTAACCACATTGGAATCTTGCCAGAACATCAAGATTCACACCTTTTTCTTGTGGAAAAAACTTTGAGGTGTTTAATAGCCCATCTAATTAGGGCCTGCTTTTTACATCCTTTCTGAAAATTGGGACCTCCAACAGTCTAATGCCCTAACTCCAATTTGAGGTGTTAGTTCGATACTTACTCAGGGGGAAGAATCGCCTATTGCAGCAGAAGTTGATTTAGTTGGGGATTGGTCCTGCTTTGAGCAGGGGCTTGGACTAGATGACCTCCTGTGGTCCCTTCCAATCCTGAGATTCTATGATTAAGTAGCCACCACTGCCTGGATTTCCTTTGGTTTCAAATACGATTACTGACCAGGCTCAGCCTAGCTTGGTTTGTGAGAGCTGACAAGATCATAGGCAGAGGTTGCATGCTTGCAGGCATATCTCCAGTTTTCTTAATGAACCATAGCTAAATGTGACTGCAATCAGTGGGAACTAAGGACAGCCAGCACCCCACAAGAGTACTGTGTATCTGGAAGGACTGAGCACTAGAAGTGCTTTGAAATCCTTGAATGAAAGGGTCTGTGTAAGAGCCCAGTCCTGTACCTGCTTATCCATGTGAATCGCTGTGTGCTCATGTGAGACGTCTTATTGAGTTCCTAGGTAACATTTCTCATGTAAGCAAGGGTTTAAAAGGAAAGGCACGATGCAGTTTTAGTGCCCATTCTTGTAAAGTGCAGTTCTGGTCAGAAATGTGACTGTAAATATGGCATAGTGGGTTCTGGATTTATTGTGTCTCACTGATTCTGTATCACATGGGTGGGTGGATGTCAGGCAAAGACATGGTTTCCTGACTGCCAGCTCTGCAGACACAAACTGGGCTCTTTCCTTCTCATTTGGTCATCACAGTACTTATTTTCTGCCGGTGAAATTATGTCCTATGTGACACCTGTGCAGCCCAGTTGCATGAAGAGAATCCAGCTAACTTCATCTTAACTGTGTTGGCTCTGCGGTTACTTTTATCCATAACTCATCTGTTACGACTTTGAATTCACACACGGGCAGATCTGTTTAAAGAAGTTGCCATTTTTTACATAGTGTACTTTTCGGATTAGAACAGCACTTTAATGTCTAATGCTTAAAATTATAAAGAATGTACATGAAGGGAAAATGAGCATACTTATTGAGTTTTTTCCCCACTCATAGATGTATCAGAAGGAAAAACAAATTCTTGAGGAGCTAAATGGAATCACCGGTGCAAACCTCCAGCCACTGACTAAAAACCATTTCTGATCACGTTGCAAAAAAAAGAAAGAAGACCCAGAAAAATAAATCCTTATTCTACTAAGAAACCAAGTAGCATGGATACAACTAACTTAAGTATTAAGTGATTTATTTAACAGATATCTGTTAACTTCATATAGTGTCAACAGAATGCCTTACATTGTAGTGTGTAATAAAATTCAGCCAAACCGCTCATCTTTGAAGCAAAGTGCAGTTGTATATGTAACTTGTAACCAGCAATGGACTCCAATATCAAACCACACAAATGTATGTTGAAGTATCTACTGGAGCAGCTGAAAACTACAGTGCTTACTCCTTTATACTGCTGTCCTCCTCCCACCATATCCTTAGTGGGAAAGAGGGTAGAAAAATGGAATCTGAGTTTCAATTCATTCAATTGTTCAAATATAGTCATGTGTCCAATATCTGAAGTTGGCTTTGAAAAAGACTTAAGATGAGAAAGATGCTACCCAGAGAGTCTTCCTTCGAGGTTGATGTATACATATAAAAGTAACAGTGATTTAAATAATTATTTCATGCATGAGTTGCTGTAGAGCTCCACAAGCAATTTTCTTCTTGACCTCAGGTAAGTGTGTTAACTCATTTAGGGCCAAAATCTTTGCTTATTCAAAGTAAAAAGCACCTAGCATCTTTATCCATAAGTAGTCCCATTGACTTCAGTAGGACTATTTATGGAATAATGTCCTAGTTAACATGACTAAGGTATCGCAGTCTGGTCCTAATTTTGCGGGAAGTAGTACTGTTGCATCCACTTCTTTTGAATATTTATTTTTCACAGTTGTAAAATCTCTCCTACTAACTCGCACCTGGGAACATGTCTCTATCTGCATGTATCAAATCTTAGTTCTGGACACTCATGGACCCTCCTATGGAATAATGTGTTGCCCATTTGGACCCTGTTTAGAATAATATAACTGTCTTACACACAATGAGAAATCTTCTAAAAATATGGTGTACGTAACACACAGGGCTGTGTGTCTCATGAATAGTAGATCTCAGCTTTCTGGGCTGGACAAGCACGAAGGATTAACCATTGGGTGAGAAATACTTTGTTGGACTGGACAGTAACTTGTTAAGTACAGGCTATAGTTTGCATCTTATGCGGGTTTTTTTTTTTTTTTTTTTTAACCGGTATCCTTATGTTTCCAAGTCCTTTTACTTGCCTTTATTTTGAATCTTAATCTTAAACACTGTTAGGGTTTAATTTGGTGTCTTAGTGCCTTGTGCTAAGGAGCATGTTGAACTAAGATAAGTGGTGAACTGGGGTACACCGTGTCCATGGAGGCAGGGGATTGGTGTGCATTGCAGGTGTCCAGAAGATAAGTGCAACAAAGCAGGGTGTGTAAATTTGCTAGCCTACAGAGGGGAAGAGCAGAGCTCAGGGAGCCTGGAGCAGCTGTGTTGCCAGGCAACAGTGGCTAGGGAGAGTTTCCTCTGCTGGACCACAGACAGGGCCCCCTCCTGCTGTGAGGTAGTGATTCACCCCAGGCAGTTCGGGTAACCCTGAAAAGTGTCCGTGTACATTTCTCAAATAAAAGCCACTTGAACTGACCTTCCTTTACAGTTGGGCACTGAAAAACAGTTGTTCTCTGTAGGCTCTAGCTTCAAAAACATTCCACTTTTATTCCCCCTGAAACTAACATTTCTTTTAGTACTGTTGTTTATTCTGTGGTAAGCATGTGGAAGCCTCGTTCAGGAATGGGTTCCTCCTGTGCTAGGGGCTGGAGAAACACAGAGATGACATGGCCCCTGCCCTAAAGATCTTACAGAGAGCTCTGTGCAGGCACTGCAGTCTGCATGTACACGAGCAACTGGCAGGATCAGCATCTAAGGTCCAGTCTACACTGAGATTTGTATTGTCGGCATCCTTACAGCAAGAACCATGTTCAAACACAGTTCATTAGAAAGCTACTAATGCTGTTTCCGATCCATGGAGAGAGAATCTTGGGCCAAACTGCAAGTTGTTCCACGTGGGCACATCTCAGTGCCCGTGTAGATGTCAGTGGGCACAAGAGTCCTCGCGCATAGAACATTTTGCAGAATCAGTGCCTTTCAAAATAGTTTGGTTTTTTTAGGCTCTTTATTTATCCTACTTCATCAGTATTGTATTTGAATTAACGATGTTTCACAATCACTGAGTCTTTTACTCTTTATACAATAGGTAAGAAAAGTGTTAGCTCCCTCGGGCTTTTGCAGTCTATTTTGATTTACATGATAGACTCTTCGTCAATTAACAAATGAGCAGTCAACAGTACAGCAAACAATGGGATTAGTTCAATGGGTGAAAAATTGTATTACCTAGAGCAATGTAGATGAAAAGTGGTTTGAAGGCCAAGCAAGTGTGGCTTCATTTCCCTAGCCCTGATCTATACTACAAACTTACGTTGGTATAACTGCATCACCACAGCCCTGAGCCACGCAGTTATACCAACCAAACTCCCATGGGGCTGAAGGCTTCACCCCTCAACATAGTTACCACTTCTCATGGAGGGGGCTGATGGCAGAAACTCTCTGGTAGGCGTAGGTGGAAGCGTTACAGAGGTGCACTGAGTGTCGCCAAGCCCTTAGGCGGAGCCTTAAATTAAAAAAAAAAAATCACCCCCAAGATCAACAAAATGATCTTCTATGAGGGGCTTTACTTCATTTATTATTTTAAGAAAAATACAAAAACAATGCAATGGGCATGACGTTTAAACTAACATCATAGTCTTTCTTACTGATCGCAGGCCAAAGGAATGCAAACCTGCACATCCATTATTTTATAGTTTTAGCATTTTTTAAAAATGTGAACAGTCATATCCCCTTTTCCAGTCAGTCTGGCACTTTGAAAGTGCCATGGGTAAGGAATTGTTCTCAATAACCTCTGAGGTAGGACAAGAAACTGGGCTTAAATTGCAGCAAGGGAAGTTTAGGTTGGACATTAGGAAAAACTTCCTAACTGTCAGGATGGTTAAGCACTGGAATAAACTGCCTAGGGCAGTTGTGGAATCTCCATCATTTGAGGTTTTTAAGAGCAGGTTAGACAAACACCTGTCAGGGATGGTCTAGATAATTATGATGCTGAACCAGCAAGAGTTAAGCAACCGGCAGGCTATGTGACCTGAAAACAACCCGTAAGAATATTTTAGAAGAGTACTGAAATGGTAAACGGCCATTCCTTAGAGAGAGTTAACAAACTAGAGTTCTTGATAGAGAATCGGAAGTAGATACTAATTGTATTTGTCTGTGTGCCTACATCTTGTTAAAGTTTAACAATGTGATCTATTTAGCTTGTAGATGCTAAACTTCTGTTCCTGTCTAAAATATTTCATTACTATAGTCTATTGATTCAGAGATCAAAAAGGGATATTAACAATTAGATGGAACTTGTGGTGTAATATGTGTCTTTATTTCTCTTTGAAGTTTGTAGTAAACTACCTATGAACGTTTGAATGGTGAATAGCCTTATGCTAATTAATGCAACTAGTTATTGGTGTATGCCTAGGAAACAGAGATGTACTTCAAAGCAACAATGTACATTACCTATTCTTAGGGCCCTACCAAATTCACAGCCATGAAGAACATGTCACGGACCATGAAATCTGATTTCCCCTGTGAAATCTGACTATTGTAGGGGAAACCAGATTTCAGAGAGTTGGGCAGCCAGGGAGTGGCAGCTGCTGGCCGGGAGCCCATCTCTGAAGGCAGCAGCAGTGCAGAAAGTGAGGTGGCATGATATGTGGGGGTTGTCACTTCACTGGGGGCAGGGCTAGTCTTACAGGTGAGCGAGTGGGTGACCACCCAGGGCCGTGTGATCGGGGGGTGCTGTGGTTACTACTACTCTCTCTCTCTCCAAGACCCCTTTAACTCTCAAGTGCCACACTCCAGCTGCTAGTCCTGGAGGAACAGGACTTCCTCTGCATGGGCTGCTCCCGAGGCCAGGTCAGACTCTTGGAACCTACCCCAGCTGCAGGAAGCTACATGCTGCTGGCTGGGAGTCCAGCTCTGAAAGGTGAGTGTGTGGCATGGCATGGTATTGCCATCCTTATTTCTGCGTTGCTGCTGGCAGTGGCGCTGCCTTCAGAGCTGGGTGCCCAGCCAGCAGCTGCCTTCCGGCTGCCCAGCTTTGAAGGCAACAGCACAAAATAAGGGTGGCAATACCGTGATCCCTTACAATAGCCTTGCAGAACACCCCGCCCACTACGACCACATAAGTCTATCTAGGGTCTGGTCTATACTACCCGCCTGAATCGGCGGGTAGAAATCGACCTCTCGGGGATCGATTTATCGCGTCCCAACTGGACGCGACAATCGATCCCCGAATCGGCGCTCTAACTCCACCAGCGGAGGTGGTAGTAAGCGCCGCCGACAAAAAGCGGCAGAAGTCGATTTTGCCGCTGTCCTCACAACGGGGTAAGTCGGCTGCAATACGTCGAATTCAGCTACGCTATTCACGTAGCTGAATTTGCGTATCTTAAATCGACTCCCCGCTGTAGTGTAGATGTACCCTAGATGTCTTGAGGGATCCACAACCTTCGCACCAGGCAGGGAAGTCACCATGCAGTTCTCCTGGTCATCGCAAACCCAGCTATCTGTTTCTAATGATTGAATTCCCCATAACTATTTCCTGGCTGCTTCTAATAACAGGAGTTCTCTCCCCTGGAGAGGAATGGAACTCTTTCTACAGTAACTCTCTTTTCTTTTAAAATAAATGTTAGATTTAGTTAATAAGAATTGGCTATAAGCATGTATTGGGGTAAGATCTGAAATATTCATTGCCCTGGTGCATAATGGGTCTGATCTCTTGGGGCTGGTAGAACTTTATATATGGGGAATAGATTTTAAGTAACCCTCACTATATAGACTTGGGTGTCTGGGTGGGGGCCAAAGGCAGGATTGCTTAAAGGGAACGGTGTTTTGGCTCCTTGCTAACCAGTATAGTACTGGACAAGCTGTTTTGTTACTGCCTTGGGGAATCTAATGATGAGAACATACCACCCTTTCTGGGGATTGTCTGCCCTGTTCTTTGCAGTTGGTCCTGACTGAGTATTCTCAGTATAGCCCCTCCAGCGACCCGGGTCACATAATACAGAGCAGGGACTGGACCGGACCGATGGAAGAGCGGGGGAGCTCTGCCCACGCCGGGCTGCTGGGGTGCGGCAAACAGGCCCCGGCCTCCTCCCACCCCAAACACCGCCGCGACCCTGGCGAGCGCGTCCCGGGGCCAAAGCGGGCTGCGCGGGGCAGGGCGGCCCGTGTCCCCCGGACTGATCTGGGGGAGGCGGGACAGGAGTCCCGGGTGCTGTCACCGCTACCTGGGGCAAGGCAAAGGGGCCGCACAGCGCCGCGAACCGCCCCTCGGAGCGAGCCAGGCGCCGCATCCCGGATCCCGGCCCCGGACGTGCGCCTCCCACTGCCCGGAGATGGCGGCTCGGGGCCCGGGCCGCCTCCTGCTCCTGCTGGGCCTGGCCGCCGCGCTCTGCCCCCCGCGGGCCGCCCAGCCGCCCCCCGGCGCCTTCCAGGCCGGGCACGGCGCCGCCTCGCTCCCCGCCGCCGCCGCGGGCCGCCGCCGGTGAGGAGAGTGTGCGGGGCTGCCGGGCCGGGCGCCATCGCCGGGAGCCCCGGGGGCCTGGCGCGGAGCCCCGCCGCCGGTGAGGAGAGTGTGAGGCGCTGCCGGGCCGGGCCGGGAGCCCCCGGGGCCTGGCTGTGCCGCCCCGCCCCGGGCAGCGGGACCCTCCCCGGCGCGGCAGGCCGGGCCCCGGGGCGCCCCTGCGCTGGTCCCGCCGGGCGAGCCGCGGGCGCCTCCGCAGACAGGCCGCGCCCGGAGGATTGGGGAGCCCGTTTTCCTAAGGCGCGGCCGGGAGCGCCTGGCAGGGCCGGGGTGTGCTACAGCCCGGCATCAAAGCCATTTCCTAGGGCGAGAGCAAGGCTGGCTGGAGCAACGGGGAACAGTGTTAGTGTAACGGCACTTCAGGGGGGGCTCTGTGTATTTTGCCGCCCCAAGCATCATTGGCTGGGGAGAGCCGGCTTCCTGCCACCTCCGTTTTCACCCCGCCTGTCATCCCGCACACCTGGGCAGCCACTCTGGCCCCCAGTCTCTTTGCTGAGCAATCTCTGGGGGCAAATGCCCCCATGAATATTTCGCTTGATACTTGCGCACTTGCCTTGGCCATGACACCGCTTTGTGCCGTGCAGCTCTGATTCAGGTTTGTTAATGGCCTTCGATTCCTTGTCCCCTTACTGAGGTGAGCTGATGACATTTTGACTTTCTTTCTATCTGAGGCAGTGTATTGCAGCCTTCTACAGATATTGTCCAAACTACCCTTTCTTTTGCCCTGGAGGTAAGGAGTCATAAGAGAGAAATGGGGAGCTTAGTAAAGTGATTCCAAAATAGCCACAGATAAGTTCTCTCTGTAAATGCTTGAAGCCTCCCCAAAGTGATTCTAGTTTCTCACTCTCTCCAGGTATCTTTTGTATGATGTAAATCCTCCTGAAGGGTTCAATCTACGCAGAGATGTCTATATTCGTGTTGCCTCTCTTCTAAAGACCTTGCTGAAAAGTGAAGCTTGGGTATTGGTCCTGCCTCCTTGGGGACGTCTTTATCACTGGCAGAGTCCTGACATTCATCAGGTCCGAATCCCTTGGTCTGAGTTCTTTGATCTTCCAAGCCTCAATAAAAACATCCCTGTTATTGAGTATGAGCAGTTTCTTGCAGGTAAAGTACATTTATTCTACTACCTGTGAGGGGTTAATAAATCTTTGATGTGTTTCCTTCACAGGTTTTTCTGTTTATGAATGCATTAGAACAAGGTGTGTACGGTATTACTTTTTGTGCTACTCTAAAGAGGAGTTTTGAAATCTTTGCTGAATGATTGAGCAAGTTGTGTAAGTTTCCTCTCAGATGCTTATATTTGACAGTAGGAAAACGTACTTCTAACAAGTTACCATATGTCATTGCAAAGAAAGATCTGTTTCTAACCCAAAGAGCACTGTTAGTGTAACTGCACTTCAGGGGTGGCTCTATGTATTTTGCCGCCCCAAGCACGGCAGTCTGGCAGCCTTCAGCGGTGCGCCTGCGGGACGTCCGCTGGTAACGCGGATTCTGTGGTATGCCTGCGGGAGGTCTGCTGGTCCCGCGCCTTCGGCGTACCCGCCGCTGAAGCCGCGGGACCGGTGGACCTCCCACAGGCATGCTGCTGAAGGCTGCCTGACTGCCTCCCTCATAGCGACTGGCAGGCCGCCCCTTGCAGCTTGCCCCCCCAGGCACACGCTTGGAATGCTGGTGCCTGGAGCCGCCCCTGCATCCTCAAGCTAGTCACCATGAAACTAATCTGAGAAATGAGAAGCAAATTTGAATTAAACAGGAGTACCTGTGTTATATAGAGTATAGGGCCAAGGAAGGCCGGAGAGAAGAAAACTGACAATCTTGTTATCGCCTCATTCAGAAGTGGTGACTTTCAACAGGCACAGTATGTTCAGAACCTGATTTTCCTCTCTTTCTAAAATGTAACTACAGAGAAGCTCATATGACCAAAACAGGTCATTGTGTGTGTTTGAGTCTGTTCTAATTTACACAGGGGAGCAGAACTATGGCCAGGTAGGTGATTTGGGATGAAGGGAGCACAAAGGGGTGCTGTGTGCCCCTGCCCGAGCTATTTGTAAAACATGAAAATATCTTGTGCTTTCATTCACTTTGAGTGAAATTGACTCCATCTGCCTAAATCCCAGGTAATCCTGTTCTGTGTGGAGGGGTTGGTGCAATTCACGCTCTCTTCCCAACTCAGGTTCAGTGTGTTATGCTGCTGAACAAGCCCTCCATTCCGCAGGGGGGAATTTCACCCTTGAAGGTGAAGGGTCTTGGTCTTTCCAAGTGGCATAGTAGAGTTTTGTTTGTTTTGTTTCTATCATCATCATTATTAAGGATGGCTTTCTAAGATATACTGGAATAAACATATTTTCATTTCAGTCCGGTAGGTGTGCTTTGGTTGACACGGTGATGGGAAGTGTTAAAGCTTGAGAGTTTGGGCCAGAGTGAAAAGAACGAGGAGTACTTGTGGCACCTTAGAGACTAACAGATTTATTTGGGCATAAACTTTCATGGGCTAAAACCCACTTCATCAGATGCATGGAGTGGAAAATACAGTAGGAAGATGTATATATAGAAAGATACACACACACACACACACACACACACACACACACACTGAGAGAGAGAGAACATGAAAATGGGGGTCGCCTTACTAACTCTAATGAGACAAATCAATTAAAGTGGGCTATTATCAGCAGGAGAAAAAAAACTTTTGTAGTGATAATCAGGATGGCCCATTTCAAACAGTTGACAAGGTGTGAGTAACAGTGGGGGGGGGGGAATTAGCATGGGGAAATAGTTTTTAGTTTGTGTAATGACCCATCCACTCCCAATCTTTATTCAAGCCTAATTTAATGGTGTCCAGTTTGCAAATTAATTCCAGTTCTGCAGTTTCTCATTGGAGTCTGTTTTTGTAGTTTTTTTTGTTGGAGAATTGTGACTTTTAGGTCTGTAATTGAGTGTCCAGGGAGGTTGAAGTGTTCTCCGACTGATTTTTGAATGTTATAATTCTTGACGTCTGATTTGTGTCCATTTATTATTTTGCGTAGAGACTGTCTGGTTTGGCCAATGTACATGGCAGAGGGGCATTGCTGGCACATGATGGCATATATCACATTGGTAGATGTGCAGGTGAACGAGCCCCTGATGGTGTGGCTGATGTGATTAGGTCCTATGATGGTGTCCCTTGAATAGATATGTGGACAGAGTTGGCAATGGGGTTTGTTGCAAGGATAGGTTCCTGGGTTAGTGTTTTTGTTGTGTGGTGTGTGGTTGCTGGTGAGTATTTGCTTCAGGCTGGGGGGCTGTCTGTAAGCGAGGACTGGCCTAGGGTGACCACATGTCCCGATTTTATAGGGACAGTCTCGATTTTTGGGTCTTTTTCTTATATAGGCTTCTATTACCCCCACCCCCGTCCCGATTTTTCACATTTGCTGTCTGGTCACCCTAGACTGGCCTGTCTCCCAAGGTCTGTGAGAGTGAGGGATCGTTCTTCGGGATAGGTTGTAGATCCTTGATGACGCGCTGGAGAGGTTTTAGTTGGGGGCTGAAGGTGACAGCTAGTGGCATTCTGTTACTTTCTTTGTTGGCCCTGTCGTGTAGTAGGTGACTTCTGGGTACTCTTCTGGCTCTGTCAATCTGTTTCTTCACTTCAGCAGGTGGGTCTTGTAGTTTTAAGAATGCTTGATAGAGATCTTGTAGGTGTTTGTCTGTGTCTGAGGGATTGGAGCAAATGTGGTTGTGTCTTAGAGCTTGGTTGTAAACAATGGATCGTGTGATGTGGTCTGGATGGAAGCTGGAGGCATATAGGTAAGTATAGCGGTCAGTAGCTTTCCAGTACAGGGTGGTGGTTATGTAATCATCGCTTATTAGCACTGTAGTGTCCAGGAAGTGGATCTCTTGTGTGGACTGGTCCAGGCTGAGGTTGATGGTGGGATGGAAATGGTTGAAATCCTGGTGGAATTCCTCAAGGGCTTCTTTTCCATGGGTCCAGATGATGAAGATGTCATCAATGTAGCGCAAGTAGAGTAGGGGCGTTAGGGGACGAGAGCTGAGGAAGCGTTGTTCTAAGTCAGCCATAAAAATGTTGGCATACTATGGGGCCATGCGGGTACCCATAGCAGTGCCGCTGACTTGAAGGTATACATGTTCCCAAATGTGACATAGTTGTGGGTGAGGACAAAGTTCAGCCACCAGGTGCAGTGACTGTTGTAGGGTCAGAGTGAACGCGATAGATGAAGTTAGGGGTGATGATACCGAGGCAAAAGTGTAATAACTTTATGCTATAATGAAGCTGATTGGACTCTTCCTTCATGTAGGCATTACCTGAATAAAACCACTCAGGAGGCTTTCTCCACTGTGGCACACAGCGTACAATAGCTCCTCAGTCCCAACACATAACTTGCCTTTGAATTTTTGTGCTATTTTCTAGACATGTGTTATTTTAATGTGATTTCAGTAAAAGTCACACTGTTCATTGGTTTTAATTTTTGTGTTTTACCTTCATTGCTTGTGATTTTTTTTTTTTTTTGGTCACTTCTTTGGAAATGTCTTTCCCTACTGTCGCTATCTTTATGCAGTTGAGAGGAAAAAAGTATGCTCTTTCTTGTTCAAAACAAGTCCGCTCCATCATTGTCATGACACTCGTAGGTATTGGGTCTTGTTTTGTGCTCACTCTGCTGCCTTTTCAGTAAAGCTAAATAAGGTACAGCAATAAATCATTGTAAGTAGATATGAAAATGTCCTATTAGATCTAGTTGATGCCTTTTCAAGGGCAGAGGACAGTTGTCTGTCCCCTTCTGGATTCTAAGTGTCTATATAATTAACAAACCCACCACAAGTGCTGATGAATTGCCTTTTGGCTGAGTTCAGTCTTACTGACAATCTACCCTCCACGAAGTTATAACAATTTCAAGGAAGGTCAAATTTCAGGCCTGGCAAAATTCAGTGTCTTATAAAAATATTTGACTTAATGACTGTAAGTACGTGAAGAGATGTTAATGAACATGTATAATGCCAGGTATGAAATAGGATCCTCACCCTCCGTGCCCAAGCCTAAATAGTTTTAAATATTTTTTTAAAATGCTGTAGTAAAAGCAATTACAGACTGACTTTATCACATTGGTTTGAAAAAACAAGACCACTCTTTAACTGTAAAAGCCCAGAAGACATCTGAAAGATTAAACTTTAATTGTTTTACACTCCTAATTAAAACATAGCCAAATTTCCCTGAACTTCGTAGTACAACATAATAGCCCTTAGGACTTTAAACACGTGAAAATGGCAGGGCTGGCAATTTTCTTATATTTAAAGAGTGATCAGGACTCAGACTCCAGACTTTGGCATGAGAAGACAAGGGCTTGTGGGGCGTGGGTGGAGAAGGAGAGAGAAAAATATTAAAGATAAGAGCAAAGGGATGGAAGAGGCCAACTCTGAAAATGTTCATATTTTATAATAAAGCTTTAGGAAAAAATAAGCCTGTTGACCTGGTAGCAGCTGTACTTACTCCTAGTACAGTACTAGAGCCCATCCAGTGCCTGTGGAAGCTAAAGGAGAGATTCTTATTGACTTCAGGGAGAGTTGGACAAGGCCCCTTCTGAGAAAACTCACTGAGCTGGCCTTTGGGAGCAGCCCTGTTGCAAACAGCATGGCCAGCCTGCGCTCAGTTCTCACATGCATGCTCTGAAGACCATCTCTTAGGTGAATGACATGCCGGTCTTCTTCTGAGAGTCCCATTGTGCTTGTTTTTAAAAAAAAATATGGATGCACAGAAGAGACTTTGTGGCCAGTTCATCCCTAGAGTAAATCCATTTTCCTCAGCGGAGTTACAACAAAGATGAATTTGGCCCTCCATAGTCAAGGTTGTATGGAGACTGTCAGTGTAAGTTATATTTTCTACCCACACCCACACTCCTAAATGTTGATGGGAAAGGGCAATTTGTGTGAAAGCTTGTGTGGCTAAAGTAGATTAGGAAGAAGACTTTTTACCTGAGAACTTGGAAACTGGAAGCAATGCTGCTATATACGTAAATCAAGTACACTTACATGCTGATAGTTACTTCTCTTTGCTTCCTATTCAGAGTCAGGTGGACCCTTTATAGACCAGGTATATGTCCTACAAAGCTATGCAGAAGGATGGAAAGAAGGAACTTGGGAAGAGAAAATAGATGAGAGGCCATGCATTGATCAGCTCATGTACTCAAAAGACAAACATGAATACTACAGGTAACATTTTACAAGATATGTGACTCCTTCATTTTCCCATTTAGTTCAGTCAATGAGACATTGGCTTCCTTCCACATGCAGTCTGGTTTGTTTATTGAACTGGCTCATGAGTATCTGGGTGCTTGAGGCTGATTTTGCTACATTTTTAAAGAGCTGTTGTTTTGGTTAGGGGAAGGGATGGTAGGAGACAGCATAAAGTAGTACAATAGTAGTAGCAGGGTGAAAATTTATATTTCCTACAGGTTTTGTAAGGACACCTAGGAAAATCAGTACAGCAGTCTTCTTACTGCTGCCACATTAGTTGATTGTGGTTTTTCTTTCCCCTGCTTTTCAGGGGGAAAACACTTTGAACAGGTGAGGCTGACCCTGGAAAAGGCACTTTGGAAATATATTTTTCTAGCACAGTTCTTGATTGAAAGCAATGTGTTATTGCTTTTGACACCCTCTAGAAGAATCTCAAGGGGCAAGGTCTGTGCTCAGTTGTTTAATTCTGTTTTGGGTTTTGTTTTTTTTCTCTCCCAAGGAGTTCAGTCACAAATTTAATTAACACATTTGTTTTTTTCATGAGCATCATCAGCATGGAAGCATGTCCTCTGAAATGATGGCTGAAGCATGAAGGGGCATACAAATGTTTAGCATATCTGGCACATAAATACCTTGCAACGCCGGCTACAAAAGTGCTGTGCGAATGCCTGTTCTCACTTTCAGGTGACGTAAATAAGAAGCAGGCAGCAGTATCTCCCACAAATGTAAACAAACTTGTTCAGCCAATCGCTAAGATAAACAAGAAGTAGGATTGAGTGGACTTCTAGGCTCTAAAGTTTTACATTGTTTTGTTTTTGAGTGCAGTTATGTAACAAAAAATTTACATTCGTAAGTTGCACTTTCACGACAAAGAGATTGCACTACAATACTTGTATGAGGTGAATTGAAAAATACTTTATTTTATCATTTTTACAGTGCAAATATTTATAATAAACAATAATATAAAGTGAGCACTGTACACTTTGTATTTTGTGTTGTAATAGAAATCAATATATTTGAAAATGTAGAAAAACATAAAATTTTTATAAATTTCAATTGGTATTCTATGATTTAACAGTGAGATTAATCGCGATTAATTTTTTTGAGTTAATCGCATGAGTTAACTGCGATGCACTATCACTATTTGTCATATTTTCAGTATGAGCTATTTGTCCCTCTGGATTATATCAAGTATATATTGTGACATCTGTATATGACAAACAGTACTTTTGATTACAAACTCCAAGCAAGATGGGATCTCTATGTTTCTGTCAAATTCTGTAAAAAGTTCTAGTTGTGCAATTCCTGGATTGTTTTCCTGTCATATATTTCAGATCTCATTAATTAAGAATCTGTTTTTATCGTTAAACCTGATTTCTGCTTATAACAAGTAAAGTCCTGGAGGGTTCTCATAGTCCTGAAGCATCACTATGACACCAGTTGTCATCAGCCTAGATGCTCCTGGAGAAGTTAAGATTCAGGAGTTGAGAGAGAACACCTTATTCCCTCTGAGAGTCTAGTCACTAGGAAAGGTAGCTGTGCAGTTAAACTTGGACCACAGCTCATAATAAAGGAGCTTACAGATAAAAGGCGATCTAGGTTGTCAGGAGGAAGGCCTCTCCATTGTCCCCAGAAAACACAGGAAGTCTACTAGGACAGACCTGAAATCAAGCCCTTTACTGTACGCTCATTTTCTTGTGTATACTATGCCTGTTATGTGAGTAGCAGGTATCCAGCCCTGCGGCCTAGAGATGAGCACCTGAGTCTATTTTCCTTTGGCTCTGTGTGGTACATAATAACCTGCAAGTGTCTCTTTCAGTGACAGCAGAGGTGCCTCTGGTGGTTTGTGTGGGGGAGGGGTGCTAGGACTGCAATCTGAACTGGGGGCTTCCCCAACTCCTTGTTACAAAACTAGATTGAAACCTGAAAAAAATGAGTTATGGAAACTTCCACCCGTTAGCTACCACTCTCTTACTTTGGTGGCTTTTTGAGATGCCGAGTCACTGGTCATTGGAATGAGCTGCACTCAGTACTGCCCGTCAGCCAACTTGCAAACAAAAGGCCTTGTGCTAGTCATTGAGCCATCCTCTGCCACTG
Organism: Chrysemys picta bellii; assembly: GCF_011386835.1. Lineage (NCBI taxonomy): Eukaryota > Metazoa > Chordata > Testudines > Emydidae > Chrysemys > Chrysemys picta. The sequence goes on along the minus strand of NC_088801.1, from coordinate 78,019,902 downwards.
CCATAGTCACAAAAGAACCGCTGCATATGATTATTGTTTAGAAATCAGTCTAGACTGTGAACAGAATAACATGATGGAATGCAACTGAGTTAAGTCCAAAGCAGAATGTGCAGAGTTACAAAGTGATCTCATAGGCAGATGAAATTAAATGCTGATAAATGCAAAGCAATACACATTGAAAAACATAATCCCAACTCTACCTACAAAATGATGGGGTCTAAATTAGCTGTTACCACTCAGGAAAGAGATCTTCCATATTTGCAGAGAAGGTTAAAGGACTAGAGACCCAAGTATCAATCCTGCATTGCATCAGAGAAAATGAAGATTTTTCTGGATAGAAGTCAGCGTTTGGTACTGCAAGCACAGCGTGCTGAAGAATCAGAGAGGGGAGTGCAGAACGGGGAAGAAAATTGGCAGCATGTGACCTCCAGAAGAAGAAAGGTGAGAACCCATGTACCCCCAATGCAGATTGAGCTAAGCAACAGTTTTCAGGCTCTCTGCACAGGTACTATGTCAGAGAATGGTTTGGAAGAGTCATCAGAGGGAAGGGATCAGGAGGGGACCCCATCGGCAGGAAGGCATGGGATGCATTTTCCTAGGGATGGGGGTTCCACGACCGTCAATCCTAAGAGGAGGAGATGGGTGGTGGTGGTCGGGAACTCACTCCTAAGGGGGATGGAGTCATCCATCTGTTATCCATACCGCGAAACTTGAGAAGTGTGCTGCTTGCCTGGAGCTAGAATTCAGGATGTGACGGAGTGTCTGCCAAGACTGATAAAGCCCCCAGACCACTACCCCTTCCTACTTCTCCACATGGGCACCAATGATACTGCCCAGAATGACCTTGAGTGGGTCACTGCACACTATGTGGCTCTGGGAAGAATGATAAAGGAGTTTGAGGTGCAAGTCGTGTTCTCATCCATCCTCCCTGTTGAAGGAAAAGGCCCAGGTAGGGACCATCGCATTGTGGAGGTAAATGTGTGGTTGCGCAGGTGGTGTCGGAGAGAGCGCTTTGGATTCTTCGACCATGGGATGTTGTTCCAGGAAGAAGGATTGCTAGGAAGAGATGGAATCCATCTAACGAAGAGAGGGAAGAGCATCTTCGCAGGCAGGCTTGCTAACCTAGTGAGGAGGGCTTTAAACTAGGTTCGCTGGGGGATGGTGACCTAAGCCCGGAGGTAAGTGGGGAAGTGGGATCACCCTGACATCTGCTGGGAGAGCAATACAGCAGTGCACAGACAATCCAGGAAGTTTTTGGAGAGTGTTGAGGACAACTTCCTGATGCAAGTGCTGGAGAAACCAACTAGGGGCCGTGCTCCTCTTGACCTGCTACTCACAAACAGGGAAGAATTAGTAGGGGAAGCAAAAGTGGATGGGAACCTAGGAGGCAGTGACCATGAGATGGTCGAGTTCAGGATCCTGACAAAAGGAAGAAAAGAGAGCAGCAGAATATGGACTCTGGACTTCAGAAAAGCAGAACTGATGGGCAGGATCCCCTAGGAGGCCAATATGAAGGGGAAAGGAGTCCAGGAGAGCTGGCTGTATTTTAAAGAAGTCTTATTGAGGTTGCAGGAACAAACCATCCCGATGTGCAGAAAGAATAGCAAATATGGCAGGTGACCAGCTTGGCTTAACAGCGAAATCTTGGGGGGTTGTGCCTATAGCCACCCCAACATTTGGTTCAATCCCCCTGCAGCAGCCGTCACTTTCCGGCTGCCCACCTCTGAAGGCAGAGTGGAGAGAGCAGCAGCAGCTGCTGGCTGGGCTTCCAGCTCGGAAGGTGGCAGCACTAGCAACAGTACAGGAGTAAGGCCAGGCAGGGGGGCTGGGGGGCTTGAGAACAGTGCTTGGCCTGTGTCTATGCCTGCCAGGGCATGCTGCCCATGGCACGTGGAGAGTCTGGGGCTCACCACAGCTGCCCAAACTGACCCTCTCCAGCCTGGGCCCCTGGGCCCCGCCTCTGTGATTACTGCTTCCCCCTCCCTACTGGCTGCGAGCAATCGAAGGGCGGCAGGGAGCTCAGGAGCAGCCGCAGCTCTGGCCGGTGACTGGGGGTGGAGGAGGAGGGTGGCCGGAACTTACCTGAGGAGGCGCAGCGGGTGGGGCCACAAAGAGGGGCAGGGTCTCGTGTGCACCTCCCCGATTTTCTGTCTAGCCCACCTCAGCCCCCGGGCTGGGAAGAGGCTGGCGCCGCCTCTGTTAGGAACAATTAGGAAAAGCATAGATAGTAAGACAGAAAATATCATCATGCCGCTATATAAACCCATAGTACTCCCATATCTTGAATACTGTGTGCAGTTTGGTCTCCCCATCTCTAGGAAGATGTATATTAACTACAGAGAAGGGTAATAAAAATGATTAAGGGTATGAACAGCTTCCATATGAAGAGAGAGTAAAAAGACTGGGACTTTTCTGCTTGGAAAAGAGACAGCTAATGGGGGGGCTATGATAGTGGTCCATAAAATCATGACTGGTGTGGAAAAGGTGAAAAGGAAGTGATATTTACCCCTTCACATAACACAAGAACCAGGATGAAATGAATAGGCAGCAGGTTTAAAATGAAATGAAGTACTTCACACAACGCACAGTCAACCTGTGGAACTTGTTGCCAGAGGATGTTGTGAAGGGCAAAACTATAACTGGGTTCAAAAAAGAATTAGATAAGTTCATGGGGCATAGGTCCATCAATGGCTATTAACCAAAATGGTCAGGGATGCAACTCCATGTGCTGCGTGCCCCTGAACCTCTGACTGCCAGATGCTGGGTCTGAACAATGGAATAAATAAAATAAAATAAATAAAATAAATAAATAATGGAATGGATCACTTGATAATTTCCCTGGTCTGTTCATTCCCTTTGAAGCATCTGGCATTGGCCACAGATGGAAGAGATGGACCACTTGGCTGTTCTTATGTTCTAATGAGTTAGAAATGCTTTTGTTTAGTTTGTTGGAGAAATTACCAACTTACTTTCATATAAAACCTGGTAACTTTAGCTCTACAAGTAATTACTTTTGATCAGGAAAAAAGTTGTTCCATTTTTTCACTTGATTTTTTTTTAACCCCAATAATAACAAAATATACTCTGAAAATCAAGAGATCTAAAGCAATCATTATTGCATATGTATTATAAAGATATTTTATTTTTTTAAGGAGTACATGTCCATTTTTGTTGAGACCAAAGACTGTTTTTTCCTCTAGGATGTGCTGCTAACTAATCTTACTGTACCCAGCAAATTCATCTTAAAATGGAGATCTATTAATTGGAGACTTTTTTACTGTCTTACAGGGGATGGTTCTGGGGTTATGAGGAAACACGGGGCCTAAATGTCTCTTGTCTGTCTGTCCAAGGATCAGCCTCTATCATAGCTCCTGTTCTTTTGAAAAACACTTCAGCACGGTGAGTTGCCTCTATGTTGTTTTTGTGTGTGTTCGAAAACCTGTCTCCACACTAGGAGAAAGGTGGCAACAGCTTCTGGCATGTTACACTATGATGGGATCTCCTCACTGGAGAAGTATAGTTCATTAGAAGTGTTATAAAATGTCTGGCATCAGACAGGAGGATGAGGTAGAGGAGGCTTTCTTCGGACAATTAACAGAAGTTTCCACATCGCAGGCCCTGGTTCTCATGGGGGACTTCAATCACCTGACATCTGCTGGAAGAGCAATACAGCAGTGCACAGGAAGTTTTTTGATAGTGTTGGGGACAACTTCCTGGTGCAAGTGCTGGAGGAACCAACTAGGAGCCATGCTCCTCTTGACCTGCTACTCACAAACAGGGAAGAATTAGTAGGGGAAGCAAAAGTGGATGGGAACCTAGGAGGCAGTGACCATGAGATGGTCGAGTTCAGCATCCTGACAAAAGGAAGAAAGGAGAGCAGCAGAATATGGACCCTGGACTTCAGAAAAGCAAAACTGATGGGCAGGATCCCCTAGGAGGCCAATATGAGGGGGAAAGAAGTGCAGGAGAGCTGGCTGTATTTTAAAGAAGTCTTATTGAGGGCTCAGGAACAAACCATCCCAATTTGCAGAAAGAATAGCAAATATGGCAGGCGACCAGCCTGGCTTAACAGAGAAATCTTCAGGAAGCGTAAACACAAAAAGGAAGCTTACAAGAAGTGGAAACTTGGACAGACAACTAGGGAGGAGTATAAAAATATTGCTTGAGCATGCCGGGGTGTAATCAGGAAGGCCAAAGCACAATTGAAGTTGCAGCTAGCAAGGGATGTGAAGGGTAACAAGAAGGGTTTCTACAGGTATGTTAGCAACAAGAAAAAGGTCAGGGAAAGTGTGGGACCCTTACTGAATAGGGGAGGCAACCTAATGAGAGATGATGTGGAAATAGCTGAAGTACTCAATGCTTTTTTAGGTCTCGGCCTTCACAGACAAGGTCAGCTCCCAGACTGCTGCACTGAGCAGTACAATATGGGGAGGAGGTGAGCAGCCCTCAGTGGTGAAAGAACAGGTTAACAACTATTTAGAAAATCTGGACATACACAAGTCCATGGGGCTGGATGCAATGCTTCCGAGGGTGCTGAAGGAGTTGGCTGATGTGATTGGCTGATTGGGAGTTGGCCAAATGGTGATTGGGGGAGGTCCCACATGATTGGAAAAAGGCAAATATAGTGCCCATCTTTAAAAAAGGAAAAAAAGAATCTGGGGAACTACAGACCTGTCAGCCTCATCTCAGTCCCTGGAAAAATCATGGAGCAGGTCCCCAAGGACTCCATCTTGAAGCACTTGGAGGAGAGGAAGGTGGTCCGGAACAGTCAGCATGGATTCACCAAGGGCAAGTCATGCCTGACCAACCTGATTGCCTTCTATGATGAGATAACTGGCTCTGTGGATATGGGGAAAGCAGTGGATGTGTTATTCCTTGACTTTAGCAGTTTATTTTAAATCACTTTTGGGCTGATACAAAACTTGGTCAATTTAAGCTAAAACAGAACCTTACCATAAGTTTATGAACACGTTAAAATATATATAATTGTGGCCCCGTGTGTTTCTGCAGTCATGGATTTTGTCACAGACACTACCAATTTGCCACAGAATTCTTCCCAGAATCTCAGCTTTTGTTTAAAAACTGAAATTAAATATCTGCCTCTTATGGTTCAGAAGACAACCTTTCAAACGTAAGCCAAGCAGAAATGATGCTGTGTTCTCTTCCTGAGTTTGTCGAAGGCCTAAAACAAAGACTGTCAGGGATGTGAACTGCTCAACTGGATTTTAACTTTGATACCTAATGACTCAAATTTAAAAGTTAAGATAAACTATTTACCTGCTTATCATTTTAGTAGAAAAATCCCACTCAGTGGAAAAACTTCTGTGGGAATTGGATCAGACTTAGTGTGCTCATTCTACAAACCTAACCTACTTCCCATATATTTCTGGCTGCCCCAAACTCTAATCTTGATTTTAAAATGCTCAGCGATGGAAAATCCCCCACGCCCCTCAGTAAGTTGTTCCAGTGGTTAATTGTTCTTACTGTTAAATATTTATATCTTATTTACAGTTTGAATTTGTCCAGTTATTTAGTGGTAGTTTACTCAGTGTCCCTTTAAAATGTACAAGGGTGGCCAGATCCTCTCTGCATTGGAGATGTTCTCTTGTTTGCTTCCAGAGGGCTGGTCCTGTCACACAAGGGGCTCACAAATGTTTTTAGAGTATAGACTGTACCTTAGAGAGATGTGTCGTGGCTCACTCCCTACCCTGTCCACAAATTTGGACGCCCTCCTGTCCTCCCACAGAGGCGCAGAATTCTGTCAGGAGTAGCGCTTATAGTAGCCGCCATAGGGCTTTGAGGGGACCACACATGGTACTCCTGACAGAATTCTGGGCCCCTGTGAGGACGCAGAATTCACATGGCCTGCATATTTCTGTGCCCCCCTCACAGAAAAATACAAAAGAAATATGGGGGTGGGACACGCGCCTCTTCCCCGGCAGCCCAGGCAGCGCGTCTGTTCCAGACACTGCCCTCTTGCTTTCTCCTGGGGCTTGCTGGGGGCGTAGGAGGGGTAGATTTTTTATTATCCAGGAGGAAGGCTCTGTCCCAGAGGCAGAAATGTAGCAGTCTGCCTGCTTAATAACATTGTTAATGTTCCTATTGTTAGATAACTGTTGCCATACTTAGTCAATTCCCCCAGGAACATAAAACCTGTAAAAGTTTTAAGGTCCCTACATTGCCAGAGTAAGGGAATCCGCTCGGAAGATCTATGTGCTTTCTCACTTTTTTCCTGTGCCAAAGTGGCACAATAGGGTTAGTTTAAAGCTCAGGATTTATTTTATTTACCCATTTAAAAAAAAAAAGACTTTGAGGGCAAATAAAACGTTTACCAAGCAGTCCATAAAATGTCGGGACTATCAGAAGCAACACTTCCCAAAGCCAGGTCCAGGACAATATGACTTTCATGTGTGAAAGTCTGAGCAATTTAAAATGAGATTCTACTTCGCTCCCCACCCCGTGTGGTGTTCTGTAATATAATTTAAATGAAAATCCAGGATTATAACTAGAGTGCAGGGTATTAGCTACCAAGTATTTGTAACTTAACTTTCATGTATTTAATAAATGCTGAATAGTTATTGTGACTTTTTTTGTGTATTGTAATTTAAATAAATTACCAAAACAATTGAAACTGGTGTGATTATGTTGCATTATTTTGACAAATAAAATATGCAGAATTTTTAATTTTTTTGGCAAAGAATCCCCCCAGGAGTAAAGTGCCTAGATGGGACGTAATATTAGGAGAGTTTTTAATTTATATTTAATTACCTTAATTAATTTTAGCAGTCAATAATGAGGAGAGCCAGCACTGTGTGACAAGGCAGCCCTTAGTGGTCCCTGGGCCACAATTTGGAAATGCCTTCCTTATACCAAATAGGCTTAGGGTCCTGTTGCTGCAAATATAACCTGCTGAGGAAAGTGTTTCACTCTCAGTGTTTACTATGCACACAGAGGGCAGTCTTTCCTTCCCTCGCTACTGTATAAGGAAACATAGTAATGCAAGTTATATTTCTAAGGGAATTGTACTCAACTTGACGATTTTTAACAGGTCAGTGATGTTAGACAGAGCTGAAAATCTCCTTCATGACCACTACGGAGGGAGAGATTATTGGAATGTGAGTATTTTCTAATTAGCTTCTCCAGATTTTCTGTTTGATATTAATAAAAACCTAGTATTGACTGTGTTTGCTGCTAATGATTTTGCTGTGAAGCCCGAGAAACAGCCAATCTCGTAGATGATCTGCACGTTGTGTATTGCCAGCTGATGGAGCAGGATGTGTAGCTGCTGTATCAGACATAGAATGTTCACGTGCTCCTGCGAGTGGACTTCTGCTCCTGTTTGGAGCGCAGTTGAAGTCAGTAGGGTGCTGATCACAGAGCTCCTTACAGGTACAGGCCTGAGACTCTAAACATTTCAGGTGGGATTTTCCAAAATGCTTAACAATGGCCTAATTCCTGACTTCATCGGGAGTAGAGTTAGGTCAACCCCGAGTGTTTCAGAAATTCCAAACCATAGCCTTTTAATAGGAGGCATCAAGGTTGGAAGTTTAAGGTTTTCGTCACTGAATCAGTGGTTTTGATGTGATGGACTGAATGTTCTCTATTTCCCTGTTTCTTGTGAAGCTGAACTAGATTTATGTACACAATTCAGAGAGTACAATTCAGCTGGTATGGGTGCATGAATTTCTTAGTTCTTGAAGATGAGTTAGGCCTGGTCCACACTAACCCCCCACTTCGGACTAAGGTACGCAAATTCAGCTACGTTAATAACGTAGCTGAATTCGAAGTACCTTAGTCCGAACTTACCGCGGGTCCAGACGTGGCAGGGAGGCTCCCCCGTCGATGCCGCGTACTCCTCTCGCCGAGCTGGAGTACCGGTGTCGATGGCGAGCACTTCCGGGATCGATCCGGGATCGATTTATCGCGTCTAGACAAGACGCGATAAATCGATCCCAGAAGATTGATTGCCTGCCGCCGAACCAGGAAGTAAGTGTAGACGTACTCTAAGAGTTAAAAAAATCTATCCAGGTTTGATTTACAGATGATTACAGTTGCTTTCTAATTTTCAAGAGGAGGTGAGCTTGCTGGAGAGAGCAAACAAATTATGATCCTAGGCCTTGATCCTGCAAACACACAGGCGCTTGACTTAAACCTATGAGTAGTCCTATCAGCTCAGTTAACAAATTATTTTCTTGGGTAATTCAGAAAAAATAAACCATGAATTACTTGTGAGGGAAAACTTCCCCCATAATAAAGAGATGTGGATGGATCATAATTTCTAAGACTGAATACTAATCTGTAAAAACAGGACATAAAACCCATTTGTGTCATAATGTATCTTCTCTGATACAGGCACTATAGACTTTTAAAGCCTAAATTTGCTTGATCAAAATTCATAATCTGCTGGAGAATGTTCTTATTTTAAACAGTTTTTTAATAGCCATAATTTTAATTAGAGAGATGTTTACCGTACAAATTTCCTTACTCTTCTGGAGTAGTAGTTCTAGCTGTATTAATTCCAGCTGATATCCTAGATGTAGATGTCTATGGGGGGAGGGATAGCTCAGTGGTTTGAGCATTGGCCTGCTAAACTTGGGCTTGTGAGTTCAGTCCTTGAGGGGCCCACTTAGGGATCTGGGGCAAAATTAGTAGTTGGTCCTGCTAGTGAAGGCAGGGGGCTGGACTCGATGACCTTTCAGGGTCCCTTCCAGCTCTGTGGGATTTGCAGATCTCCATATATATGTATAGACAAAGAATTTGTGAAGATTATCTTATGCAGCAAAATACTGTACAACAATATTTGCCATATATATAATACAATCAGTAACAAAGGATGTTTTCAGTCATCAAAAAATTTATTATTAAGATGCAAATAATAAAAATATTAAATTTAAATGTTAAAAATTTTAAAATGCTTGTCCCATTATGGCTGGGCGGTTGTTTGAATAAATTGCTTTATAATTTTATAATTTTTTTATGACTGTATCTGTTATTGTGAGCTAGACTTACTTGTGATAAAACATCTGACTTGAAGTTGTTTCTTCGTTTTATCACAGTAGCAAAATATAGAAGAGGTGTAAAATGATCCCAGTGCATGAGATTTGAACTTGTGTGTGGGTTACAGCGCAGATATCCAGGTCCTGTAAATGGGACAACAGTCAAAGCATTAGCGCTCGTACCATTTCAATAGCTAAGAGCTTCATCCAAGGAGGGTTTTTTTTTTCACCAACAGAATCCAGCTGATGACTATGTTTGCAAGTTTTATGCAATGAACACAAAACTCGTATTATGTGATTCCCATCATCAGCTGCTTTATTTCTCACACATAAAAAGTTGTACATGTTGGCCAAAGCAAAGAGCCTGCAATCTTACAAAAAGAACAGGTTTCAGAGTAGCAGCCGTGTTAGTCTGTATCCGCAAAAAGAACAGGCATACTTGTGGCACCTTAGAGACTAACAAATTTATTAGAGCATAAGCTTTCGTGGACTACAGCCCACCTCTTCGGATGCATATAGAGTGGAATAAATATTGAGGAGATATAAGATATATCTTTTTTTACAAAAAGAACAGGTTCTCGTATCTGCTAACTAATTAGACTTCTACCAACATTTTGTGTATCTTTTTTTTTTTTCTGCACCTACTATATTCTGTTACCAAGTGTTGATCTCGCGAAGTGCTAAAAACCTGCATGATAAATTGTGTGCTGGCTAGGCAGGCATGCAGGTCTTTTACGAGTTTTCTGTGATTTTACTCACACAGTTTCCACCATTTTGAAGCAACAAACTTGTGAGATACAAACATCTTAGCTAACGTAGTTTCTAGGTAGAAATCTGGATCTCCACTTTTAAATGATGGAAGAAAAGGAAACTAATGATTACATTCGATCAGCAGTGTTCCATCATCCTCATCCTGTTTTGGGCTCCTCCTGTCACCTTTTTATTTGGGATCAGTTGCACCTGCTAAACAATGGAAAGGTTACATAGCGTCTTTGAAACGCCTTTTGATTTTATCCTTGTGTGATTCCAGTTAACTAGGTCAAGGCAGAATTGCATGGCAACTGTGACAGTAGTAACTTCTTTATTTGGGCATAAGGTTTCAGGGGCTAGAACCCACTAATCTCTAAGGTGCTACAAGGACTCCTCGTTGTTTTTACTGATACAGACTAACACGGCTTCCCCTCTGAAACCTGTGACAGTAGTGTCAGCAGCTTGTCCAAACCTCCTTCAGTTCCTTTTGTAAGTGTAGTGCTCTCTGTAGTTGTGTAAAATGTGTGCTGTGTTTTGATGAAAGTCCTCCTTGTGCTAGTCTTATATTTCAACTTACTCTTTGAATGCAAATACAGACGCACAGTTTTCCTGAGAGTTCCCTGAGAACTGGGGCATCAATCCTTTTTTCAGTCATCCATCCCTGAGGCTGAAGGGTGGTTTCAGAAGAACATTGAAGAGCTGCTGGAATACCAGCATCAGGGATTAAATAATTGTGGCTACATTTTGATGATGATGGCAGTACTGTAAATGTCTCATGTGCACAATCATTAGAATCATCAGTGTTGTGCTCTTCCACTTCAATAGCCAAGATTTTGTTAAGTGACACATCTGATCATGAAGGAGAACAAAGAAATGAGTTTACTGCATTTTTCTTGCAGAGTGACGTGTCTTGACAATGTTTCCATTTAGAATAATTACTTAGAAAAATTGTCTATTTTCATTACTTCAGTCATCCAATCACTTCCTTCATCTATAGGCATGTTGAGTCAGATAAATTAATTCATTGATATGAAGGTCCCTAAACACTAATCACCCATTTGCAGTATTTATCAGCAGTTTTCACGTTTACTATAGTTGAAATGAGACACTACTATGAAATAAATTCAACTCCATGAAGACTGGAAAGTAAGATGACTCACCCACTTTGTATAGCAACCATGGTAACCCACCTTCTAGATGTTTCTAGATTGTAACAAATCAGCCCCCCATCCCCAACAATGCAACTCCACGCACTTCCCTCTTCAACATCCAATGACATTTGATTTTATCAATGAGTCACACTGCTGTCTCCAGTCACTCATCACTCCACCCATTCCTGTTTCCTTCTGGGCTTCTGGAAGGTACAGTTGCTTTATTATCAGGGGGTAGCCATGGTAGTTTGTATCCACAAAAACAACAAGGAGTCCGGTGGCACCTTAAAGAGTAACAGATTTATTTGGACATAAGCTTTTGTGGGTAAAAAACCCACTTATTCAGATGCAACGAAGAAGTGGGTTTTTTACCCAAGAAAGCTTATACCCAAATAAATCTGTTAGTCTCTAAGGTGCCACTGGACTCCTAGTTGCTTTATTGTTTCCTAAGTGGCATGACTGAGAACTTTAGTATTCTCATCATGTCCTTTTTAACCTTTTAGAATAGCTTTCTTTTTCAAATTGAAATTGGAGTCTAATGTTTCTAGTCTCAAAATACTTTTATATATGTTATGTTCATGTAAACATTTCAGTGATGTCATTCTAGGGGGGAGGGATAGCTCAGTGGTTTGAGCATTGGTCTGCTAAACCCAGGGTTATGAGTTCAATCCTTGAGGGGGCCACTTAGGGATCTGCAGCAAAATCAGTACTTGGTCCTGCTAGTGAAGGTAGGGGGCTGGACTCAATGACTTTTCAAGGTCCCTTCCAGTTCAAGGAGATAGGATATCTCCATTAATTTTCAAGAACAAGGGAGTCAGAGAAGAGACACTTGAATAATATGCACTTGGTTTTTTTTCACAACTCTGGATTTAGTTCCCATTAAAGTCAAGGGAAAGATGCTTGTTGACTTCAGTGGAAGTAGGTTTGAGTTTGCTGCCGGAAACTCTAGTTTGAAGGATCTTAGTGGTTGAAGGGTGGGTTATATGGTTCTGTACCAGGAAAGACGTCCCAAGGTGGATTAGGAGTAACGGTGTTTAGCCTTGTAAAGGGAAGTGCTATCCCATGAAGGCAGTCCTGGGGCCGTAGATGTAATATGGAGGCAGGGAGTTCTCCTGAAGATGATTCTGGGGAACCCAACAATCTCCAGCTCTGAACCTTTCGGTGGTCTCCTCTTTTGGAAGGTGTTGAAGTAGAACATTGGTGGGATTGAGTCCCTTCGCATATTCACTAATGGAGAGCAGCCCAACAAAAGGAATTCTTTTAAAGACCTTAGCAAACTAGAAGCAAAGAGAAAAGAAGCTAGGTTAGGTGTCAAAGATGACTGCACTGTTAACAATGTCCACAAGTCTGCAACGAATACTCCTATCCTGTTTCCCCGAAAATAAGACATCCTCCGAAAATAAGGCCTACTTACAGTTTTGCCTCTCGTTGTAATATAAGGCATCCCCCCGATAATAAGACCTCCCCGATAATAAGGCATCCACCGATAATAAGGCATTTTTCATTTCTGAAAAATAAGACATCCCCTGAAAATAAGACCTAGTGCATCTTTGGGAGCAAAAATTAATATAAGACACTGTCTTATTTTCGGGGAAACAGGGTAGTAAAGGAGGAATAACCAGTTACACAGAGGAGGTGAACTTCTGAAATTACTACAGCGAAGGTTCACACTTTTTCTTCTCTATATTGTATTTTGTAGCACTGAGAGCACACACATACCATGTGATCATTGATAAATTAATCTCCCAGTATATGAGTGCTGTATGTACAGAATTAAGCTGTCACAATATAATATGCAAGTGCCAAAGATATAACAGCACTGGCATCTTTAGTGGGAGTAGGGAGGCCACAGATTCTCTAATCAGTCTCTCTCACTGATGTATTGCACTGCCACAGCCAGTGGGGGGATGTTGACGTTGACTTCTATGTATACGTCTTGCATGCCTCTTGGAGCAAAACACTCCATTTCCGCTTGGAGCTGGCCTGTGTCTCAGCTTTTTTGTGTTGTGCTTAATTATTTATTGCAATAACAGGTGGAGAAAAAACTGGCACTGGAGGCTGCTGCCCGGTGGTGGTGTTGTGAGAGGGGCACACACAGGAACAATCCCCCGGCAGTGCTGTTTCATCGTGCTCCATTAGAAGCACTAGCAGAGTGCTCACCTAGGGGCTACTCACCTGATTCTCCACGCTGCGAGCAGGGCGTATGGAGGGGAAGGAGCCCTGGCTCTGCTCTCTCTGTGTGCTCAGCCCACTACTGTGGCTGGAGTTCAGGGCAGTCAGCTGTAACAGGAAAAGGGAGGCAGTACCAGCCCCCCTCACTGCTAGAGCAAGGGGAAAAGAGCCTGAGCGACTGTTCGTCAGAATGCCAGGCCGTTCTCGCTCTGCTCCTGGGGTAGTGCAGCTATCCACGGGCAGCCTGCGGGGTTAGACTAGTCCTGTCTGAATCTCACCACTCTGGTGAGAGAAGAGAAGCTTTTATGCCAAGTGCCAATGGATTTTTGTCTTGAAAATAAATTCAAACATCCTCGGTGCATCTTCATGCAGTGTTCATTGCTCAATGGGGAAAAAATCATTTTGCTTGTAAATCAAGAATTTGATCAAACTTCAGATTATTGTGGTTAACTGAAGTCAGTAACAGAGAATTTCCTTAGTACTGTACGCTTGTACTAACAAGGATGCTTCCGCTTTGCCTCGATTCCAGATGGTAACTGTATCACAAAACACATTTGAAATTTATTAATACCCTCAGGTATGGAGAATCGCTTCATTTTTGCCAGTTTCCCTTTTAATGTGATTGGGGCTTTGGGTGGCTAGAGGCATGTTTCTTAGAGCCTGTTTAATTCCAGTAGTAATTTTGCAAGTTAACAAGTCTTTCCACATTTTTCTTTCCAAAAGATGAGCTGCACTACTTCTGTACTTGATCTAGTACAGAAATGCCTTCTTCACTTAACAGGGCAGCCATATGGTGGGGTGGCTAGAGTAAGGAAGGGAAAGCTATGTATGTTCTAATCCCATCTAAACCACTGACTGACTCACTGTGTGACCCTGGACAAATCACTTGTGACCTCAGAATACTTACTTAACCAGCTTTTCAACTGGATTTAATGAACAGGAACCTCACTGAAAACTATTTCTAAATTGAGCTTTCCTAGTTTAATGACCAGTGTGTTAACACTTAGAACTTTCTGCTACCATGGGGAATGGCTGACAGACCCTGTGCTGGCACAAGGAATGTAAACATTATGGACACTTGTGTAACAGATGCACTAGCTATTGGCTGGGTGCTGATAACACATTTGTTAGTAAAATAAATACTATCCTTGATCTGTTTTGAAATGTGGTATACAAAAATTAAAAATTACTAAATTTAAACTACAAGGTAGATAAATCTCTACTCTTTCCCCAGTTTGTAGGTCTAGCTATTAAAAGGCACTTTTGAAACACTCCTGCAGTGACAAGTTGTGTATATGGCATGTAAGTGCAGTTACCCACAGGTTGGTAAAAAGTACCCTTAAATGCTGGGAATTGTTACCTTGCAGCATTACTGGACTGTGTTAAAAGTAACCCCATTCCAGGAGCTCTAAATGGAAGCAGCTTCTCACATGCACGTGTTTATAGCTCTCTCCCTACTCCCAGACAGTCACTCAGTATCTCCTCTCATCCTGACAGACCCGTCGAAGTATGGTGTTTGCTAAGCACCTGCGTGTGGTGGGGGATGAGTTTAGGAGGAAATACCTTCACTCCACTGATGAGGCAGACAGGACAGACTACAATGAGGACTGGACACAGATGAAGGTAAAGTAGTTTGTAGTCTGTTTTTCCTGTAACAGATGTATCCAATAGATTTGTTTAGTATTTTGTCTGCACTTTGAGAGGGATTGGGAAGTAACTATGAATGTGATGATTCTAGCACTCAGCACCTGTAGTCTCTCTGCCCTTCCAAGGTTTTCCCCGCTCTGGAATGAAGTTTGCCCAGTCAGTTCAGATCCTGTTGACTGAACTCTGTGTTAGAGAGCAGCACTGCAAGGTTTCATATGATCCCACTGTGATGGGTTCCCTGGGTGCAACCTGGAACTGGCTTACTGCTGAGCCCTCTGGCTTACCAACCTGGGGTCCCTCTCACACTGTGATATTGTGACAAGCTGCAAACCTCTCCAGGTACTGCACTTACACAGATAACCACGGGCAGGGCCACACCCAGTTGAGTTACATGAATGCTTCTCCTAGCCACTCATGAACAAACAATAGAGAGGCTCCAGCCAATTCCCCCAGCTCCCCAGCTGAGGACCCCAGGGCTATACCGACCTGCTCTGGTCAGAAGCCTGACCAGTATAGGGTTATAAACCGGTCCACCGCTCTTTCAATGTGGACAGGACATGCATCAGCTCTTGTTTCTGAGCAGATTTCCCAAGCACTTCAGCCAAAATGCTGAACATAAATGAGATTTATTAACTCCAGAAAGATAGATTTGAAGTGATTGTAAGTAATAAGCATACATCTCAAAGTTGGTTACCTAAGAAATAAAAGCAAAATCCCAATCTGTGTTCTATAAACTAGGCAGGATTTGAATCCGGCAGTCTCACCCTGATAGATCAGACAAGCAGGTTACAGATCTCCATACACAGGCTGGAACTCTCCTTTAGCCTGGGGCTGCCTCCCCAGTTCAGTCTTTCAGATGTTTCCACATGTTGAGTTGAGGGGGAGTGAGGCCAAGTGATGATGTCACTTCCCCTCTTTTATAGTTTCTTCCAGCTTGCTGGGAAGATCCTTTGCTATGAGGTGAGTGAAGCAGTCTCCATTGTCGCTGTGCTATCTCTGAGAAGTCTCCATTGTATACGGTTCCTGCGATAGTCCTTGGAAGTGTGGAGTCCTTTAATGGGCTGGCAGCAGCATCTGGCTCCTCCATTGTTGCACCTGAAAGGCTGGTTGTGGGTGTTCCCAGCCTCACAACATATTTCAGTAACACACACATAGCAAAACTCCTTAACTTCCCATACATTGACAGCACACACAATCCACAGGATATTAATGGTCAACAGATCAAGCCTTTTAAAATGATACCTCGCAAGGCATACGCTGTACAGAACACATCATAGTTCTAGGACAGTGGTGAATATGGGGATCCCAGGGTGCCGCTTTGAGCACAGTTTGCCACATCCACTTCCATGACGGGCTGCTTGTTCCCTTTGGTCTATTCGGCCTATTATCTATAACGAGAACCCTCTTGGATGATAAATTTGAGATCTTTATAAACCGCTCTCTCCGTCTTGCCTGTTTTATTTATTCATTGCTGCCAGATATCAAAACACAGTAATCAGCTGTAAGTGCTACAAAATATTGTCAACGCACACCTTACAACACCTCGCTTTAGTTGGATTAACACAACGCTTTACGTACTGCAGCGCAAGTGTTCATGTACTCAAGACCCTTTTCATTCCGAGTTGATACCAGCGTATTTTGATTACACCATGTGCTGATTGTTCTCTGACAGGTAAAGCTGGGCACTGCTGTTGGCGGGCCATACCTTGGGGTTCACCTCAGAAGAAAAGACTTCATCTGGGGTCACAGAGAAGATGTGCCAAGCCTTCATGGAGCAGTGAAGAAAATCCGCAGCCTCATGGAACAGCATAAACTTAAGAGAGTTTTCATAGCTACTGATGCCATTGTGGAAGGTATGCAGCTTTCCAACCCTGTCTAATCCTTGGTCGTACTTCACAATAGAGATTGGTCATTGTGGCAACAGTTGTCACTTCATATTCATGGATTATTGAATATTGATAGCCTTCCTGGGAGACTGAACAGCTCAGGAAATTAAAAGGGGGGCTGGAGCCTTTCTTCTCCATGCTGACCGTTCAAATCCAGCCCAAATAGGTAGTGGCTAGAAAGTAGTCACTGGGTGTTTCACGCAGGCTGTTTGGCCATCTGCATGAAACAAGCGTGATGCTCTGGTCCAGTTCCCAGGAGCAGATATCGACATAGCTATCATCATGACTAGCTTTAACCGGCAGCTTTGGGAGATCAGAGTATATGGGTGAGGAGATTGAACTCTCATCAGCCATAGTATTGGCCTCTTATGGGTAGGGATGAGGCCCATTGGTAAAGGAGGGAGGTTCTGTCCATGCTGTACCTGTTCTGGGAAAGCATAAGACTCTTTTTCCAGACCAGTCAAAGTAGCACCTTTAATATGCATTAAATTCACAGGAAAACATCTCACATTGTTTTGAATAGTCTCTCCTGGTAAGGGGTGGCTATTTTTGTCTTTTCTTCCTCTTCTTTCCCATTTCCACTGCAACTTTTCTTTATATGATTCCACGGGTGACATTAAAAAAGCACTGAGAGGGGAGGCCATTGTGGCATATAACCTAGATGTGCAATCATTCTCCGTCTGTTGCTTCTGTAGGGTTAGAAAGTGAGACTAGTGGTACCACCTGTTTCCCAGGCCCATCAATTCCAGGCCCCCTCACTCCATCAGCATTTGCTATCTCATCCATGCAATGTGTGTCTAACACGCCTTCATTGGCACCTGTCCCCAAACCCGCCCAGTCATGTAGCAAGAAGTGTTTTACAAATCCTACGTCCGTTATGAGCTTCCTCTGCTTTGTAATCTTTCTGCCAGTCTTGTACAGCTGTTCAGTGGAATGTAGGTATAGGACGAAGTTAGTCGTTTTCTCGAACGGTACTGTGCCGGGTGGCTTATGGTATTTTTTTTTTCTCTCAGAGACTGAAGAGCTCAAGAAATTACTGCCTGAGATGGTGAGGTTTGAACCCACTTGGGAGGAGCTAGAACTCTACAAAGATGGAGGAATAGCAATTATTGACCAGTGGATCTGTGCACATGCTAGGTAGCTAGTTTGATTTTTGTCCGTGTCTGTTAGGTTTGTATGTGAAGTCAGAGTTTAAAATTATTGAATCTTGCAGACCTAAATAATGCGACTGAATGAGATGCAGTAATGTCTGTGTTTCTGATTACAGATAACTCATTATAAACAGATTATACATTGATAAGGCCATTATTTTTATCTTAAAAACAAACCCTTCTCCAATAACCAGTTCTGTTTTCCTTCACAGGTATTTTACAGGCACCTCAGTTTCAACATTTTCCTTCCGGATTCACGAGGAAAGGGAGATCCTGGGATTTGACCCTAAGACCACTTACAACCGATTTTGTGGTGAGAAAGAGAGAAACTGTGAACAGCCAACCCACTGGAAAATTGTTTATTAATAAAACCACTCCAAAGGACTGCAGTAAGTGGCGAGCTCACCAAACCAAGAGAACACTCACAGGAAACATCTCTTTCTAGCCAAGCTACCACTTCCTCCTCTTCTTGGTGTTAGCTCTGCGTCTGGGTTTTAAGCACAACTGGGTAGCAATACTATAGTCATTCTCCTGACCAGGCACTGATATAACTGGTCAAAATGAAGTGAGGTAAGGATTCGGTTCTTGGTGTAGCTGGGATGCCAGGACAATATACTCACTCTCTAAATGTTTAATTTAGATTGAAGAGGCCAAGCATTGTTTTAGGTGGCAGCAAAAATGTCTTCCCTCAATGTTTGTTTTTTAAGTGCTGTATCTATAACAGCTATAGTCTGTACCGCATCCTATGTTCAAGTGGTTGTTTTCTTCTCACTGTAGTAGTATCTGTTTACAAGGAGGACATTTCAGTGGTGTAACCTGCACTTTGTGAGGGCTGCAGATTGTGCACAGAATGTGCAGTTCTGGAGGGAAAATCAAATAGTAATTTTTTAACATTTCAAACTGGTACAAAAATGCATTTCATATTCATAATAAAGGGTATTTTTACCAGAACACAGACCCGTGTCACAGCTGGCACCTTTAATAGCAATTCTTGGCAGAGAGGTCAGTGGCTAAAATATATAAAGACTGAACTACGTTGGCAACCCCAAAGCTGGTTGGGTTCTGTTTAGTGGGGCTGCAAGGGAAAGCGTGCACTGCCTGTCATGTACCTGTTCTCTCTAAACAGGACACTTCATTTTATAGAGCTGTCATTCAGCACCTTTCTCCCATGTTAAACTCACTCAAATCAGGGCAAATCTAAACAGTATTTGGGGAGTTTCCTGCTTTGCAAGAAGAACTTTTCAAAGCGTGGAGCTGCTTGTTTAGGCTTGAGGGTGTTTTGCAGCTGCATAGGGGGAGCAGAATGGCATATTCTTTCTTTCCCCCTCCACTCCTGGCCTGGTGCACATTGGAACCGTTACAGGGCCTGACTTCATCCCTGGTTTCAGACATGCCAAAACTGACCAGCCATTATAAAGGTCATCGGACTCTTTGCTCTTCCCCTTAATTCTGCGTCACCATCAAATCTCCCAAGTGAACCTGTACAGCTGCATGCAGGTGACACTCTCCCGTGGGACTGAAATGTCACACTCGGCAAGGGCACATGGACGTAGAATAGTGGGGTACCCCCTTCTGTCAGCCATTGTGGCATGGGGAGCTGTTACATTAACTGCAGTGTGGGCAGAAGAGAGTGCAATGGCCGTCTGAGAAAACACTTCACAAATATGAAACCTTTGACACTCTCACTGTTCAGAGTCGGCTACATGCGATATTTTGTTCATAGTGTGCATCAGGTAGACTTCTGTCTTGCAGTTTTAATCTGGCCCATGGTTCTGCGAGGTCTCCGATAGGTCTGTTTAAGAAAAAGGGGAGCCGTAACTGTCAGAGTTCAGCAGTATGTTTTTCCTCTAAATTTGAACAGAACACCCTGCAGTTTAATGGGTTCTTCCTCATGTTGTCAAGTGTGCTGTTACTGTGCTCTTCGCCCGCCCCCCACCTCTTTCATGATTTCAGCAGCATTTTTCTCGGTTCCTTCCTGTGTCCCATTGGGCTTCTTCTCATGTCTAACGCCTGCCCGCGTGGGCTCAGTAATACCCCCCTCCTGTGCTCTCCCTGGGAATTTACTGTATGCTCTCAGCCAGCCAGCCAGGCTTGTCCTGTGCTGTGTGCGGAAAAACTTGTACGGTCTCCTCATAAAGTGAGTAATTTCAGGCCTCCTGTGTTGTTACCAGCTATTTCTTTGTATCTCTGTACAGCAAGGGTTTCTTTCCAGTGACAAAATGAAGCTTGTGGGAGCCTTGTATTCTCCAAGCAGTGCCTTTTCCAGCTGAGTTGGACATTTTTGTCATGTAGCCTGCGTGCTGTGCAAAGCATACCTATAACTGTATACCTCAATTTCTTATCAAAAATAAAACACTTTATAGTATCTTTTATGTGAATTTTCCATGTTTCTTACTGCTCTTGGTTCCCTCACATGACGTACCCAGCTCTGTCATGTCAGATCAATGGACTCTAATGGCAGAAAGGGCCATTATGATCTAGTCTGACCACCTAGTAGAAGGCTCTTCAACAGGAACGCCGCCAGCTTCTCTGCCGCCCGAGGCGGCGGAAGGTCCCTTCCCGAAATGCCGCCCCCCACAGAGGCGGCGGAAGGTTCCGCCACCGAAATACTGTCGCGGAGCCACCCCCCAAATTGTAGTGCCCTAGGCGACCGCCTAGGTCACCTAATGGATTGCGCCGGCCCTGCTCTTCAACCTAGCAGACAAAGGCAGAGCAAGATCCAATGGATGGAAGCTGAAGCTAGACAGTTTAGACTGAACTAAGGTGCAAACTTTTGACAGGGGAATTAATCATTGGAACAACTTACTTAGAGAGGTGGTAGATTTTCTGTCACTTGCAGTCTGTAAATTGAGATCAGATGTGGCTTTTTAAAAATATGCTCTACCTCAACTTATTAGACTCACTGGGTGAAATTCTCTGCCCTGGATTAATGGAGATATCCTATCTACTAGAAGTGGAGGGGACCTTGAAAGGTCATTGAGTCCAGCCTCCTGCCTTCACTAGCAGGATCAAGTACTGATTTTGCCCCAGATCCCTAAGTGGCCCCCTCAAGGATTGAACTCACAACCCTGGGTTTAGCAGGCCAATGGTCAAACCACTGAGCTATCCCTCCCGTCAAAATGTTGGTTATAAGAGGTTTTAAGGCCAGGAAGGGACTGTAAGTCATATGCTCTCCTGCAGAGCCAATCCACTTAGAAGAGCTAAGAAGCTGTTGCACCATCCAAGGGTGGCAGAGTTGTGATTGCTTGGTGCCTTGTGCTGCCATTTCCCCCTTCTGACTTGGTGCCATTTATGGTCCCTTTGCATGCTGCACAGGTGTGAATGGGTATCCAAGGTGCTGGGCAGTGAGGAAGGAGCCCTCTGCAAATGCGGAGTGTAGATGATGATAATCTGGCAGTGTTCTATGAACTAACCTATCAGAGCAGGTGTCTTCACTCCCTGCCCCTCCAACGGCACATGCAGGTGGAACGCACTTAGCCAGCGTTCTTGATGGAGCGCGTAGTTGCACAGTTGTCATGGGAAGCATTCAACTCAAAATGAGAGCTGCGTGCAGGGCTAAAGCAGTCCATGTGGTCCCAGAGCCACAGGCTGTGCGTTGCTGCTATAATGGATATGTTCTGCCTCAGTAGCTAATTTCAGTACACAAACAGGGTGGTTTTCAGCCGTGAACCAAATACGTTTACACTGATGTGTCCATGTAGCAGGCTGCACCGTGTTTCCACCTTGGAGGTGCTTTGCCTCTCTGCTCTCTGGCTGCTCAGTTGGCTTCAAAACAAGAAAACTTAGTCCCAAAACTCAGCTGTGCTTCTTGCAGTCCGTACCGTCTCCCCCTCTGTGATGGGTAGGAAAATGTCAGCTCAAGGGTTAATTCATTCTCTGCATTTCACTCAGGGAAAAATGGAAGTAGGAATTTCCATCGCTGAAAATATAAAAGGGAAAGGAAAAGTGCACAAAAATATCCACCACCAAGTTTAAAATAATGAAAATGCCACTATTGAGAAGACTGTGGACTCAGTCTTTATGCCTGTTCTTGTTTAATGTTTAAAAATAGTAAACGCTTAAACTATTAAAATTTTACTACTTAGAAGTTTAACCGCTAGGCTCCACTGCCTCCCCACACGCCCGGGGTCCTGGCTGCCGCCCCCATGCCCCGAGACTCCGCTCACTGCTGGCCCCGCACCACGGGTCCTGGCTGCCGCCCTGTCAGGACTGAGATCCCCACTTTGAACTTTAGGGTACAAATGTAGGGGCCTGCGTGAAAAACTTCTAAGCTTAACTACCAGCTTAGCTCTGGTTCGGCTGCCACCATCAATGGATTCCCTCCCTGGGAAGCCTTGAAAAACCCTCACCAAATCCCTGGTGAAAACAAATCCAAAACCCCTTGGATCTTAAAACAAGGAGAAATTAACCATTCCCCTCCTTCCTCCCACCAACTCCTGGTGAATCAGTTCCAACCCCCCCCCTGGGATCTACAACAGGGAGAAATTAACCATCCCCCCTCCTTCCTCCCACCAACTCCTGGTGAATCAAGATCCAAAACCCCTTTGGATCTAAAACAAGGAAAAATCAATCAGGTTCTTAAAAAGAAGGTTTTTAATTAAAGAAAAAGGTAAAAATCATCTCTGTAAAATCAGTATGGAAATTAACCTTACAGGGTAATCAAACTTAAAGAGCTCAGAGGACTCCCCTCTAGTCTCAGGTTCAAAGTACAGCAAACAAAGATAAACACTCTAGTAAAAGGTACATTTACAAGTTGAGAAAAACAAAGGAAAACTAACACGCCTTGCCTGGCTATTTACTTACAAGTTTGAAATAGGAGAGGCTTGTTTAGAAAGATGTGGAGAACCTGGATTGATGTCTGGTCCCTCTCATTCCCGGAGAACGAACACACTCCCAAACAAAGAACACAAACAAAAACCTTCCCCCCCCCAAGATTTGAAAGTATCTTGTCCCCTTATTGGTCCTTTAGGTCAGATGCCAGCCAGGTTACCTGAGCTTCTTAACCCTTTACAGGGAAAAGGATTTTGGAGTCTCTGGCCAGGAGGGATTTATAGTACTGTACACAGGACAGCTATTACCCTTCCCTTTATAGTTATGACACGCCCTGTGCACCTGGGGCTCTGCTGCTGCCACGGGTCAAGGAATCCTAGAAGATTAGGGTTGGAAGAGACCTCAGAAGGTATCTAGACCCAACACCCTGCTCAAATCAGGCCCAGTCCCCAACTAAATCATCCCAGCCAGGGCTGTGAAGCTGGGCCTTAAATTCCACCACCTCCCTAGGTAACCCATTCCAGTGCTTCACCACCCTCCTAGTGAAATACTGTTTCCTAATATCCAACCTAGACCTCCCCCACTGCAACTTGAGACCATTGCTCCTTGTTCTGTCATCTGCCACCATTGAGAACAGCCGAGCTCCATCCTCTTTGGAACCCCCCCGCATGCCCAGGACACGGCTGACCCCCCGAGCGCAGGGCTGGCAGCTGGGACCCCAGGGGTGGGGCGGCAGCGGAGTCCCGCAGCTGGAGCTTAAATGTTAACTGGAATACTTTACCAATACTGATGCTTATCGGTTAACCGGTTAACATTTTGCATCCTTATTCCAAGGGAGTTACTCCAGAAGAAGATACAAAAATGGAAAGGAACCCTAATCTAATCTGTGATCTTTTACTCACCACCACCATAAAAGGAATAGGAATCCCATAAAAGCCTTGAGGAAAACGTACCAGACAGTGGCCAGTGGAATATCGCTCCCCTAAAAATGATTTGATGTGCAATGGGTTGTGTGGTTGCTTTAGACCAGTGAATGGCCATACAGCCTTTTTGCCACAAGGTGGTGACAGCAGACAGTCTGAGATCTGCCTTTGAGCTGTGTCTGTACACAGAGCAGTAACAACTGCTTGCATTTCAACCAGCACCTCAGATACGGATGATGGCTCAGTGTAAAAACCTTAAGGGTGGTGTTTTAATGATGCTGGTGTAATTAGTACATGCCAGTGACTTTAATCAGACTTAAGTCTCGTATCCTGCTCAGTTTATTTAGACATAGGAAGCAGAACGTGATTTTGAGGTCCCATCTGTACTAGAGCATAATAAGCCTTCATTGTTACAGCAGATGTGTGTGTGATGCTGTTAGTACAACATCCTGTGAAGAAAGCACATACCATGTTCACACCTGCATGAATGTCCTTGGGTGGACTTTACCCCACCTCATGGGCATTGACTTAATTGTTCTTTGCCAGGGCATATACCCTTCTGTATTGCCGTTTGGTTGTTTTGGTTTTTTGATGGTTGTGGAATAGAATCATCTTCAGAGTTTAAGGGTAGGTGGATGGATTTGTTACAACATTGTTATTTATGAATGGGCTTCATTCTCGTCAGTTGGAGGGTCTAACAACACTCGATGCAGCTAATTGGCAGAGCTGGAACTCACCTGCTGTAATCTTCTACAGCATGACCCCATGTTGCAGATGACCCTCTCCTGAGCAGGGAGTGCCAGTCATGCTGAACAGTACGGTGATGCTGTGGTATGGAAAGCAGGGATTGGGGTGGGACCATTAGATTCCTTCTCGCTCACAAACCATTTACACAGTTGAACACAGACCTCCGGGATGTTGAAGGATTATACCCACGCCAATGCAACCCATCTCAACACACACTTTGCACTTGTGAGTCGTCCGTTACAATGTCCTGTGCAGGTCTGGGGGCAGCTTGAAGACAGCCTGGGTGCTTTGCCTCTTCTGCATAAAATCCTGTTCAGCTGCTCTGGCCTACAGTGTAAACCTGACACCTCAAAGCTGCTGGGACTGGAACATCTCTCCATGCACTATTTGGTCAAATTTATCTAGAGACTGTACAGGGACTAGTACAGACTCTGCTGATCATAAGAACTGAACATATAACACTCCACACTCCCATCTGAGATGTTCTACCGCAGTGCCAGGAGCTCCGCATCCAGCGATCAAGGGATAATGAAGTGGCATTGTTGAGAACGATCCTAGTTCCTAGTGGCGTTGCCATGGAGTTTCCAATCGTGTTTCTGAGTATACAGTCCTGGGTTACAAATGGACCTGGCCTGTGTGCATTTGTAGCAGCTGCTGTAGAGCTTTCATGTGAACTCTCCGGGTGTATCATTTGGCTGATGGAGAGGGGGTTGGATCTGAAGACCTCAGCTGTTACCAGTAGCCAAGATTTTCAGAAATGTTAGTGATTTGGGGTGTCTTCATTTTTGGTGCCCACCTGGAGAGAGACTTTTAGAGGGGCCTGATTTTCAGAGGGATGAGACAGCTGAAAATACTGGCGAGGGTGTTTGGACTCACTGGAGTGCACTGATGATCAAAAGAGAGACAGTCACTCTATGGTTACATCACCACAGGAATAGCACTGGAGCTGGCAGACATGGAAGCAGGATGCCAAAGGCATGACGAGACTGATGTCCTTCAATTACAATACTTCACAAATTGTTGGACTAAGCCATGGACTGGCTGAAACCCCTGCATGAGGGTGGCCATTTCCATGGTGTGCTGTTGGAGAATCTGCGGACACACGTGGCCAACACACAGAGCTATCTATAGATGGGTGGGGAGGGTGCTTGTGGCTATCTTGCTCCAGCTGTTCAGAGTCTGAGGAGTTGTGCCCCAGTACAGACAAAAGAGAATACGCAGAGAGCTGGGACATTGGAAAGAAAAGTTAGATTCAGCGGGGGAAAGTGCAGGGACACCCGGGAAAAACAAACCTCAGGAGATGTGTACTTAGAGGGAGAGAGCTGGGAACTAGTAGCGCTAAGAGAGTTTGCCATGAGACACGCTTCATGTCGCAGCCCCTTTCTGGGCAGCTCTACTGCTACCCCGCTGGGCAGCTGCAAAGGTGTTAACAGAGCTTCAGGGAGAGGGGAAGGCGGGGAGTGGGCGGGGAGGACTCGAGCATTGGGGTGGGGGGTGGAGGTGTGTAAGTGGGCTGTGAAGGAACAGGGCCTGAAAGGAATCATGTTCTTGAGCAGGATCCAGCACCACTCCCTCTCCTGTTCCTTTGGGATGCCCTGGAGCTGCTGTCTCTTCAGGAGGAGAGTCCTGCATGGATGGGACCGTTAGAGCAGAGACAATTGCTGAGCTGTAATTCTGCGTCTCTGCAGCCAGGGCCTGGCAGGAGGCTCCCTCCCTCTGGGCGGGGTGCTTTCCTCCCAGCCTGGTTTCCCCTGCTCTCAGGCATGGCTTGGAGTCTGTGGTGCTACAGCTGGTTGAATTAACATGGGGGGGCGGGGTGGGGTTGTTGTGCAAACTTTTGGATGAAAATGAAAAGAGAATGGTTTTCATAGGAATTTTTCCTCAACCATTTTGGTTAAAACTGGACATTTTTCATTCTGGAGGGGTCTCTGCTTTTTTTTTTTTTTTTTTTTTCATAGATTCATCGATTCTAGGACTGGAAGGGACCTCGAGAGGTCATCGAGTCCAGTCCCCTGCCTGCATGGCAGGACCAAATACCATCTAGACCATCCCTGATAGACATTTATCTAACCTACTCTTAAATATCTCAAGAGATGGAGATTCCACAACCTCCCTAGGCAATTTATTCCAGTGTTTAACTACCCTGACAGTTAGGAACTTTTTCCTAATGTCCAACCTAGACCTCCCTTGCTGCAGTTTAAACCCATTGCTTCTGGTTCTATCCTTAGAGGCTAAGGTGAACAAGTTTTCTCCCTCCTCCTTATGACACCCTTTTAGATACCTGAACACTGCTATCATGTCCCCTCTCAGTCTTCTCTTTTCCAAACTAAACAAACCCAATTCTTTCAGCCTTCCTTCATAGGTCATGTTCTCAAGACCTTTAATCATTCTTGTTGCTCTTCTCTGGACCCTTTCCAATTTCTCCACATCTTTTTTAAAATGCGGTGCCCAGAACTGGACACAATACTCCAGTTGAGGCCTAGCCAGCGCAGAGTAGAGCGGAAGAATGACTTCTCGTGTCTTGCTCACAACACACCTGTTAATACATTCCAGAATCATGTTTGCTTTTTTTGCAACAGCATCACACTGTTGACTCATATTTAGCTTGTGGTCCACTATAACCCCTAGATCCCTTTCTGCCGTACTCTTTCCTAAACCGTCTCTTCCCATTCTGTATGTGTGAAACTGATTTTTTCCTTCCTAAGTGGAGCACTTTGCATTTGTCTTTGTTAAACTCATCCTGTTTACCTCAGCCCATTTCTCCAATTTGTGCAGATCATTTTGAATTATGACCCTGTCCTCCAAAGCAGTTGCAATCCCTCCCAGTTTGGTATCATCCGCAAACTTAATAAGCGTACTTTCTATGCCAATATCTAAGTCGTTGATGAAGATATTGAACAGCGCCGGTCCCAAAACAGACCCCTGCGGTACCCCACTCGTTATGCCTTTCCAGCAGGATTGGGAACCATTAAGAACAACTCTCTGAGTACGGTTATCCAGCCAGTTATGCACCCACCTTATAGTAGCCCCATCTAAATTGTATTTGCCTAGTTTATCGATAAGAATATCATGCGAGACCGTATTTGTTTTGCTCAAAGCCTAAAAAATTTCAAGGAAAACACATTTTCCACACAAAGTTTCCTGTTTACAAAAACAGTCATTTTTTTTTTTTTGGTCAAAAACCCTTTTCAGATGAAAAATGGCAACCAGCCCTGAGCTGGCTTCTCTTTCTGAGGTCTTTGCTCCCCACGCCGGTGGCCTGCGCTAGCCAAAGGGGAAAGGGGACTGACTCGCATTCTGCCTCGCGACTGTTGTCTTCAAGGGTGAAAACCGTTGGGGGACGGGGCGTTCCAGCAGCTTTGTGCCACGGAGCTCGGGTGAGTATCTAGTGCAGATGGTATTAGAGCCCAAAGCGTTTCCCTTTGGCCTCTCCCGCTGGACTGCGTAATGCTGCGGTGCTCGGATCTGGATGTCTGACGTTTTTATGCCGTAATAATATGGAATTAGCCTAAGCAACGGTGTCCGACGGATGGCAGTTATGCTGAAATTGTACAGCGCTGGCTTGCGTGCTTAGATCTGTGACTGATGCTTTCTGTGCTGTAATGGTACAGCAATTGCCTGCGTGATGGTATTTACGGCTGACATTTGAATATTGCAGTTTTTCAGGGATCCTTGGAAAAGTGCATTTTAGTGTTTACATCAATGGATTTCTGACCCCAGTCAGATAAAAACCAAATCACACAAGAGGCTGAAGTTCCTTCCCATGTGATGTGCAGTGAATTACTCCTTTTGAGCAGTGAACTGGAATAGCCATGAACTCAGAGATGCATTTTTTTTTTTTTGGCTCATTGGTTTGGATGTGCTGCTCAGGCAGGGATGGTGTCATTCAGAGAAGATGCTCTGCTACATTTTGCACACATGGCTGAATAAACTACAAATGTTCCTGAACAGTTTATAGGGCACTTGTCTTCAGCCTTTTCTCCCCACCTTCACCCAAATAGTATTTTGGGCATTTGTTTAGATTCCTCATTGCATTAAGGAGCTAAAAAATGAACTGGATGGAATCGGCCATTGACAATTCGTTACTGCCTGCAAAAGTACGGTCTTGCCCACGTGCTCAGGGTCTAGCAGACTGCCCTATTTGGGGTTGGGAAGGAATTTTCCCCAGATCTGATTGGCAGATTTTTCACCTTCCACTGCAGCATGGGGGTCACTTGCAGGTTTAAACTAGTTTAAATGATGAATTCTCAGTAACTTAAAGTCTTTAAACCATGATTTGAGGACTTCAGTAACTCAGCTAGAGGTTGGGGTCTATTACAGGAGTGGATGGGTGAGGTTCCGTGGCCTGCAATGTGCAGCAGGTCAGACTAGATGATCATGATGGTCCTTTCTGATCTTAAAGTTTATGAGTCTATAAGAGGCAGGAAGGGAACAGCACAACTGGCAAAATAATAATAATCAGCCCAGCAGAAAAAAAACGCATGAGTTCTGCTTCTTCTGCAGCAGTAAGGTCTTTTCCTTAGCAGCAATAGAGCGGGACCCTTCCCCAGAAATAGTTAGGGAGAATGCTACTTGCCAAACTTATTTTGACAGGTGGTGGTGTCCCTACCCTCCCGTAAAAACGTAAGAACGACCAGACTGGGTCAGACCAAAGGTCCATCTAGCCCAGTATCCTGTCTTCGAACAGTGACCAATGCCAGGTGCCCCAGAGGGAATGAACAGAACAGGGAATCATCAAGTGATCCATCCCCTGTCACCCATTCCCAGCTTCTGGCAAACAGAGACTAGGGACACCATCCTTGTCCATCCTGGCTAATAGCCATTGGTGGACCTATCCTCCATCAATTTATCTAGTTATTTTTTGAACCCTATTATGGTCTTGGCCTTCACAACAGCCTCTGGCAAAGAGTTCCACAGGTTGACTGTGAGTTGTATGAAGAAATACTTCCTTTTGTTCGTTTTAAACCTGCTGCCTATTAATTTCATTTGGTGACCCCTAGTTCTTGTGTTACATTGCTCTACAGCCAAAATGCTTCTGAAATAAATGTAGTCAAACTTTACTAATTCTGGGTCACTGAGAACGAAAATGATGCTTAAAATTGTTGATTGGCTCTAGTTTTCAAGATATGCTATTGGGTCAGTCTATACGACTCTTGACTTGGGAATGGCGGAGGATAAGTGAGTTATAAAGGGAAGGGATCTCAATTTAAACCAGAAATGACTAAAATACATCTTTGACTGGATCTATGAATAAATCTATGACTGGGTTTGGACAGTACTTGCTTTTTAGGCAAAACAATGAATGATGCAATCTGAATCTGGTATCTGTGACACATCTCTGTGACCAGCGCCCCCTCTGCCTTTCCATTATTCCTCACCTTTGCAGCGAGCTCTTGGTCTGGTTTTGCACAGCGACTATGTCGCTGAGCCAATGCTAATGGGCCCCTTGCTGTCCATCTCAGCAGAGAGGCCAAGCGATTGAATGGGCCATGCAGATGGGCCATAACTAGAAGGCTCCAGGGCAGTAACTCTGGCATGGATCGCATGGACTAATAAATATATTACATGTGTTTCCTGTGGAGTCATCATCTCAGCCCTTCAATGACCCGCTCCCCTCACT
Organism: Chrysemys picta bellii; assembly: GCF_011386835.1. Taxonomy (NCBI): domain Eukaryota; kingdom Metazoa; phylum Chordata; order Testudines; family Emydidae; genus Chrysemys; species Chrysemys picta. The sequence goes on along the minus strand of NC_088801.1, from coordinate 77,990,089 downwards.
CACTCTCATTTCTCCTCCAACACGCTCTTCTGGGCGCTCCCCCCTGCTCGCTCCCATTCCTTCTCCTCTGACGCGCTCTCCTGCGCGCTCCCTCTCGTTCCTCCTCCGATGTGCTCTCCTGCGCGCTCCCTCTCGTTCCTCCTCCGACGTGCTCTCCTGCGCACTCCCTCTCGTTCCTCCTCCGATGTGCTCTCCTGCGCACTCCCTGTCACTCGCTCTCATTCATCCTCCGACACGCTCTCGTGCATGCTCCGTCGCTTGCTCTCATTCCTTCTCTGAGGCGCTCTCGTGTGCATGCCCCCTCGCTCACTCTCATTTCTCCTCCAACACGCTCTTCTGCATGCTCCCCATTGCTCGCTCTCATTCCTACAACAATATGCTCTCGTGCGCTCCCCCTTGCTCTTGTCCCTCCTCTGACATGCTCACATGCGCTCTCCCCCACGGGCGCTCTCATTCATAACTGTGGTATGTAACCTATTGCTTAAATCAGCCTCTGTACCAGATGACTGGAAAGTAGCTAATGTAACACCAAGTTTTTAAAAAGGCTCTAGAGGCGATCCTGGCAATTACAGGCCGGTAAGTCTAATTTCAGTACCAAGCAGATTGCTTGAAACTATAGCAAAGAACAGAATTATCAGACACATAGAGGAACATGACTCGTTGGGGAAGAGTCAGCATGACTTTTGTAAACGGAAATCATGCCTCACCAATCTACTAGAATTCTCTGAGTTGGTCAACAACCATGGACAAAGGTGATCCAGTGGACATAGTGTACTTAGACTTTCAGAAAGCCTTTGACAAGGTCCCTCCCCAAAGGCTCTTAAGCAAATTAAGCAGTCATGGGATACGAGGGAAGATCCTCTCATGGATCAGTAACTGGTTAAAAGACAGGGAACAAAGGCTAGGAATAAATGGTTAGTTTTCACAGTGACGAGAGGTAAATAGTGGGGTCCCCCAAGGATCTGTACTGGGATCAGTCCCACTCAACATATTTATAAATGATCTGGAAAAAGGGGTGAACAGTGAGGAGACAAAGTTTGCAGACGATATAAAATTACTCAAGATAATTAAATCCAGAGCTCATTATGAAGAGTTACAAAGGGATTTCACAAAACTGGGTGACTGGGCAACAAAAGGGCAGATGAAATTCAGGGTTGATAAATGCAAAGTAATGCACACTGGAAAACATAATCCCAACTATACATATGAAATAATGGGGTCTAAATTAGCTGTTGCCACTTGAGAAAGAGACTTTGGAGTCATTGTGGATAGTTTGCTGAAAACATTTGCTCAATGTGGAGCAGCAGTCAAAAAAGCTAACAGAATGTTAGGAACCATTACTAAAGGGATAGATAAGAAGACAGTATATATCATGATGCTACTATATAGATCCGTGGTACGCCCACACCTTGAATAGTGTGTGCAGATCTGGGTGCCCCATCTCACAAAAAATGTATTAGGGTTGGAAAAAGTACAGAGAAGGACAATGGAAATGATTAGGGACAGGGACTGCTTCTGTATGAGGAGAGATTAATAAGACTGGGACTGTTCATCTTAGAAAATAAATGACTAAGGGGTAATCTGATAGAGGTCTCTAAAATCTTGAATGGGGTGGAGAAAGGGAATAAGGAAGTGTTATTTACCCTTCACATAGCACAAGAAACAGGGGTCAGCCAATGACTTTAATTGGCATCAGGTTTGAAACAAACAGAAGTACCTCTTGACCTGTGCCCTGTGGCACTCATTGTGAAGATGAAAAGTATAACTGGGTTTAAAAAAAAGAATTAGATCAGTTCATGGAGGACAGGTCCATCAGTGACTATTAGCCAAAATGGTCAGGGATGCAGCCTTATGCTCCAGGTGACCCTAAACCTCCAACTGCCAGAATCTGGGACCAGCCGACAAGGGATGGATCACTTGTTCTCTTCATTTCCTCTGAAGCATCTGGCATTGGCCACTGTTGGGAGACAGGACACTGGGCTACCTGGGCCATTGGTCTGACCCAGATTGGCCATTCTGACGTTCTTATATTCCTTCTTCGATGCTCTCTCAGGCACACTCCCCCTTGATCTCATCCATCTGATGGTGCATGCTCATGATAGCTTTTTCTCTCTCCCATCCAGCACATGTGCCCCATCTCTCTCCTGTCCAGTGCACGCTTGCCTTCCATGTCCAACATGTGCTCGTGTGCCCTCTCTCATTTTCTGAGTCTCTCCCTTGCTCTGTTGTGCTGACCGCACTGCACCCATTTGGCCTCCAATGCACTTGTCACCAAGAGATCTGCTGGGGCAGACGATGTCGATCGTTCCTTACAGCAAACAATCTTTGGCAGGATCGTTTCTTTTGCCTTTCTCCTCTCCCTGCCCAGAATCCAGGTACATGAGTCCATCACAGTTCCATTCACAAGGCCCACCGTTTTCTCCCAGCCCTGTTTCCCATTACTGTCTCGGGCTTGGCTTTGAGCCAAGTTTGGTTGAGAAAACATTGGGGGTGGGGGTGTGTGTGCATATCCTTTGGGGGCACAGTGGGAAGTTCTGCAATAACTCTACCTCTCACCAATCAGTGTCATATATGGAGCTTAAGCGCTACGCACCAAGCCAATGCCCTTCTGAACTCTTCTCAGTGATCAAATAGCACAGAGACAGGACTGGGAATCCCATCTCTTAGTGGATGAGCAGGTACTTTTTGAGTTAGTCCTCCCCAAGTCCTTGTGCAGGCCAAACAAAGATCTATCAAAATAACCCAGCCTACCATCACTACAGTCTCTGAGCACCTCACAGTTTTCAATGGATTTTCCCCCTCACACCCACTGTGCTGCAGGTCAGTGCTGTTATCCCCACTGGACAGATGGGAAGTGAGGCACAAAGAGGCTACATGAATTGCCCAAGGTCACTCAGGAAGCTGGTGGTGAGGCCAGGAATTGAGCTTGGGTCTTTCAAATCTCAAACTAATGCCCCAAGCATTGGACCATCCTTCCCTCTTGAGAATAGGGCCACGTTAAAAGATACCTTCAGGGTTGCTTAGATACCCTTCTGAAAATCCGTCTTGATCTGAGGCCTTGTCAGCCTGGCCAAGGTTGAGACCCAGTCAGGGGTTAGTTGTGGTTGTGAGGAGGGGTTCAGGACTGGCTTATCCAGAATCCCAGTCAACCAGGGGGAATAGCTAATCAGGAAACCTGGCATTGGACCCTGTTCTATTGCTTATCCATTGGCTATAGGTAGAGCTGCCCTGGATGCCATCACAGTAGGGAAGCCACTGTAGTTTGAAAACCATATTTTTGAAATGGAGAAACAGCGGAACAAGGATCGCTGCATGCGCAGACACATGCACACAGTGAGGGAACTATGGAGTTTTCCCCTGAAGGCCCCAGGTGCCTGCAAAGAAAATGCTACATCAGCAACGGTTCAGAAGAACACAAGGTCAGCATGTTAATGCAATTTTTGGACCCTTTCTGTGTTATCTATGAGAGCAAGGGGCTCACCCTCGGGGCCTTTATGATGTCTTGCAGGTTATTTCATACTGCCCCAAATTCCCAACAAGCTGCAGAATTCTGGCTTGAGACCTCGTCAATGTGTGTGAACGTGGCACCTGCCCAGGGAAGATGGAGCTTCCAGATTAACACAGTCAGAAGCAGGAGTCAAAGGAAGCTCTTTTTAAGGGCATTTATCAGGCAAGTATATGAACACTTGAGAGCTTTGGACTTTGAAACACCCTTGGCTTAGTCTTCTTCAAGAGATAAAAGACACTGGATTGCATTCCTCCAACTGCAGGGAGAAGCTTGCCATGGGAAACTGCACAGGGTCCCTAGAATATAGGAGGGCAAAGGATACTTGGGCGTTTTGGGGCTCCTTCCATTCCTTTCCTTCCCGTGCTACAAAATCACGTCAATCCAATTTCTTAATGGTCGGCTTTGCTACCTCTTGCCTTGCCAGGGAAGGCACATGCACACCAATGGTGCTTCAGCAGTAGGAACATGCATGCATGCTAAGAAGACTGAACAGCCACGAAAACACCATGCATGTAGCAATCACCTCAAAAGAATTGCTGGGGACAGCTGGTCTCCGGTATCCTCTTGAGATCACAGCCTTCAGAACAACCCGCAAAAGAACAAAGGACTTGCATGCAAAGGGTTTATTTGAGGAATAACTTAGCAAAAGTGATGTTTATAATACAGTTGTACATTTGTATTTTCTTGCAAAGCAAAGTCATCCAGAATGAGACAAGCAAAGGTGAAGCATCAAGGAGGAGTCCATATAGAACCAAGTTATTTTCCCTTCTCAACTCTTACCATTCATTCTCATTTGTTTCCTTTCTGAAGACTTTGACAAGCCATATAATACTGACTCACTGGTCCAACACTACCTACTATGGTTGAATCTTTATGCAGACATACAGGCAGGATGTTAGCTACAATCTTGTTGTAGTAGAAAGAGAGCCAGAGACATAAGGCCTATTATAAGGGGCTTGTGTAAGGCCTTTGGCCTGAACTGAAGTCAGGCCCTGCTGAGATAAAGCAAAGTTAGCAAGAGTGGAGCTAGGAGCAAAAGTCAGGCCCTGTTACAAAGCAGATGCCTACTTGCAGGTTCATTATCCGATACATGAACTTGGCAAAAACAGGGCTGGCATTGCAAAAACACTAGCACTCCTAGGCACTAAGTATTCACGTAAACACATTCCAGAAGGGTAGTATCAGAACACCCCAATACAAGATTATGGTGTAAACACACTCCCCAAAGATGATTCAGGGACACACTGACCCCTCTTAAAGAGATGGGCAGGATGACAGGGTGATGAATAGCGATGTTTTTATCAAACCAACATGTACAAGATAAAGGGTGCTAACAAACCACGTCAGGGGGTGTGATGGGGTGCCTGCCCCACACTGGCCGGTTAGGGGTTAACAGAGCCCTAGGATGGCTGTGTGAAAAGCAGCCAATAGGAAAGGGGCTGCAAGGAGCAGCCAATCAGGGCCGGGCAGGGGGCATAGAAGAAGAGCTGCAGCACAGAGTAAGTTCAGTAGCTGACTGGAGCTCAATGAGGGAAGACCAGGCTCCTGGCCAGGCTGAAGGGAACTAGCACCTTGGACAGAGCAGCGCTGCTAGCAGCGACCGGGGGGTGGAGCTAAAGACAGCTCTGGGTTGGTTGTAGGGATTTGCAGGCTAAGGCACTGAGGCAAGGGTGAGGAGGGTGCTGGGGGCCACAGGGAAGTGGCCCAGGGAAATGAACTGAGGAGTTGGAGGGGATGCAGCAAGTGGGGGTCATCTCCAGGGTTCCTGGGATGGGATCCGGAGTAGTGGGTGAGCCTGGGTTTCTCCGCCACCCCCACCCCCCCTTCCTTACCACTGAGGGAAGTGGCTGAACAGTGGACTGCAGTTCCTCCCGGCCGGAGGGCTGTGTCATGAAGAGGACGCTGAGATCCTGGGAGTGATGTGGGTCCTGGAGCTGATGTGACCGTGGAGAGGCACTATCAGAAGAGGGCACACTGGCAAACATAGCTAATCTCTGGGACAGCCAGCAGGAGGCGCTGCAGTGGTGAGTGAACCCCGTCACAAGGAGCAATATGTAACATGTTTGTATCAGTGTATAAAAGAGGGGGTATCTTTGTCCAGTCGAGGGGAGAACAGAAAGTCCCATCTTTCACTGAGCCGAGTCCATTGTCATGGGCATATGTGTATTAGTGGCCCCACCTAGAGTCTGCAGGGTGCTAGTACCATGCCTTGTTGGCAATAAACCAGGGAAGAAAAGCAACAGGGCAGTCTGCAAAATATCTTTGAAGCATGTATACAAATGCAAGGAGTATGGGGGGAGGGATAGCTCAGTGGTTTGAGCATTGGCCTGCTAAACCCACAGTTGTGAGCTCAATCCTTGAGGGGGCCACTTAGGGATATGGGGCAAAAATCTGTTGGATGATTTAATTGGGGATTGGTCCTACTTTGAGCAGTGGGTTGGACTAGATGATCTCCTGAGGTCCCTTTCAACCCTGATATTCTGTGGGGAACAAGCAGGATGAACTGGAAGTCATGGTATATGAAGAAAATGATGACTTAATTGGCATTAAAGAGACATGGTGGGACAACTCCCATGATTGGAATACCAGCATTGAGGGATACAGCTTGTTCTGAAAGGATAGGTATGGGAAAAAAGGAGGAGGTGTTGCGCTGTACATCAAGAATATATAACCTTGCTCTGGAGGTCCAAGTGAGCAATAGACCTACTGAAAGTCTCTGGGTGAGGATAAAGAGGGAAAAGAACAGTAGTGATGTTATGATGGGGGTCTATTATAATTATACTCACATCCTCCTAGATAGTGTTAGGGTCTGATAGGCTCTCATGGATTGATCATCGGTTGAGGGATGGTTCCTGCTGGAGTTTCCATAGGGAGCTCCATTTTCCTCTTTTTACAGTGTGATCCTGAGTAGACCTCATTAGCATTTCTGCACATTGTTCATCCTGTGTTAGGGCATCTGTTAGGAAAATGTGATTACCAGGTATCTTGTAAGCAAAAAATTACTTTTGCTGTTAATTTTTAGCAATATCACCCATTGGTACATCCTTTCATGTAGTCTTGTGGCATAGGGTCATTCTTTAGTCACTTACTTATGTCAAACATTTCTTATCTTCAAGGTCTAAAATAGCTAAGCTAAAATCTTGCAGGCCTACAGGTCTTGCGTTTCAGCCCTTCTTACTTAGAGACCTAATACATAATTATCCCTTCTAACTATTAATCAATCTTATACTTCTATAATCCTACAATGTAACTCTATTTAACGTACAATGCTTATATATGACATAACAACATGTTAGTTAATCATAACCACACAATAAATTAACAATAAAATCATTGGCTACAAGTCTATCCTAAGACCCAGCATCACCTCCAGGACTCCATTTCTAAGGCCAGGTCTACACTACCCCCCTAATTCGAACTAAGGTACGCAACTTCAGCTACGTGAATAACGTAGCTGAAGTTCGAAGTACCTTAGTTTGAACTTACCTTGGTCCACACTCGGCAGGCAGGCTCCCCCGTCGACTCCGCGGTACTCCTCTCGCCGAGCTGGAGTACCGCAGTCGACGGCGAGCACTTCCAGGTTCGACTTATCGCGTCCAGACTAGACGCGATAAGTCGAACCCAGAAGTTCGATTGCCAGCCGCCGAACTAGCGGGTAAGTGTAGCCAAGGCCTAAGAGGATTCACACACCCCCGGCCCCAGATGGGTTCTGTTCATTGTTTCTGGTTGTGACTCAGTCTTTCACATGCACAAAATAGGACCTTTTCAGTTGCTGATTGTATAGAAAGTAAGTCACGTCTGATCCATAGACAGATCCTGTCACTTTTACTGATCAGCTTATCAGTGAGGAGGCTTATATTTGAATATAAGATCCCAAATAATTAGCAGGAGAGATGTATAGACCTAAAAGTTACAATGATACATTAAAGCAAGGCTGGAGTGGGGCACCCAAACAATTTGCAAACACTTATAGACAGCTAATACAATGGCAGGAATCAGGATCTGTTCACAGATTATTTGCAAAGAGATCGCTAAATAGCAGCTAATTACTGCACATTTACATCTCATCCAGTCTGAGCCCCGTGCCTTGTGTCTTGGTTGCAGTTTGTCAGACAGTAAAAGAGCACTAAGTTCATCCCCAAGCAGTTCCTCAGAAGTTCTGCTCGGATTGGGGATCATACCCCTTTGCATGGGCACCTTAACACATGGGAAATTTCCAAAGCTGTCCAACCTCCAATCATGAGCATTCTGCATGGAAAACACTCCTCAGTAACACAGGCTACCGCAAGCACATCAAATGTGTTCTCCGTTCCCTGCACTGACTTCCCATAGAATACCAAATCGAGTTCAATGGCTTGGCCCTGATCCTTCAGGGGATAGTCTGGGCCCAGGCCATGGAGATCTAAAAGAACTTAAAGCTCCACGATGACAACCGTGCTTGACAATTCTGCTCCTCTTTTACAAAGGCCCTCCTAGAACCATAGAACCCCAGGCTTAGAAGGGACCACAAGGGTCATCTTGTCCAACTCCCTGCCAAGATGCAGGATTTGTTGCATCTAAACCATCCAAGACAGATGGCTCCAGCCTCCTTTTGAAAACCTCCAGTGAAGGGACTTCATGACCTCCCTTGGCAGTTTGTTCCATTGCCAGGGGATGTTGTCAAGGCCAAAATATAACAGGGTTCAAAAAGAACTAGATAAGTTCATGGAGGATGGGTCCGTTAATGGCTGTTAGCCAGGATAGTCAGGAATGCAACCCCATGCTGTGGGTGTCCCTAAACCTCTGTTTGCCAGAAGCTGGGAGTGGGTGACAGGGGATGGGTCACTGGATGATTCCCTGTTCTGATCATTCCCTCTGAGGCACCTGGCACTGGCCACTGTGGGAAGACAGGATACTGGGCTAGATGGACCTTTGGTCTGACCCAGTATGGCCATTCTTATGTTATGTCCTACTGTTCTTGCAATTAGGAAGTTTTTCCTGAGATTTAATCTAAATCTGCTATGCCATAGTTGAATCCGTTGCCTCTTGTCCTGCCTCTGTGGCAAGATATAGCAATTTTTCTCCATCTTTTTTTATGGCAGCCTTTCAAGTATTTGAAGACCATGATCATGTCCCCACCTTAATCTCCTCTTTTCCAAACTAAACATACCCAGTTCCTTCAGCCTTTGCCCAGATGGCTTGCATTTCATACCTTTGATCATCTTTGTCACTCACCTCTGAATTCTTTCCACTTTCTCTACATCCTTACTATATAACCGTGACCAAAATTGGAAACACAACTCCAGCTGAGGTCTAACCAGCACCAAGTAGAGTAGTACTATCACCTCTCGTGACTTGCATACTACGCTTCTGTTAATGCAACCTAAAATTGCATTTGCTTTTTTTGTAGCAGCATCCCACTGCTGACTCATGTGGAGGTTGTGATCCACCACCACTCCCAGATCCTTCTCAGCTGTGCTGCTGCCAAGCCAGTTGTCCCCCATTCTGTATTTGTGCATTTGTTTTTTTTCTTTAAAGTTAGCACCTTGTCAGTAATAAGCGTAAAGCTTGCCTGTGCAGGAAAGAGAACTTTCTCAGGGGCTGGTCCCACCAAACGGTGAAATGAACTGCCCCCCAGGAACCAAGGACCATCACAAAGCTCCCCACCTTCCTCTCCAAGGGCCAGGTACATTTCCTAGACTTTGCCTTCTCTAACATAAATATAAAGCAACATGTTACAAGATACTCCACTGCACACACTCTTCCCCGATGAGAGCACAAACACGGGACAGATATTATTCACATCATGCTCTGCTGGAAGGTGTTCCAATATTACAGCGATGGTCACAGTGGAAGAACCGATATAGAACAGAATAGACCAGTATGAACACCAAGAAGCCACCCTCTTTCTCAAATCCCAATTCCAGATTAATAGGTCTCTCTTGCAGGCACTGATCAATTCTCCTAGGTACTTCATTTATAACGGTGCTCAGGGTATATATATATACTGTATTGTACTACATTTAATATTACACTTGTATCCACTAGGCCACACAGCAGCATACCAGCAGGCATTGCATTCTCAAAATAATCAGCCATGCTGCAAAACCTCTTTAAGACTCAGAGGTTCTGACTATGAGCAGATAACTTCCCCTTTCCACTCAAGGGCACAAAAAAACAATTCTTGTTAATTTCAAGAGGCAACAGCTAATTGATTTTTGATTTTGCCAGGATGGTGGCTTTATATCTGATTAAAGCTAAATTATATGGTCCACACCATGGCTTTATACAACACAGAAATGACATCGTGCTTAGAAGGACTGCCAGCTGGTATTTGAACTCTAAATTTTAGCTGCAGTTAAACATCATCTCCATGCCTATTCCCATGCTCTGTGACAGAGGCAGTTCCATGCCCCTAGATAACCAGAAGTGATGGGAAACCTTCCAACAAGTCAGCTAAACATCTGAGAGTTGGCAAACTTACCCAAGCCCTCGGACATGGAAGTATTGCGAGATCTGATTTTCTCAAAGGACTGGAACACTGTGCTGCACATCAGTGGAAAGCCTGGGAGTGCGAGTGTCTGCCACTGGGCTCACCTATGAGTAGGTGCATCCGTGATGGGAAAATTTCAAGAGTTTGGTTCAATCCCAGTAAAAACCCAAACTTCTTATACTTACCCAAACCTCTTCGGTCACAGGCCCAGTGCCTGGCACCTTGTGCAGTCTTCAGTGCAAAGTAGTACCAAGTCAGACCAATAGCATCCACTTTGCACTCCTGTAGCACAGGTGTGAATGACTGTACAAGTTGCAGGGCTGCGGAGGAACCCCTTGCACCCACAAAACAGAGCTGGAAATCTCCCAAGAATGGCTGTCTTGTGAGCTTTCTGGCACCTTCATGACCTTCTCCTCGTTGCCTTGCATAGCCTTTGACTCCTGTGCAAGATGGGTGTAAAATGCAGCCCTTCTGAGTGGGAGGCAGGGGAGAATCGGGCCCTTCCCGACTGGGCTGCAAATGATTGCTCGGCAACCATCACATTCTATCTACAGCTTCAAGAGAGCACAATGTCTTACAATGCAGCCGTGTCCTACTGAAAGCTCTGCAGGGGTTGTGTTCTATTTAGGTGCTCCAAGCCGTCCCGCTCAGCTTTCTGGAGACCACAGCATCCTTAATTGGACACGTCAGCCTCTAATCGGATATTTTGACTTTCTTTTACCTGTCAAGAGCTGACTCCACGTTTGGGGCAAGGATACAATGATCTGTTACCAAATCAAAACCAGGAGAAAAGCTCCAGATGCCCCCATACACAGAGGCCTCTTTCCTTGGGCTCTTCCTCCGTTTTTAAAAACCCATCTTCCTATTCATGTTGACAAGGTCAGGGCAGTGAACCGAGACTCCTGTCATCCAGATTGCTGTCAGCACATCAGACATCTCTTCCGATTACATCCAGGTCAGCATGAAGGAGAAGCGGGGAGATGTGCCGAGCGCTGCTCTGCAGAATGTGCTGTACAAAAGCATTCATTTCAACTCAGTCAAACATGTGATAGCTTTTGCCACCCGATAACACACAGGACCTGGGGTGAGAGACAGGGATTGGCTGCTGCACTTGAGCCAGAGATGGCTCACTAGGCCGTGAGGATCTTCCACTTCTCGGGGCCTGGCTCGCTTTAGAGTCTGGGTGTGAACAGAGCCACGTGCTGGACAAAGAGTGGGCCTCTTTCGTATGGACTTCCAATGGCACTGAGCTAGGACCACTGCACCAAGAAGACAATAACCTTCTTCCATTTCAGGAGGGGCGGGAAAGAGGAGCTAGTAACAGGGATGTTGAAAGATTTTTCTTTTCCTTTTTTTTTTTTTTCATTGGTGTTAAACTCTTATTGGCTCTGGTTAAGCTTTTCAAAAGTGACTGGTGGTGGTGGGGCCTTGGTTTTGGGGTCCCTGCTTGAGACTCCTCAAAGGGGGTGGATTTGCAAAACATTTTGAGCACCCACCTTCTGAAGAGCCGGTACCTTTGGTGATTTTGGCGGCCTAACTGCAGAAATCTTGGTGGTATTTTAAACTCTTGGCTCTAAACCACAACAGTTCCCAGAATCTCAGTGTGAGTTATAGATTCCTCCATGTTATGGCCAGAAGGGAACACTATAATCATAGACTGTGTAAGGCCAGAAGGGACCATCGTGATCATCTAGTCCTGCCTCCTGCACCTTGCAGGCCACAGAACCTCACCCACCCACTCCTGTAATAGACCCTTAACCTCTGGCTGAGTTACTGAAGTCCTCAAATCATGGTTTAAAGACTTCAAGTAGCAGAGAATCCACCATTTACACTAGTTTAAACCTTCAACTCTGGCCATCAGTTAGACCCTGAGCATGTGGGCAAGACCCAGCAGCCAGACACTGGAGAAAGAATTCTCTGTAGTAATTCTCTTGGGGGAGGGATAGCTCAGTGGTTTGAGCATTGGCCTGCTAAACCCAAGGTTATGAGTTCAATCCTTGAGGGGGCCACTCAGGGATCTGAGACAAAAATCAGTACTTGGTCCTGCTAGTGAAGGCAGGGGGCTGGACTCAATGACCTTTCAAGGTCCCTTCTAGTTCTAGGAGATGGGATATCTCGATAAATTTAACTCAGAGCCCTCCCCATCTAGTGTTTCGTCTCCAGCTCTAAAAGTCACCCATGGGCTTCATGCCATTGTAGGCCATCTCATCATACCTTCCCCTCCTCAAACTTAGACTTGAAGCCAGTTAGTTTTTTAAACCCCAATGCTTTCCTTGGAAGATTTTTTCCAGAACTTCACTGTTGTGATTGGTTAGAAACCATCATCTAATTTCAAGGATAATGTTGCTGATAGCAAGTTTATATCCATTTGTTCTTGTGTCCACATTTACACTTAACTTAATTCCTCTTCCGCCCTGGTGTTTATCCCTCTGATGTATTTAAAGAGAGCCAGTCATATCTCCCCTCGCCCAGGCTAAACAAGCCAAGCTCTTTGAGTCTCCTCTCATGAATTAGTCTCTCCATTCCTCTGATCATCCTAGTAGCCCTTCTCTGCACCTGTTCCAGTTTGAATTCATCGTTCTTAAACATGGGAGACCAGGATTGCACTCGGTATTTAAAATGAGGTCTCACCAGTGCCTTGTATAATGGTACTAACACTTCTGTCTCTACTGGAAATACCTCGCCTGCTGCATCCTAGGATCGCATTAGCCTTTTTCACAGCTGCATCACATTGTCAGCTCATAGTCATCCTGTGATCAGCCAATACACCCAAGTGTTTCTCCTCCTCTGTCGCTTCCAACTCACATGTCCCCAGCTTCCAGCAAAAATTCTTTCCATTTCTATTACTCCAGTTTTCAAGGCCATCCAAATCTTCTTGTATAATATTCTGGTCCTCCTCGGTATTGACAATATCTCCCAAATGTGTCATCTGCAAATTTTATTCCCACACTCCCACTTTTTGTGCCAAGGTCATGAATGAAAACCTTAAATAAGATTGGTCCCAAGATTGATCCCTGAGGAACTCCACTAGTAACCTTAACAGTTGACTTTTCAGTATGACCCGTTGTAGTCTCCCCTTTAACCAATCCCATATCTGCCTTTCAAGTCTCATATTAATCTCCATCTTCTCCAATTTAACTAATAATTTCCCCCGTGGAACTGTATCAAATGTCTTACTGAAATCCAGGTAGATTAGCTCTATTGCATTTCCTTTGTGTAAAACATATCAGCTATCTTCTCAAAGAAAGAGATCAAGTTGGTCTGGCACAATCTACCTTTTCTAAAACCATGTTCTATTTTATCCCAATTACTGTTTTTCTCTGTCTTTAACTATGTTCTTTCAAAATTTGTTCCAAGACCTTGCATACAGTTCAAGTCAAACTAATGGGCCCTGTAGTTTCCTGGGTCACTTTTTTCCCTTTCTTAAAAATAGTTACTTGTTATGCTGTTTGGAGTGGCTCACAATTGTGAGTACCTACTTCATGGCAGACTGTCAAAAACAGGGCAGACACCCCAAACGGGTGGTATGTTCTATAATTTGATTTCACCAAGCCAGTAACAAATGGGAACTCCTGTTATCACTGTACCAGTCTTACCATGGAACCACACACAGTCCCCTCAGACTCTCCAGTCTATCTTGCCACTCAGGCAAACTGGACTTAGTGATAAATGGTCACTTACACCAAAAATCAAACCATATTCTAATTGCTTCCAGTCCCAAGAAACCTGTAACTTACCCAGAATCAGTTGGTACACTAGATCTTACACCAAAGACAAGGGCTGTAGCCAATCCTGTAATAAACTATTTAAAGGTTTATTAACTAGGAAAAAGAAATGAGAGTTATTTACAGGACAAAGCAAGCAAACATATACACACACAAATGAGTTACCATCTAAATCCTAAGAGTGACAAAGTTGTAGAGATCTGTCAATTCAGAGTGTCTTTCAGGGAGAACACAAGAGAGAACTCCTGGGGATGTCAGCCTTCAGTCTGGTTTCTCTGGCCCCATGACAGTTCAAACGCAAAGAGATGACAAATCTTCATGTCAACTATATTTATTTCCCTCTTCCAGCATTCAAAGCAATGGGGGGAGGGATAGCTCAGTGGTTTGAGCAGTGGCCTGCTAAACCCAGGGTTGTGAGTTCAATTCTCAAGGGGGCCACTTAGGGATCTGGGGCCAAAACCTGTCTGGGTTTGGTCCTGCTTTGAGCAGGGGGTTGGACTAGATGGCACCTGAGGTCCCTTCAAACCCTGATATTCTATGACAAGGCCTCCTTCATGTACACATCCAGGGGTGAATGGGGGCAATTAACAAAGCTTTTGTCTTATAATTGCCCACTTAAATTTTGATAGACCTTCTGGGCAGGTGGGTCAAGTTCAGCACAAACATTTTTAAAGTTTATAAAGCAAAACGTACGTATTTTCGTATAGCCTGGAATACAGACAATGCACGCAGCCACTTACAAGCATTTCATAGAGTCTAAACACTAATACATTCCAATAAGACTAATAGTTTTGCTCAGAATAGCTAACATACAGGTGAAGTAGTTTGGTGTCTAGCTATGAGTCTGTCAGTTCTTAGCTAATGCCTGCAGCCTTGGCAAGAGCTGGCACCTGGTCTGCCAGCGTCACAGAACGATATTAGCAACTCTCCAGTCAGCGGGTATAACCTCCGAGTTTACAGATTCATTAAGAATCCTTGCTCTTGGGCTTGCAGTTTCCTGTGCCAGTTCCTTTAATATTCTTGGAGGGAGATTATCTGGGGGGGGCCCTGATTTGGTCCCATGAAGATGCTTGAGTTTGACTTCCACCTCGGGTGTGGTAATTTCTGCTTCCACATCCTCATTTCCAATAGCCACGCTGTCACTGCCCCTAAGCTCCTCATTATCCTTACTAAAAACTGAGGCAAAGTATTTGTTTTGGTGTTGAGCCATGCCTAGATTGTCTTTAATCTCTACCCCATGCTTAGTGCTTAGGGGTCCCACTTCTTCTATCCTTATTTTCCTTTATTTATACAGCTTTAGAACCTTTTACTATTGGTTTTAATCACCGTTGCAAAGTCCAACTCTGCTTGGCTTTTGGCAGTTCTCATTTTCCCCCAACACTTTCTGACCGCCAAGAGGTAGCTTTCCTCGCTGATCCTTCCCATCTTCCTTCCCTTGTAGGTTTTCTGCTTTCTCTTAATCACCTGTTTTGAGATGCTTGCTCACCAGTTTGGTCTGCAACTCTTCCCTTGCTTGGGATGCAGGCTTCAGATCGCTTCTGCAACTTTGACTTACATTAATTCCAAGCCTCCTCTCCATTCAGATCCTTGTTCTTCGGTCCACTTCCCTGGCGCCTTAAATGTATTAACGTTTGCCCTTTTGAAATCAGGAATCCTAGTTGCAGACCTATTTTTCTTTCTCCTTCCATTCAGTTTAATCGGAATTAGCTCATGATCACTTGAACCAAGGTTGTCCTCTGCAACCAGTTCTTCTGTGATGCCCTCCCTGCTTACCAATACTAAATATAAAATGGCATCACCTCTTGTTGGTTTGGTGACTGTTTGCTGAATAAATCTGTCAGCTAACACATCCAGGGGAATATCTGGGCCCTGCCAGTAATAGTAACACTTGTTCTCCAGTCTAGAGCTGGGAAATTCAAGTCTCCCAGAATCACACGATTCCTAGTAGCTTTTTATTTAATTAAAAATATTAAAGAGGCCTCTATCCATATCCAAGTCAGATCCTGTAGTAGACGCTAAGCACTATCCCAGTGTGTGATGGCGTGTACTCCACACACTGGCCCTGAGAGAGCTGAATTAGGCCAGGCAGGCCCAACAAGTCAATTAAGAGGCAAACAGGGGAGAAATTTAGGCTACAAGGAGGCTGCTAATTGGAAGCAGGCTCCCCTGTGAGGGAACAGGCGGGGCTTACATAAAGCCAAGAGACTGGCAAGAGCGATTAAGGGCTGCAGGGTGAAGCGTAGCAGTCACTCACTGAGGGAAGGGGGAGAAAAGGAGGGATAGGAGTCCCTGAGACCTAGTAGACCCTAGGGGAGAGGGATCTGACTAGAGGGAGTGGAAGCAGGGTAGGAAGTAGTCCAAGGGTGGGGAGCAGTAAGGTCAGGGAACTGGAAGCTGCAGACCATGACTGCTTGGTAAAGGGACCCAGAGTAGAGGGTGGGCCTGGGTCCCCCTGCCAACCACAGCTGAGTGGTGCTGCTTGGGGCAGTGAACTAGAGGACTGCCTGGGTCACTGCAGGGGTGACAGGGTCAGGGTGGAGGACATGGGGCCTGCCTCTTTTTGCTTGGGCAGAAAGACTTTGAAGGCATGAGATGGGGAGCCTGGGCACCTCCCCTGGGGAGGTGGCTTGCACTGGGTGCAGGACACTGAGGGATCAGGCACTGCACTGCTCAGAGCTAGGCAAGCACAGAAATAATCTATGCCCGCCCTTTTCCATAGTGCTGGTCAGTGCTTTGCGAGGCAGAAGGGGCATCAAGACTCTGCTCACTCCCTGCCCACCTGCATGGGCTGGGGGCTGTGTCCCAAGGACTGCTTGCTACCTGCCCTGCAGTGCAAGTGACAAGTGCAGGGGAGTATGGAGTTGCCTTGCACCCCTGTACTCCCTGTGCAGGTGTCTCAGACCAACAGGATCCGTGCTGCCCCCCCAGACTTCAAACAATCTCTTGGAGGATCCCTTCATTGTGCCAGACCCCCCCAGGGCTCCCACTTCTCCTTAAAGGTAGGCCACACAGCTCAGCACCTCTGAACTGAGCCTCAGGGTGCCAGCCCTCCTGCTTCACACCGCGAGCTCTGCCCAGCTGAGACACATGCCTGGGCTGAGACTTTTACACTCGCTGAGGTGCCTTGGTCCCTGCCAAGGATTTGCAGTGACCCCCAGCAGCCCTTTCAAAACAGAGCAGGGTTTAGAGTCCCCTGGAGTGCAGCATCGGGAAGTCCTTGGGCTAGCCCAGAAACACAAAGGTCTGTACTGGCTAAAGCCAGCGCTCCCTTGAGCCGTGCTGCTCTAGGAACCATCTTGGTTTCTTCCACTCTCTCTCTTTGCCTGTCAGTCCCAGGGGAGCCCTGTGTGGCTGTGAGCTCAGCTCTTAACCCAGCCACCCCATAGGCGCCAACTCCGTGGATGCTCCAGGGCTGGAGCACAGTGGGTGCTTGTAGGAGCAGCCGTGATCTGTGTGCTCTGTATAACCTGTAGGTTCAAAAGGTCTGTTACACTTTCCCCCACCCTTTTTGGCTCCTCTCCCTCCTTGAATACCGGTGACGTGGCTTCCCCCTCCCCCTCCCTCCTGGAATGCTGGTGGGATAAACGGGCTGCTTGGGCAGCTGGAAGATCAGAAGAGCTCCCCTGTAGACAAGGTGTCTGGCACTCTGATTAGGCAGCGATCACACGCCCAATGCATGGACACTGCCCGAGGTGGAGTGTGACCAACCAGACGCGGCCAAGTCCTCTCTAGACGCAGGCCATGAGGAGCAGGTCCTTAAAAGGGGAAGGGGCCATGTGCTCAGCAGTGCACTCACAAGCTTGTACCTCCCATGAAGGCCCTTCGCCTGGACCGCCTGGCCAGTGGTTCGCGGCGTTGCATTCCATCGTGCCTCGGGAAGACTGACCTTCATCGCATCCTCCATCGCTGCGCTATGGGACACTTACCTTGAAGGATCCTAACCTCTCTAGTGCCATTCCTGTCCTGGGAGCGTGAGTATGCGAGTGTGAGTGTGATACACCCCCTACTCCCTTCTTTTGAGCTTAGCTATCAGTATAATAAACGTGTTGCTTTCTGCCAAACTCTGGTGGGTCATTAGTCCTCCCTAAGCTTACTAGCTGGCCCAATTTCAGGTAACAGTGCTCAGCAGCCCCGCGGATCAGCACCTCCCCTTCCCTTCCAGGGCCTCCCACCTGCTGGTGATCAGCTGTTCAGCGGTGTGCAGGAGGCACTGGGGGGAGGGGGCAGAGTGGGGGTGGGAAGTGGTGGGGTGGGGGGCAGTGCAGGATGGGAAGAGGCTGGGTGGGATTGGAGCCTGGGGGGAAGGGGTGGAGTGTGGGCAGGGCCTGGGGCAGAGCAGGGATTGAGCACCCCCTGGGAACTGAGGAAGTCGGTACCTCTGCACCTGACACGTTTTCCTTTGTTCTCTGGCTTGGGGCCTTGCTCTGCTTCCCCGGAGAGAGGTGTGTGTGTGGGGGAATCTCCTTCCTCTTGCCTCTCAGGCGCTAGATATGAATGTCCCGGCCATGTGGGTTTCCATTGTCACATTCACATGGGAGACTTGATTCACTTTGCTAATGGCTCTGGTCTCCAGCCAGACTTGCTACGTGAATCCAACACCTCAGCCTTTCCCTTTTCACTTCGTGCACAGCAATGCAAAGCGCAGAGGGAAACCGAGGGTGCATAGGAATCATAAAAACGTTCCCACATTTATCAGAGCCGGCATGAAGCCAGGGTGACAAGATGGCCCCTTGTGTGGCTAGCAAATACTTGTTTGAATGGTAAAGCTCAGTGCCACTGTCACACACCTCTACCCTAGAGTCTGAATACTGAAATGGATAAGAAGTAACCCTTTGCTATGGAAAAACCATTGCCGTTTTTTTGTAACCAGGTTCTGGGCTTAGTCCCTCTCCAAGCAGCCCTACAGCCAGGTCCAGAAGAGAGTCGAAGGCACAGAGCACTTCAGGGTCCTTCAGGAGAAAAGAGCTCTGACTTTGAAAAATGTGCCATTAGGCAGCTAACTTGTGTGTGCAATTAATGACAATGTATCCGACGAAGTGGGCATTCACCCAGGAAAGCTTATGCTCCAATACATCTGTTAGTCTTAAAGGTGCCACAGGACCCTCTGTTGCTTTTTACAGATCCAGACTAGCACAGCTACCCCTCTGATACATGTATTGGTAGGCATTAATACACACTTGGCAGGAGGAATTGGCGAGATTATGTATATAAATGAATTTGTGTCTAGAGTTTTGAAAACATTTTTCAGAATAAGCCCTTAGAAATGTACGGTGGTGGTTATTGTAATTGAAGGACAGAAAAACTGGAGGAGAGACAAAGGGTGAAAAGAGAGTGTAGGAAAAATCCTGATTGCAGCCAGCTCCTCCAGTGGTGAGTTTGGCCTCGTGTATGAAGGTGAAGGAGGACAGGGAGAGAACAAGGAGGAGGATCCTGGAACGAGAGAGAGAGAGAGAGGAGAGAGCGTGGCATTCTCCTCTCACTTCTCTTCCCTGTGCTCAGGGGTTCAGACAGTCAGTACATTCCCATCTTTCTGATTCGTGCTCTCCTTCGGTGGGGACCTGAGCATTTTTACAGGGAAGGTGGGAAAGCAGGACACTCCCAAAGTAATCCCTAGGTCAGCATCCATATCTGGATCGCTCCACGCTACCCGCAGAAAGAGCATGTGTTGTGCTAATAGGCACGTGTTCGGTTGAGGGTCGCTGTTTGTTTTCATTTAAACAAAAATGTTCCTGTAGAGTTCTGGGGAAGAACCAAACCAAGAGGAGGGCTCTGAACTGGAGCTACAAACACCAGGATGGGAATGGGGTGTATTAAGCAGCTGCAAGCTGCACTAGGGTGACCAGATGTCCCGATTTTATAGGAACAGTCCCGATTTTGGGGTCTTTTTCTTATATAGGCTTCTATTACCCCCCATCCCCGTCCCGATTTTTCACACTTGCTGTCTGGTCACCCTAAGCTGCACTGACATGCCCATAATAATACTCATTAGCTCCCATGTGGCCACGGTGACCCTGGGAAAGGTCACATTTCCCTGCGTGCCTTACAGACTAGACTGCCAAGGGAGGTAGAAGAGTCTTGCAGATGCACATGTCCAAAGCTGTAAGAACTTCTGTCGAATTCTTAGGCTGTCTGACAACTCTGTCATCTCTGATCTTGCAAGTTAGCAGCGAAGGCTGATTCATGAGTCTGGCTCAGTGATTGTCTCTTTCTAGTTTTGTTCCTCTGGGGTTTTGTTTACTCTGCGCACTTTGTGAATATTTTTTAAGCAATTGCTAAGAAAATAGTATGGTAACCTAGCAATGTCGCTGTTGCATTCATCAGTATCGCAGCTTACTGTGCAGTCATCTCTTTGCGGGGTTAGTCTCTGCCATCCAGGCAATCAAAGGCTTTTAAAATGTATTTGTTAATCTGACCTTGCAAGGCGCATGGGTTGGGAGCTGGAGCTGGATAGTGGGAGTGCATCCATCAAATATCTTGGGTAATCCATGTTTTTGCCTAAGCAGGGTAATAACTAACGGATTCCTGTTCACTTCAAAGGAAGTTGGATAGGGCCCAGTCTCTGTCCAGTCTCACCATCCTTACAACCTGACTTATTTTCCAGGCCTCTCCCTCTCCTTTTTAGAACATCCTCCGGTCGTTCTCACCTCCACTGTAACTTCACTTTCTTTCTGTGTGTCCCTTCCTCTTTTCCAAGCCATCCTGATTCTGGCATAGGCTCTGTTCCCACCTCAACTACCTACCTTCCTCTATGGCCTCACCAACACAGATGGTCACAAATTTTCTGTTTAAACTGTTTTTTGACCAAAACCAACAACCCTGGGTTTTGGTTAAACACCATTTTTTGTGACGTGTCTGCTTGCTGTGGAAAACTTTGAAATCAAAAACCGAATACCTGAAAACCAAAAACCTTTTAGTTTGCAACTGAAACCCCCAAAATATTGTTCATCACCCCCCAAATTCCATTCAGAAATGCCCCATGGGAGTTGTAGTTTCCCCCATTCTCCTCTATGGGCTGGGTTCCCAAGCAGGACTACATCTCCATGCGGAATGTGGCCAGAGTCTCCCATGATGCACCACGGAGGCTCAACAAAGCATCACAAGCATCAGCGTCTCCCCCATAGAGGAGAATGGGGACAAGACGCACCGGAGCTATAGCTCCCAGGAGGTGCTGCAGCAGTGTCTCTAGATAGAAATATGTGGTCGTCAGAGGAAAGTTTTCAACTTTTGGCCAATTTTTGTCTGCTTTTTTTTATGATTATTTTTCATTGAAATTTCATAAATTGTGGTGAAAATTTCAAAGGCAAAAATTTTTAAAATGTTCTGCACTCCCCAGTCCTATGCCTGTTAACCCTATCACCTCTCTTATTCCTCTAGCCCATCTAGGACTATCTTCCCTTCTCAGGGGTCTTATAACGCTGTTCCACTGCCAAAAAACTACAAACCCTCCCCTGCTTATGTCTTTAATGTCTGCAATGATTCTGCCTCCTTTCTGTCTTCTCTATACAGGTCACTGCTCACAAGTGGATTTGTTTCTCACATTTGTTTAATGTTAGGCCAATTTTTCAAGACATTGAAAGTCAGAATCAGACTGGTCTTTACATGAGAAACATCCCACTGTGAAGAATCCTGTTCCTCTCCCACGCAGGCCTTTGAACATCACAGCACTGCCTGGAAATCTGTCTGAAAGCTTCATCTACCAGCTAAAAAGCAGACATGAATATTTTAACATTGGCACATGTAAGAGCTGCTGCTTGTAATTCACACTCCCGGGATTGGATGGATTTTTACTCCTGGTGGATGTTGTGTTATCTGCCTGGTAGCAACTCTCCTGCTGCTGCTCTGTATGTTTTTGAATTTATAATTTAGTTTGGAACTCTTAATATTATTCAAGAAAAGCCTGTTCAAGTTCTGTTGTAAAACCTCTTTAAGACAGAGGAAGTTATGTCAAAAAGGAAAAGGGAAGGGTTAACGCTATTTTTGAAGAAATCACAGGTAATAATCAGCGATCAGAAGGGCATTTTACAGCAGTTTGTGCTAACACTGCTGCCTTTCTGCAGAAGTGATGCCAAAACAAGGATCCCTTGGAAATCCTGTGAGGTAGCTCTACAAATGTGGTTACCTGAGAAATAGCTTGAGAGAATCTGCACTAATAAGAGGGGCACCTGTCCCCCAGAAGAAAACAAAACCATAAATGGTGTGGACATAATTACTCAAACACATGCCTTTGCATATAAAAATGCTATGGATATGGCAACAATGATCTCTGGACAATGGCATTAGTGAGAGAAGACAAGCATGAAAGCACATGACAACATGTGGGCTATGTGACTGATTGTAGGTATGGTAAAGACAGACTGCTGGTGAGAGCTCAGCTGTGATCATGTGCATGTCTGAAATGTGAAGGAGAATGCCAGGCCAGCTCACCTTCTGTAATGTGTTTCTTTTCCCTTGACGGGCCTGGGGAAAGTTGCTGATGGTACCGGCTGTGAGGGCTTGGAAGCCGCTCTCTGATTTTGCCTGAAGGACAGAGATTATCCACTTTCTCCCATGTTGCTGCCTGGCCCAGACCTGTGGGTCCAGGAGCATTACAGCCATGGGTCCCTCCATGTTGGAGAGGACTTGGGAGACCAACCAGTTCATGGCAGTGGGGTCACAAGTTCCATGGCTGCCTGCTGCTTGAAGCTGAGGGGTCTCCTGGGCTGAATCGCCAGTGAGGCTCCCGGTCCAAGGAGGCCAGTACGGCTGCACGTTGGTGTCAATAGTTATTGAGAATGAGGTAAGTGAACAAGATGCTGTAGTGATTCACTATCCCCTGCCTCCCTGCTAGCCCGGTACTTCACCATGGGTGTCACAGGAGCAATAGGCCTTAAGAAAGGGTGTTGGGGCAATGGGTAGGCTGGTGTGCCGACACCCCAGTACCAGACCCTGGATCCCAGCTCAGTAATAGGTTTAGGGGTCAGGCGGTGGGACCTACAGATCCTACTTAGCACACTGTGTAAATTAGTCTATTACGCTTGGAATGTCCCTCAGAGAACCACCTAACTAACCTTCTGTTTGCAGTGGTGTGAACATGGAGGCCAGGACCTGGTTACAGGTGTAGAGGGGTAAGTGAAAAGGCTCTGCTGACCCAGAAATGTGCCAACCAGTTCTGGGCACACATGGGGGCTGTGTTTTCGGAGTGCTTATCAAAATACTGTAGTGTTAAGCTGTGTCTTTCCCCAAGACTTGTCCCACTGCTTTCAGGGAGGAGAGCACTCATGCTACCAATCATGAGCCCTAATGCCATGGGGCACACCGTGACCCCCCCACCGAGTGGAAATAATTGCATTTTCAGTCGGTCTTTCTACTCCAGAAAATCCAGATCTTCAGCAAACTCCCTAGCGGATCAAACACGCGCAAAGGGCCTGCAATTCAAACGTAAGGGACTCTCCAGTGAATTACTCCTAAAGGTCTGTTTATCTGGCTGAACTAGCATTGCGCTTGTCTAAAATGCCTGCAGGGTCAAAGGACCCAGTGCATGGACTCTTCCGTGCACAATCACATTATCCACATCTTTATTTTCATTTTTTTTATTCTGTCTATGTGGTCTTCAAACATCACCTTGTTTTACAAAGTAACAATAAATAACCCAATAAACAGCTGCCCTACATTAAAAATCTATTCCAAAACTGTGGGAGGATTCAGTGACTTTTCTGAGTTAGGATTTAAAAAGGCCTAGGGGAGCAGAAGTATAAGTCTCCTAGATTGTATGACCCTTTAACAGTGCACTGATGTGGCTTTCTGCATGCGATTTTTATATACACCAGGTTCCGCTAAGAGTTAAGGACAGTTCAGTCCTTAGACTCTTGTAATTTTAATGCTGTAAAAATCTGGATGAATCAAACTATGAGTGACTCTCCCTCCCTTTTGTGGCCATTTATTTATTATTATTATTATTTTATAAAATAATATAAATATAAAAAATAATCAAAATTAGTGCTGATTGGTTGATTCTCAGAACAAAAAGGCACCAATCCAAAGGGCTGAGCATTACTTAAATAGTGCCTACAGTATCATGCGCTGTCAGTCTCACCCTCCTCAACAATATCCAATAATCAAGTCCTAACCCAAACGCCCCAGTGCCCTGGACTGAATGCATAGCCTTGCTATTTGATAGACCCCTGTTGTGTGGTGGAGCATGTGAATGAGGCAGTGTTGGTGTGATGAGAGAGTACCTACATTAGTGTCATTTCAGGGTATTGCCTTTATTTTATTTTTCATGAAAGTTCACAGACTTCATTGCATATTAAATATGTTTCCATGCCTGGAAACAAAGATTCAGCCAACGTGTCTATTTAATGGTTGTAGATAAGAGAAGCTGATGACAAATGTTCCCAGTGCACAGACAGTCCATTGGCACAGCCTCAGAAGATTAAAAAATTAGAAGCTTTCGGAGGACACCTGCTAAACTGCTCTGCCACGCTCAGAAGGGAGTGCATTAGGAATGTCAACACTCTTCACAGCTTCGCTTACTCCAGCTCCCTCCTGCCACATTCTCATGAGCGTGTGCTTTCAATTATGATAATTTGATTCCCTTATTGATGGACAGATCCCCCCCTCCTGTTTGTGTAGAGAGCCTCTACATCCATGGTGGCTAGGATGGTGTTTTCTGGGAGGTCACCAATGCATTGTAGTTTTCTCAGGAAATCTGTGGTGTCACGGAGATAGCTGGGAGTGCTGGTGGCCATCATCATGATGATATATGCCATCATATGCCAGCAATGCCCCCTCTGCTATGTACATTGGCCAAACTGGACAGTCACTACGCAAGAGGATAAATGGACACAAGTCAGATATCAGGAATGGCAATATACAAAAACCTGTAGGAGAACACTTCAACCTCCCTGGCCACACAATAGCAGATGTAAAGGTAGCCATCTTACAGCAAAAAAACTTCAGGACCAGACTCCAAAGAGAAACTGCTGAGCTCCAGTTCATTTGCAAATTTGACACCATCAGATCAGGATTAAACAAAGATTGCAAATGGCTATCCAACTACAGAAGCAGTTTCTCCACCCTTGGTGTTCACACCTCAACTGCTAGCAGAGCACCTCACCCTCCCTGATTGAACTAACCTCGTTATCTCCATACTGATTTATACCTGCCTCTGGAGATTTCCATTACTTGCATCTGAAGAAGTGAGGTTCTTACCCATGAAAGCTTATGCTCCCAATACTTCTGTTAGTCTCAAAGGTGCCACAGGACCCTCTGTTGCTTTTTACAGATTCAGACTAACATGGCTACCCCTCTGATACCTGAAAGCAAAGACACCTCTAGACTGGACTTTAAAGGGCTCTGTTGACTAAACAGTTCAGTTCTTAGCCCACACATGTTAATTGTTCTGCAAGACATCATTCCACCTGTAGCATCAGTCAAGGTTCCTTTCCCACTCCGAACTTTAGAGTACAGATATGGGGACCTGCATGTGAACCCCTAAACTGAATTACCAGCTTGGATCTGGTTTTGCTGCCACCACTCCCAAGTACTAACTCCCTTCCCTGGGTAGCCTTGAGAGACTTCTCCACCAATTTCCTGGTGAACACCGATCCAACCCCCTTGGATCTTAAAACAAGGAAAAATCAATCAGGTTCTTAAAAAGAAGGCTTTTAATTAAAGAAAGAAAGAAAGGTAAAAATCGTCTCTGTAAAATCAGGATAG
The DNA here is from genome assembly GCF_011386835.1 of Chrysemys picta bellii. Lineage (NCBI taxonomy): Eukaryota > Metazoa > Chordata > Testudines > Emydidae > Chrysemys > Chrysemys picta. Next base: position 77,964,687 of record NC_088801.1, on the reverse strand, counting down.
AAAATAACTTTACAGGGTAATCAGATTCAAAGAGCCCAGAGGAACCCCCCAGCCTTAAGTTCAAAGTTACAGCAAACAGAGGTAAACCCTCTAGCAAAAGGAACATTTACAAGTTGAGAAAACAAAGATAAACCTAACACGCCTTGCCTGGCTGTTACTTACAAGTTTGAAATATGAGAGACTTGTTCAGAAGATTTGGAGAGCATGGATTGATGTCTGGTCCCTCTTAGTCCCAAGAGTGAACAACCCCCAAAACAAAGAGCACAAACAAAAGCCTTCCCCCCCACCAAGATTTGAAAGTATCTTGTCCCCTTATTGGTCTTTTGGGTGAGGTGTCAGCCAGGTTACCTGAGCTTCTTAACCCTTTACAGGGAAAAGGATTTTGGAGTCTCTGGCCAGGAGGGACTTTATAGTATTGTACACAGGAGGGCTGTTACCCTTCCCTTTATAGTTATGACCGCATCAGAGAAGTCTAAAGGTGCTGATACAAATGTTTGGTGTTTCATTCTTTCAGTCCCCTGACTGACTTTGTCCCTTCCTCCTGTGCTAGCACCCAAGGGTCTTCAAACAGTTGGTATTTTTGATGAGAGTTTATTGCAGGGTGACTGTGAGGCTGGGGAAAGGATGACACTTCCCCTCAAAGGCAGCTGAGAAGGGGGAAGAGCAGATTTCCTTTGGCTGTAGACACACTTCCCCTGGTGCTCCTGCTCCTGGAGTTCCTTGCTTTGAAAAGCTGATGAACCTGCTCAGTCAGCACTCCAGAGCCAGCTCTAGAAGTGAGACAAAGGAACCACTTCTTCAGCTGCTGTACATTGGCTTCAGTGGAACTCCAGTGATTTAAGAGCAGCTAGACCGGGTCAGACCTATGGTCCAATTCGCCCAAGATCCTCTCTTCCGACAATGGCCAGTGCGAGATGCTTCAGAGGAAACGCAAAGAACAGGGCAATTATCCAGTGAGCCATTCCCTGTGGTCCAGCCCCAGCTTCTGGCTATCAGAAGTTTAGGGAAACCCAGAGCATGGGGTTGCATCCCTGCCCATCTTGGCTAATACCCATTGATAGACCTGTCCTCCATCAACTTATCTAGGTCTTTTTTTTATCCGTTATACTTTTGGCGTTTACAACATCCCCTGGCAACAAGTGCCACAGATTGACTGGGCATAGTGTGAAGAAATACTGCCTTAGTTTGTTTTAAACCTTACCTATTAATTTCATTAGTTGATCCCTGGTTTTTGTGTTATGTGAAAGGGTGAATCACATTTCCTTATTCACTGTCTCAACACCATTCATGATTTTTGAGACCTCCATCATAGCCCTTCTTAGTCATCTCTTTTCTAAACTGAACAGTCCCCATCTTTTTAATCTCTCCCCATATGGAACCTGTGCTATACCCATAATTATTTTTGTTGTTGTTCTCTGTAATTTTTCCAATTTTAATATAGCTTTTTTGAGCTGGGGCAACCAGAATTGAATGCAGTATTCAAGGTGTGGGCAGACTATGGATTTAGATAGTAGCACTATGATATTTTCTGTCTTATTATTTATCCCGCTCTGAATGGTTCCTACCATTCTGTTCGCATTTTTGACTGCTGTTGCACATTGAGCACCTGTTATCAGAGAACTGTCCACAATGACTCCAAGATCTTTCTTGAGTGGTAACAGCTAATTTAGACCCCATCATTTTATATGTATATTTGGGATTACGTTTTCCAATGTGCCTTACTTTGCATTTATCAACATTGGGCAACAAAATGGCCAATGAAATTCAATCATTCAGTTTTGGGAGATCCCTTTGTAACATTTTGCAGTCAGCTTTGGACTTAACTATCTTGAGCAATTTTCTATCATCTGCAAACTTTGCCACCTCACTGTTTACCCCTTTTTCCAGATCATTTATGGATATGTTGAACAGCACTGGTCCCAGTACAGACTCCTGGGGGGATCGAGCTATTTACCTCTCTCCACTGATAAAACTGATTATTTATTCCTAACTTTTGTTTCCTATCTTTTAACCAGTTACTGATCCATGAGAGGACCCTCCCTCTTATCCCATGACAGCTTACTTTGCTAAAGAGCTTTTAGTGATATGTGTCTGATAATTTTGTTCTTTACTATAGCTTCAATCAGTTTGCCTGATAAAGAAGTCAGGCTTACTGGCCTGTATTTGCCAGGATCACCTCTGGAGCCTTTTTTAAAAATCGACAGTACATTTGCTTTCCTCCAGTCATCTTGTATAGAGGCTGATTTAAGAGCTAGGTTATGTACCTCAGTTATTTCACATTTGGGGACAATTTATACCTTCAAGTCAGCGGCACTGCTATGGGTACCTGCATGGCCCCACAGTATGCCAACATTTTTATGGCTGACTTAGGGGACGAGAGCTGAGGAAGCATTGTTCTAACACCCTACTCTACTTGCGCTACATTGAGGACATCTTCATCAGGACCCATGGAAAAGAAGCCCTTGAGGAATTCCACCAGGATTTCAACCATTTCCATCCCAACCTCAGCCTAGACCAATCCACACAAGAGATTCACAGTGCTAATAAGCGATAGTCACATAAACACCACCCTTTACTGGAAACCTACTGACCTCTATACTTACCTACATGCCTCCAGCTTTCATCCAGACCATATCACACAATCCATTGTCTACAGCCAAGCTCTAAGATACAACTGCATTTGCTCCAACCCCTCAGACAGAGACAAACACCTACAAGATCTCTATCAAGCGTTCTTAAAACTACAATACCCACCTGCTGAAGTGAAGAAACAGATTGACAGAGCCAGACGAGTACCCAGAAGTCACCTACTACAGGACAGGCCCAACAAAGAAAATAACAGAACACCACTAGCTGTCACCTTCAGCCCCCAACTAAAACCTCTCCAGCGCATCATCAAAGATCTACAACCTATCCTGAAAGATGATCCTTTACTCTCACAGATCTTGGGAGACAGACCTGTCCTCGCTTGCAGACAGTCTCCCAACCTGAAGCAAATACTCACCAGCAATCACATACCACACAACAAAAACACTAAACCAGAACCTATCCTTGCAACAAAGCCCATTGCCAACTCTGTCCACGTAGCTATTCAAGTGACACCATCATAGGACCTAATCACATCAGCCACACCATCAGGGGCTCGTTCACCTGCACATCTACCAATGTGATATATGCCATCATGTGCCAGCAATGCCCCTCTGCCATGTACATTGGCCAAACCGGACAGTCTCTATGCAAAATAATGGACACAAATCAGACATCAAGAATTATAACATTCAAAAACCAGTCGGAGAACACTTCAACCTCCCTGGACACTCATTTACAGACCTAAAAGTCGCAATTCTTCAACAACAAAAACTTCAAAAACAGACTCCAACAAGAAACTGCAGAACTGGAATTAATTTGCAAACTGGATACCATTAAATTAGGCTTGAATAAAGACTGGGAGTGGATGGGTCATTACACAAACTAAAAACTATTTCCCCATGCTAATTTCTTCCTCCTACTGTTACTCACATCTTCTTGTCAACTGTTTGAAATGGGCCATCCTGATTATCACCACGAAAGTTTTTTTTCTCCTGCTGATAATATCCCACCTTAATTGATTTGTCTCATTAGAGTTGGTATGGCAACCCCCATCTTTTCATATTTTGTGTGTGTGTGTGTGTGTGTGTGTGTGTGTGTGTGTATATATAATCTCTTCCTACTGTATTTTCCACTACATGCATCTGATGAAGTGAGTTCTAGCCCACGAAAGCTTATGCCCAAATAAATCTGTTAGTCTCTAAGGTACCACAAGTACTCCTGTTCTTTTTGCTGATACAGACGAACACCGTCACCACTCTAAAACCTGTACTACAGTAAGTAGTTCTGCAATTTCATATTTGAGTTCCTCCAGAGCTCTTGGGTGAATACCATCTGGTCCTAGTGACTTATTGCTGTTAAATTTATCTCTTTGTTCCAAAACCTCCTCTATTAAAACCTCAGTCTGGGACAGGTCCTCAGATTTGTCACCTAAAAACATTGGCTCAGTTGTGGGAATCTCCTTCACATCTCTGCTGTGAGGTCTGATGCAAAGAAATCATTTAACTCTCCACAATGGCCTTGTCTTCCTTGAATGCTCATTTAGCACCTCAGTCATCCAGTGGCCCCACTGATTTCTTTGGCAGGTTTCCTGCTTCTAATGTACTTAACTCTTTTTGCTGTTAGTTTTTGTGTCTTTTGTTAGTTGCTCTTCAAATTCTTTTTTCGCCTGGCTAATTGTACATTTACATTTGGCTTTCCAGAGTTTGCTTTTTCTACTTTCCTCAATAGGATTTGACTTCCAGTCTTTGAAAGATGTCTCTTTGTTTCAAACTGCTCTGTCTCTGTTTAGTGATGATGGCATTTTTATTTATTTATTTATTTATTTTGTCCTCTTGCTATTGGGTTTGGTTGGTTGGTTGGTTTTTTTGGAGTATACTTTTAGTTTGTGCCTTTATTGGGGTCTTTTTTTAAAAGTTTCCATGCAGCTTGCCGCCATTTCTCATTTGTGACTGTTCCTTTTAATGTCCATTTAACGAGCTTCCTCATTTTTGTGAAGTTCCCTTTTCTGAAGTTAAATGTTACTGTGATGGGATTCTTCTGTATTTCCCCTCAACAAGCATGTTAAAGTGAAATGTGGTCGCTATTACCAGGTGGTTCAGCTATAGTCACCTCTTGGACCAGATCCTGTGCAAGACTTAGGACTAAATCAAGAATTGCCTCTCCTCTTGTGAGTTCCAGGACTAGCTGCTCCAAGCAGCAGTCATTAATGGTGTCTAGAAATTTAATCTCTGCATCCCGTCCTGAGGTGACATGTACCCAGTCAATATGGAGATAGTTGAAATCCCCCATTATTACATAAGAACAGCCATACTGGGTAAGACCAACGGTCCATCTTGCCCAGTATCCTGTCTTCCAGCAGTGGCCAGTGCCAGGTGCCCCAGAGGGAATGAACAGAACAGGGAATCATCAAGTGATCCATCCCCTGTCACCCATTCCCAGCTTCTGGCAAACAGAGGCTAGGGACACCATCCCTGCCCATCCTGGCTAACAGCCATTGATGGACCTATCCTCCATGGAACCTATCCATGGACCTATCCTCCATTACTGGGTTTTTCTGTTTTTGAAGTCTCTCTAAACTCCTGGAGCATTTCACAATCACCATCCCGGTCAGTGGTCACTAGTATATTCCTATGGCTATACTCAAGCATGGATTTTTTCCCCGTAGAGATTCTATGGTACAGTTTGGTTCATTTAAGATTGTTATTATATTTGACTCTATGCTTTTTCACATACAATGCCACCCCCACCTGCCTGACCTACTTGGTCATTCCTGTATATTTTGTACCCTCCTATTACCATGTCCCATTGATTATCATAGTTCCACCAAGTCGCTGTGATGCCTGTTCTATCAATATCTGCATTTATCCGATTTCACCAGATGGGGATGTGGCCAAGGTGTCCATTTAAAAAGAAATGTTCCCCGTGAGAGAGATGTGAAAAACACAGCTGCGTGATACCAAAATCCACTTGCTTTGCCCACCAAATGTCTGCATGTTTCACCTTTCTCCATATTTCCATTAGAATCAAACCCTCCCCCATGGCTCACTGCTCCTCCCACCGTTGTGCAGTGCGCAGCATTAAGTGGAGGTCTCTTGTACTCATCTCTAGGAAGTGAAACAATGACACACACGCCTTGTACCGTGGATTCCACAGTGGCGCCATTCAACTCCTCCCGTCTCTGCCTCTTCCCCGGCTGCCTCCGATGCTTGGAGCTCCCTTGCCAATCCCCCACCTTCTCCTTCCTCAATCGCTTTTGCCACAGTGAGTGCAAGAAGTCAATGGAAGAAAAGAAAAGTTTAATGTACCTGCCAAACGGCTACCTCCTCTAGGATACCTCCAGTGCAGCCTGTCTTCTTTATCTATCTTCTGGACTGGGATCATATCGAGCAAGGCCTCTCCACTCTGAGCATACTGCAACACCTCACAATTAATACAAATATCATGTTTGATTAAAACCAGTTAGGGTGGAATGACCTTGGATGCTGAAAATTCAGCTTAGGAATTGACCACATGGTCAAGCACATGAAGAAAAGGGCTGAAGCAAGTGGGGTGGGGGCAGAGCCCCAGGTTAACAAAAATATCTTTAATCATTGTTGCATCCAAGACTGTAAAAAGAGCTGGATGAAAAACTCACTGGCCCATTAATGTTGATTTTCTATAACTCAGGGACGCACGGGAAGTTCCAGAGGACTGGAAGAAAGCAGCTGATGTGTCAATATTTTGGATATTAATAAAATGGGAAGACCCGGGTAATTATATGCCTGACAGCACGACATCAGTTCTGGGCAAAACAATGGAGTGACCAATATGGGACTCAGTAAAGAATTACAAGAGAGTAATATAATTAAGACCAATCAATATGGGTGTATGGAAAATATATCCCAACTAACTTGATATGATTTTTTTAAATTAGATGACAAGTTTGACAAGGGTAACAGTGTTGATGTAATATACTTAGACTCCTGTAAGTGGTTGACTTGACACTAGGTCTGCCTTTACCCTAGTGCACAGCCCCAGTACGATGAATGCACTGTCATGCCCTTCATAATAAAATTGCCTGTAGATGGCCATCGGCTTTTCTGTAAGACGGTCTGAGCGGCCATGTTAATGGAGGACGTTACGTCACCTGTGATGCTCTGAATGAGCTGTGGGCGACTCTGTCCAGCTTTTCTGGGAGCTGGGTCACTTCAGGCAGCTAAAGGGGATCTGCCTGGGCTGGTCAGAGCAGCAAAACACAGGACACCTTGCTAAATATTTTCATTGCTACAGGTAACGGAGCTGGCCAAGCGTTCACTTGGTTAACAGAATGCTACAGTTTGATGCCTGTTATGTTACATTAGGAACAGTGAGTTTTGGAGAACTGCTGACCCCAGGTATCACAATAATGAGATTTACTCAAAATTCATGAGATTTTAAAAGCTACGTTGTGGATGCTGTTTCTTTGCCTTCTGGTTTGTGAGCCTTGGGGGGGGGTGACATTGTCCAGCTTTGATCCACAAACACAAAGGCTAGAAACTTTTTTTAAATAAATGAACATTGCAATTCTCACCTAATCACAGGCCTCCAGGAGCTGGGGCTTTAAGTAAAACACCTGCTACTGAGCTTAAACATAGGAAGGAGAAGGAGGGAAGGTATTGCTGGGGGATGAGAGAGGAGAGATGGTGTGTGGCCAGGAGCAGTGTGCTGGTCCCAGTATGGTGTTCGCCACAGCAGGTGGTAAGAGTGACAGTCCGACACAGCCGTCACCGAGGAATCAGAGCAAGCCGCTGGGCTGCCTTTGGGGGGCTTCTAGCCGCTCTGTTGGAGCGGAACAGGGCGTGAGGGAATTCGTCTCTGTTTCACAGCAAAGACCAAGCATGGCCTTCTCCCCACTAATGTGCCTTAGCCAGGGCCTGGAGCAACCACCCTCTAGAGGTGAAAATGTGTAGCCGAATATTGTCAAATGCTGGGCTAATCCTTGACCTCTGTGTGCTGAGAGCCACACCAGGGATGCCTCTGTGATAGGTCTCAAGTAAGCACCAGTGGGAACCACTTTTAGCCACGGCCTAGCCGGAGGGGATTTGAACCAGTGACTGGCACTGAACCAGGCTGCTGGGAGGATGGAATTTACATAATGAAGACAGAAAACAAAGCCACCGATAAGGGCTGCCTGAGGCTGAATCTGCTTATTCTGGGCCGACTTCTTTATGAGAAGCCAGCTAATCTCTCCTTTTTAACCTTTTCCATTTTCCATTGTCTCTGCCCGGGCTGGCACATCTAAGCTTCTCCCCCAGCCCTGGCTCCGAGGGAAAGGGCAGCTGCACCAGAGCATCCAGAAGGTCATGATGCAAATTGGGCCTGTTTCATTTTTTGCCTCATGAATAGAGACAGCAGTCTGATGTTCTAATTAGTCTGTCAGCTTCAAAGGCCATTGACAGGCTTCAGCGGCGGAACGGCTGCCTGACCTCCAAGATAAAGGGTTCCATTTTTCTACAGCTCCTGCAGAGAAATTTTTTCCTTCCAGCGTGACAGCAATCTAGATAATTAAATTGGGCCATTTGTTCAGGGAGAGAACGACACAACCAATTAACTGACAATACACCAGCTTTAAGGGCAATCATATGAGAATAATGTAGTAGCAGGTGCTTTTTTTCTTTTTTTGCAAACGACCAGCAAAGGTGAAGAATTTCATTTTGTGCGACTGAATTTCAAGGAGTCTCTCGCACCCACCCGCCCCGTAACTCTTTTCCATGCCTTCGGGAGCGGAGCAGGCGATTCCTTCCCCCCACCAAAGGTATTCTGGGGTCAGTTTGTTTTTAATCTCCTTCCTCTGCAGGGGCCGGGATGGCCACGGATGAAGACGGGTCACTGGATGGGGAGGGCCAGGGCTCTGAGGCAGCCCCAAGCTTGCTCTGTCCCAGGTGTTCGGCTGGCTGGTTCTTGCTCCCATGCTCACGGTCTAAGGGATCCCATAGGTGCTGCTGGGAAGGAATTTCCCCCAGACTCAGATTGGCAGGGACCGTGGGGGGGAGGTGCCTTCCTCTGCAGCATGTGGGCGCTAGTCACTTACCAGCATGAAGTGGGTGTATCTCAGCTAATCATTTCCCTGCTGTGGCGGGGGCCTCGGGCACTGGTGCAGCTCGGCCTGCGGCTCAGCACAGGCTCGTCACCTGTGGGCTAATTGACGTCTATTAGAGTTCTTTGAAGGGGTCAACAAACATGTGGCCAAGGGGGATCCAGTGGACATAGTGTACTTAGAATTCCAGAAAGCCTTTGACAAGGTCTCTCACCAAAGGCTCTTAAGCAAAGTGAGCTGTCATGGGATAAGAGGGAAGATCCTTTCATGGATTGAGAACTGGTTAAAAGACAGGGAACAAAGGGTAGGAATAAATTGTAAATTTTCAGGATGGAGAGGGGTAACTAGTGGTGTTCCTTAAGGGTCAGTTCTAGGACCAATCCTATTCAACTTATTCATAAATGATCTGGAGAAAGGGGTAAACAGTGAGGTGGCAAAGTTTACCGACAATACTAAACTGCTCAAGGTAGTTAAGACCAAAGCAGATTGTGAAGAACTTCAAAAAGATCTCACAAAACTAAGTGATTGGGCAACAAAATGACAAATGAAATTTAATGTGGATAAATGTAAAGTAATGCACATTGGAAAAAATAACCCCAACTATACATACAATATGATGGAGGCTAATTTAGCTACAACTAATCAGGAAAGAGATCTTGGAGTCATCGTGGATAGTTCTCTGAAGAAAAAAGCAAACAGGATGTTAGGAATCATTAAAAAAGGGATAGAGAATAAGACTGAGAATATCTTATTGCCCTTATATAAATCGATGGTACACCCACATCTTGAATACTGCGTACAGATGTGGTCTCCTCTTCTCAAAAAAGATATACTGGCATTAGAAAAGGTTCAGAGAAGGGCAACTAAAATGATTAGAGGTTTGGAACGGGTCCCATATGAGGAGAGATTAAAGAGGCTAAGACTTTTCAGCTTGGAAAAAAGGAGACTAAGGGGGGATATGACAGAGGTCTATAAAATCATGAGTGATGTGGAGAAAGTGAATAAGAAAAAGTTATTCACTTGTTCCCATAATATAAGAACTAGGGACCACCAAATGAAATTAATGGGCACCAGGTTTAAAACAAATAAAAGGAAGTTCTTCACACAACGCACAGTCAACCTGTGGAACTCCTTGCCTGAGGAGGTTGTGACGGCTAGGACTATAACAGCATTTGAAAGAGAACTGGATAAATTCATGGAGGTTAAGTCCATTAATGGCTATTAGCCAGGACGGGTAAGGAATGGTGTCCCTAGCCTCTGTCTGTCAGAGGGCGGAGATGGATGGCAGGAGAGAGATCACTTGATCATTGCCTGTTAGGTTCACTCCCTCTGGGGCACCTGGCATTGGCCATTGTTGGCAGACAGGCTACAGGGCTGGATGGACCTTTGGTCTGAGCCAGTGTGGCCGTTCTTATGTTCTTATCAAGGGCTTGTTCCTGGAAGGTGCTGATCAATGGACCTGCTCCAACCACCACTTCAGCAGAGGACGAGCTTCACGTGTCAGGGGCTCTTGGGTGCTTAGAGGTCAGCATGTGGTGACGACGTGCGTGGCTGGCACAGCCCCCAGGCAATGAACTGGAAGGAACGGGGTTCACATGCTCTGCTCAAACAAAGGCGACACCCGTGGCTGGATTTCCTATTTCGTGTGCATGGCAAAGGGGCCGGAGCAGGGAAATCCTCGCACTGCGGCCACAGGGCTGTTTTAATGAGTGAAAGGCCGGTCTAGTCCTCCTTTACAGGGGTGGCGAGGGAACCTGGCTTGACATTGACTTCTGCTTATTTTAAAGCAAATGAAGTGACTGTGTCCCATCCTTTCGCCTGTGTACGTTTCTGTGACTGCCAGGAAACACCTCCCCCCCCCCCCCCCCCGCCCTGCAGAGAGGACAGCGGCTAGGGGCGCATCAGTGTGGAGTGAGCCCCAACGTCCATAGAAACCCGGAGCAAAGCTCCCCTGCACTCCCAGCTCGTTTGGACTTTTTACCCCAGACCCTCTTTCTAGCCTGGACGTGCTGCTGACAGTCTCAAGAGACTCTGGGGAAGTCAGGCATGTGTTTATTCACTCTGCCAAAATCAGTTTGGCCAGCGTGGTGCCTGCCCACAATGGAAAAGCATCAGGGGCCAGAAAGATAGAAAGACTGACCCAGTTGTCAGAGGGAGCCTGTGCCTCAGAGCTCGCCCAGCTCCAGGGGTGACTGGGAGCAGAGAGAGCCCCCTGCAAGCCTGGTCTCCCCTCGCAGCTGCTCCATGACAACACAACACAGGCGAGAGATGTGCCAAGTCACAGGAAGGAAATAGTCCAAGATTGGCCCTGAGCCCCCAGAACCCAACTCTGTGGCAGGTCAATGTTGGGGCTGTTTCCCTCAGCTCATCGGGCTGGCAGCAGCATGGCACAGCCAGTGGCCTACACCTGAGTCACTTTTCCCGCCCGTATCCAGGGTGTGTGCTGGGTGATTCCTAGTGGTGTGTGCATGCAGGACCGGACCGGGTGCCGATGCTGGAGAACGGCAGGGAGAAGGGCACCTCTCTGTCGCTCGTGCAGATAACACTCACTGTCTCCAGCTCTGGGACATGGCACAGTGTGAGAAATGTCACACTCTCAGCCTGAGGGGCTCCAGGCCGCCTGCTTTACAGGCAACAGTTACTTCAAATCTCTCCCAAGGGAATGAAGTGACAAGCACTAGCCACTAGCAAATCCTGCTTTGTTCAGGACAAACACAACGCGCAGACACCTCGCAAACACGGTGAACCGTCCTCACACCAGAGCCAGTGGCAGAGAATGGAGGCTGCACACACTAAAAGGCAGAAAACCAACCTGTCACAAGTGGGACATGAACTGATTGTTGAAAGAGGGAACCATTTAGCTGTGGAAGCCCATCCCCAGTGTGTAATCCCAGTGCTGAAGGGATGGTGCCCCCACTGTTAGGTAATCATTCTTTGTCCTGGCTTTAAAAGTTATACTTGCTTTGCTGTGTGACCTTGGGCAGATCAGTCCAGCTCTGTGCCTCAGTCTCCCCATCTGTAAGAGAGAGAATATTAGCCTACTTCCTTAGTAGGGGGTGTTGTGGGATTAACTATTCACTGTTTGCAGAGCGCTTGGTCTGATAAAGTGCCATGGGCCGGGTTCTGATGCACTCACACTGCGTGGTACCTTCGCCCTGTACTCGATCCATTCGTTCAGTGGGGCTGTTTAAGGCATGGGGCCCTACTCCACGTGGCTCTCAGAAGCTGACCCATTTAAATGCTGTGGTTTGCCCAGCACAGCAGCCCGTCTCAGTCCAGCACCCTGTAAATAAACTGCTCACAAGCCCCAGATGGTGTTTTCAAATTCAGTGCCCAGCGGCTGCCCTGTCTGCTCTGGGGAGTGCAGCCGGGCGAGGGAGCCAGGTCCTGCCACAGGCTCTCGGTGCCACCCTGCAGCCTAGACAGGCCCTTTGCCGGTTACTAAGCTGAAGATTTATGTGCAAAGCTGAAGTGGCAGCAGATCAGTTCCTTCAAGGAACCAGACGCAGGATCCCGCTACCTGCCAGCGGGAGCCTAGTTCAGGCCGCCAGAACACAATCATCGGGAAAGTCCAGCTTTGTGCTTCACCCCCCCCACCCCACTATTACTGCCCAGCCACGGCCTTGCAAAGTCCCACCTGGCTCCCTGTAAGGGGGAACCTCCAGGCCGCAGGAGTGAAGGCAGCAAATTGAATTTGAAAATAAAGGCTGATGGGAGCCTGAACGTTTTACTATGATGACAAAAAGCAGCCGGCGGGGCCGTGCCAGGGCCAAGGAGTGGAGTCGTGGCAATGGGAGCATGGAGGCTGCCGGCCGTATCAGCCGTCTCACACCGCTGTGCTGCTGTGCATGACCGGGGTGTGTGTGGCCAGTTAGCTGCACAGAGGGGGCCGTGCCGGTTTCTGCACTGTCCATGATACATTGCCAAGAAGCCTGCCTGCGTGGCTGCTGTACAACCTGGAGAGCTGGGGCAGGGCAAGCTGGTTCTGCCATGGAGAGCACAAACAGCTCACTAGCATGGAGACTTGACACTTGTTCCTTCTTGCTGGGTTGTTTCCCTTATGCTTAAAGTCCTGGCGTCTGTGACTGAGCAGGGACTGTTCTCCTGTCTCCAATGCAGCTCTTAAAAACCTATTTCCAGGCAGTATTCCTGCAGTGGAGGCAGCCCGGAGCCTGGGTATGGGGTTCAGCCTTTGGACTTGCTGGGGAGAGAGGAAGGAGTTTGAGTGCCTGCTCTGCATCACTAGCCATGTGACACCAAGTCCCAGCGTGCCGTGTTGGCAGCTGAGATTGGTCTTGAAACCTTGGGATCTTAAAGCACAGGCCGAGCTCTGCCAGCCCCCACTGTAGCTGGCTCAACCCAGTGTGTCCACTAGAGGGGGACAGAGCACCACAAGGAGTGGGTGTGGCTTACAGATATCAGAGCACCACAAGGAGTGGGTGTGGCTTACAGATATCAGAGCACCACAAGGAGTGGGTGTGGGTTACAGATATCAGCGTGTCCACTAGAGGGGGACGGAGCACCACAAGGAGTGGGTGTGGGTTACAGATATCAGTGTGTCCACTAGAGGGGGACGGAGCACCACAAGGAGTGGGTGTGAGTTACAGACATCAGCGTGTCCACTAGAGGGGGACGGAGCACCACAAGGAGTGGGTGTGGGTTACAGACATTTATGCACAGTAAGTGAGAGTTTCCCAGACAATGGAGGCATAAACTGGCTGCTTTTCCTGTGTGGTGTGAATGAGTCTCTAAAACCCAAAAGGTCCTGATTGGCTAGTTCAGAAGTACAGTGTCTGTTTCAGGGTGTGTGTGTGTGTGGGGGGGACTGCAACTGGGGGTGCAGGCTCTGGGGGGGGGATGAGGGGTTCAGAGGGTGGGAGGGGGATCAAGGCTGGGGCAGGGGGTTGGGGCATGGGGGGGACCCAGGGGTGCATGCTCCATGCAGTGCTTACCTCAAGCAGCTCCTGGAAGCAGCGACATGTCCCCCCCCCCCCATCTCCAACATGGTTCCCAGCCAATGGGAGCTGCGGGGGCGGTGCTTGGGGCAGGGGAAGCATGCGGAGCCGCCTGGCTGCCCCTACATGTAGGAACCAGAGGGGGGACATACCGCTGCTTCCGGGAGCTGCGTGGAGCAACGGCACACACAGAGCGGGGCAAGCCCCCAACCCCACTCCCCAGCTGGAGCTCCCTGGACAAAGCCCCAGACCCTTCTCCAGGGCCGGCTCTAGGTTTTTTGCTGCCCCAAGCAAAAAAAATTTTTTTGGCTGCCCCCCCGCCAGCCCTGGGCTCTTTCTTCCCAACCCACCCCCAACTGCACCCTCCTGCCGCCGCAGCCCTGGGTCACTGGTAACTCGCTCCCAGGGCGGGTCATTCAGCAGGAATTTTGGATGTGCCCAGAACACAGACAGGATTGGTTCCCATATGGTTACAGAACTGCAGTGAAGTGGAACAATTTTCAGCTTGTGTGATTGGAGGATATCTGGATGCAAATTATAAGACTGTCCTACATAAATGAGGAAACCTTGAGGTGCCTTTATTATTCTTTTGTTCCATTCTGTGTTTCTATGGGGAATTTGCCAATACAATATCACTGTCTTCCTTTTAAACAAATAAAACCAAAACTTAAAAAAAAGGCAATGTCTGTTGAAAATAGCAATTCCAGTCCTAATAACCACTGGGAAGCATTTCTTGCTCAATTTTATCCTACTTTTTCTACAGCAAGTTACAGTGGATCAGTATATTTGATTTGGGGGAAATGAAGTAACAGCTGCCCAAATTGGGCTTGAGCACTCCTGAATTTTGGGGTGTTCAAATCTGGAAGGCAGGTGCTAGATTCCCTTTCTGAATATTAGCTATATCTGGAAAGGAAAAGTCAATTTCTGCTTCCATGGCTCAGAAGTGTAACTCCTCCCACGTGCCTGGTACTGTATCTAAAGCTGCCCAGGTCCTAGTAGAGCCTCCCCGCCCTTCCTTTTCATTTTAAATTCTAGTGGGATCCACACACCTCCCTTGCTAGGCTTCAGATAGAGAGGTGCACCATCCATTTAGTCCACCTAATTCCTTCTTTGGGGGAGAGCCCAGGGCTGGGGCAGCAGGAGGTGCGGGGGGGGGGGGGGGGCAGAGCTGGGGTGGCAGCAGGTGTGGGTGCGGGGGGGGGGAAGAGCCCAGGGCTGGGGTGGCAGGAGGTGCAGGTGGGGCCAGAGCTGGGTCAGCAGGGGGTGCAGGGGTGGGGGGGAGAGCCCAGGGCTGGGGCAGCAGGAGGTGCAGGTGGGGCCAGAGCTGGGTCAGCAGGGGGTGTGGGCGGGGGAAAGTCCAGGGCTGGGGCAATACAGGGGTGTGGGGGGAGCCCAGGGCGGGGGGAGGGGGAGGCAGCAAAAAACCTAGAGCTGGCTCTGTCCGTACCATTCACAGCAAGCTGCAGCATGAGATTTCAGTTCCACACTCCTTCCCCCTCCCTTTCCTGTTAATAGCGGCCGAGGGAATGCTGGGAAATGTAGTTCTTTCCCTGCTCCCGGGCTGGCTCTATAGGCAGGGAGCTAACCAAGGAACTACAGCTCCCAGGGCCTCCTGTTGGTTCTCAGCTCCCATGCTGAGATTCTTGCGTCCCTGCAAATGTGCTGCCCCAAGCAACTGCTTGCTTTGCGGGTGTCTAGAGCCGGCCCTGCCCTTCTCTCTGGCGGGAGTTCAAGGGCCGGATTAAAACGTCTGAAGGGCCGGATGCAGCCTCCGGACTCTAGTTTGCCCATTCATGGGTTACCTATAAAATAAAATCATAACGTGCATTCTATAGCCGAGACTGAATTAACTAGCTACCTCACGTCTTGTAGAGTAATGCTTGTAGTAGAGAGAGCCTGAGACAGAGGCCTGGTGTGAGGCCTGAGCTAAAGTAGTGGGCAAGCTTTGCTGATATAAAGCAAAGTTAGCAAAAGTCCGGCTGTGAGCACACGGCAGGCCCTGCTGTAAAACATGCCTGCGTGCAACCTCACAGAACCTGGCAAGAACAGGGCTGGTACTGCAAAAACACACATTCCTGAGAAGTGCTAGGGACAGCACACTTGTGCAAACACATTCCAGAAGGGTGGTACCAGAACACCCCATACCAAGTATGGTACAAACAGCCCCCACCCAAAGATAACAGGGACCCACTGACCCCTCCCAAAGAGAAGGTCAGGATGACAGAGAGATGGGTGGAGATGTTTTGCTCAAACCAACATGTACAAGGTAATGGGTGGTAACTAACCATGTCAGAAGGGCAATACGTAACTTGTTTGTGTCCATGTGTAAAGATGGATCTCAGAAGGAGCTTCTTTGGACAGCCGAGGGGGCAGTGGAAAGTCCTGCTACTGACTGAGCTGCCTCCATTGTCCCGGGGATACATGTGTAAATGTCCTTGTAGCAATTATAGACACTAATACCGTGCTTCGTCGCCAATAAACCTGGCCGAGTTACCGGCGCTGTGGCTGCTGGGCAGTTCGATCGGAGCCTGCTGCAGCCCACAGAGAGAACACACACGCACAGCCAACATCTGACAACGGCACTCACCCAAAGTCCGTGCAGGGCTTTATGGCCCAGCTGCTGTGACCTTCCTTCCCAGAGACACACATGCTGTCAGCGTAGCTCCTTGGTGAAGGACCCAGTGCGTTCCTCTGCACTCCCCCATCCTTGTCTGTATTCAGAACCCTCTGCTGTTTGTTTCAGCCTGTAGATTTCCTGGCTTGTAGATTTCAGTCTCTTATTTAGCACTGACTCAGGATGCAAATAGGCCTACGGGGTGAGGCACACAACGTACAATCCCCAAACGCTGGAGAGAGGGAACCTTTCCAAAGCACGACGTCTCTCTTGGGTGGAGACCTGCGTCTCTCTCTCCCTCCTGAACAGGGATTCTAAGGCTGCATAGCTCCCTGCCTACGCTGCGAATTCCCCAGAGAGGCAGACTGCCTACAAGGCCAGTCCCTGCACTTTGCGTTCTGACCGTGGCTATGACCAGTGTATCGCCGCAGTTACAGGTTCCCACACAGCTCCTGAGCACGCACATCTGTTCTTAAGCTAAAAGCATTACATCGAAAAGCAATTACACCATAAGACATCCTACACGCCTGCGAGAAAGCTTTCCAGAGATCACCCCAACTCCAGCTAGGGCTCTGGTACGTCCAGTCCTTCAAAACGCACCGCTGGGTCTGGCCCAGGGTTACTTACATGTTCATCCAGCTTAGATCCAGAGCCAGAATTGAGACCGGACAGATCAGCCATTGCTTTACACAGTCTGGGCCCCGGAGCGACCAGCAGACACCGACCACTCCCCGTAGGGCGGATCTTGGAATAACCAGAGGTGGGGAATTTGCATCCACCTCCGCCTAGGCCGGGATTCCCCAGGAAATCCACTTGTCCCCAAAGACCATCCCTCTGACGCATTCTCAATAGAGTCCTTTGAACTCCCAGGTCTCATGCCTGTCACACCTCCCCCCTCAGGAGGCTACATACAATCACAGCCCACTGTAATACACACACTTAACACAATAACGTCTTCCAAGTCTCCCTCTCGGTCACACTGAGCAACAGCTGCCAAGGCACTGTGGGCACTAGCCCCTAACTCAGGGTGAATGTGGAGTGAAAGCCACAGGTGGGGTTTCAAAGGGAAAATCGCGCCTAGCCTCCCTCGTCTGCAGAGCAGTAAAGAGACTTTCCTAGAAGAGTCTTGAAGAAAAGCTGCTGCTTCTGCACCAGGCCCGATTTCAGCACAGGCTCTTTTAGTGCACACAGTCGAGTCACCGACAAGCTGGCGGGGAACAGACAACCCAGATTCGAATGGGCGACAAGAGAAGAGCAGGAGTGCTGTGTCTGCCCTGTCATTCTACCCCAGGCTAGCCTGCTCCGGGGCTCAGGCGCTGCGTATTCAACTCAAACGCAAAGGCTTCTTTCTGCCGCCTACTGGACGAGAACTGTGCAGTCAGCATGTTTATTGACCCAGGACAGACGTGAAGACTACAACGCCCACCAAGCGCTGACATTCCCACTAGCTTTGGCTAATCCCGCGGCGAAGGTTGGAGTCTGTGGTGGATGGGCTCTGATTTGCTCACTGCTCTTCACAGGAGCCTTGGCCAGTCAATACCAACCAACGTCTCAGTGAGAAGTTAGAGACACGGCATTTAGCTATGTTTTGCATCCGATTTGTGCGAACCATTAAGCAGAGGCGCACGAAGGCCGGGAAAAGCAGGGGAAGAGAGCAGAGGGCCCTTATATCACAAATAACCTTTTCAATCAAAAAGAACCCAGGAGTAAAAATGCCATTATACATTTTAATTATTGCTGCTGCCCAAACAGAATTGGTAAGGCTCAAAATCCCCGGCTGCTTGATCCCAGGGGGTGAGAGCCGCAGGAAACCTGCCATGTAACCCATTATCCCTGCAAAGCCACTGCAGGGAGTGGCAGAGAATTACACCCCAGCGCCCGCCTCCTGCTGTACTTGTGCTGAGATCGGACTGGAGAGAGACGAGCTGGCTAGCTGCAGGCGGAGTCTAGCACTGCAGAAAGGAATAAAGGAATTGCACCCCCAGGGAGGGTTGGGTTGGTCACCTCTGACCTACAGGGCAGGAGATCTTGGATCCTTTCTCACACCCAATACAGTGCAGTGTGAAGGAAGAGCTACCCCCGGGAGAGGGTCACCCGAGTTCCCTGCACCTGTCTCCTGATGACACGTACAAGGCCCCACTGCACTTCTTTGAAAATCACCGGGCTCACACCTATCCAGGCTCCATTCTCTCTTTCCAGGGGACCAGCGTGGCGTTCCTTTAGCCAGCAGAGACACTGGGCTGCCCAGGCTATCCAGAGCAAGCCCCTCCATTGCAGCAGTGTAACTGGGATCAGAATTTGGTTGCCAGTGTTTAATCCGTGTGGCCTTGCACCAGCTTTATGCTCCTCAGTTTGTCTCCCTCAGCATAAATTAGAGCAGCCTTGCAGCTGCTCTAACTTGCACTGGCTTGTAACAGACGCCTAGAGGTTAAAGCCCAGCTCCTACCTCCCACTGAAGTCAGTCACTCACCATTTCCTGCGGGAACATAACTGAAACTTGGACTCCGATCACTTTCACAAGTGCAGCTGAGCAACAGAACTGAGTCTGCCTAAAATACCCCCCCTCGCCTCCCCCACATACACACACACACTCCCCATTCCCCGGGGAGCATTAGAAAGGAAACACTAAGAACGGTCAGGCTGCAATTGCTAAAACAGTTAAATGAACAAGCTGCGCACCCTGGCACAGGGCTGCAGCAGCCATTAAGGAGGGTCCTACAGCCCTAGCGCTGCTGGGAATTCTTGCCCTAATGGCATTGCTGCGTCGTGCCCATTGCAGGCTTCGGAATGCTGATCTTGACCCGGCACTTTGAAGCCTGCCTGGCCACCACAGGTCTTTAGACACTTCCCTTATTGTACCCGGGAGTGCAGGGAAAGGTTTTCAAATGCTGCCCGAGGTAGCATGAAATCAATTTACCTCAGAGGCATTAGATGACAAAACCAGAGCTTTGTATTTGATCCGCTACCATTATTGTAATAAAGCCATTGATCAGAGGCCAGGGCTGAGTGGGAAATTACAAAAGAAGATGCAGTAGGAACAAAACCTCCTTCCTGTGTTCAATATATGGAACAGACGAACAATGAAAGCTTCTCGCTACCACCATCATCATCATTTCAGTTCTCCACAGAGAGGTGAGAAATGGGCTAATTGGTTTGTAAATTCTTTGTGATCTGCATTCTCTACAACCCCTCTTCAGCTAGCTTTCCCAGAGCCGCACGTAAGCAGCACAAGCGCCCTCAGGGACCCACGTAGCCCATCCTGGCGGAGGAAGGTAGATCACAGCGGCACAAAGCACACGAAGAAGAGATTCCTCGGGTTTTGGACACAGATTCCACTGTTTTGAAAGAGAAGCATGATTGGCTCAGAACCTCACCGGAGCAGGGCTCAGCTCCTCCTTTGGGATGGCGTTCCCGGAGCTGGCAGCTCCCAGTGACCCCGTGGCCAGTTTCCAAGGCCATTCAGCACCCTGCGTGCCCCCAGCATGCTGAACAATTCTGGGCTTGAATGTGGGTGCCGAGCCTTGGAAAATCAGGGGCTTAGCAGACAATCAGCCTGACAAAAACCATCCAAGTCACACAAAATGGACCAGCCTAGAGCAAGGGCCCTCTCGTTACACTGGCACCTGTGACGGATCATGCCAGGGGCCTCACATCAATGCCTGTGTTTGCTCGTTTAGGTTTGCACACCGCACCTGCCAAAGCCGAGGCCATAGGCCTGCAGTGAATCCAGGAGCACCACCAGCGGCCAGTGATTTCACAACGGCAACAGCTAGGGCTACAGGGCAGGTTCTGACAATGCCACCTCTTGTCTTCAAGTACATTGCTGGAATATACATCATGCCAGCCTTGGCCTGCTTGTTCCTGGGCACCGAAGCACTGCACGTCACATGCCCATAGCTCTGTCCAACTTCCCGTAGCAGCCCAGGAGCACCAGGTGCCAGCCAGCTGCACGTTACCACGATGGCTGTGGAGCCCGAGGGCTGGTTTATACTGCGGCTTAGCACGCAGCAAGCTGGGGTGTAAATCTACAGCACACCAGCCTGCCGTGCACTAACTGGTCCTGTTCCCATGCATTCAACATCCCTAGCATGTTCGAAAACCCCGCTTCAAACAGCAGCTCCTCAAGGCACACTGGGAACTTCTAGGCACGAGCACAGCATCCTAACGCACGGTAGAGTCACACCCCAGCTTGGCACGCCCTCAGGCACGACAGAGACAAGCCTTTAGAAAACCAAGGCTACCTTAGGCCATGGCTACACTAGTGAACTTACAGCGGCACAGCTGTACTGGTGCAGCCGTGCGAGCGCTGGTGTAGCCGTGTTATGCCGATGGCAAGAGCTCTCCCACGGACATCATAAAACCACCTCAGCGAGCGGTGGTAGCTGTGCTGGCAGGACAGCGTGTGTTCTGTACACATGAGGCTTACACCGGCGAAACGTATGTCGCTCAGGGGTGTATTTTCACACCCCTGAGTGATGCAAGTTCTGCTGACATACGTGAGAGTGTAGACACATGGCCATACTTACCCCCCAAAGCCATGGCTCACCTCCACCAGAGAGGCAAGCATGAGTGTGTGAAGATAATCAGGGCCAGTCACTCCCCACCAGAGGGCTCATCCCACAGGGCAAGCATTGCCAGTTACCCCTTGGCAGCTGGTTCTAGTCACGCTGCCTAGAGGGCTTCATGACGGTGAGTGCCAGCCTCAGGGCAGACTGTCAGAAAGCAGGCAGAGCCCCCACACTGGCGGTGTGGTCTGTAATTACATTTCACCAACTCAGTAACAACTGCAAACTCCCGAAGCACTTCAACTTTTTTACCATGGAGTCACAGACACTTGGGCACTCCAGTCTATCTTGACTTACTTGGGTTGCTTCCCGTCCCAAGAGACCAGTCATAGAATCATAGAAGATCTGGGTTGGAAGAGACTTTAGGAGGTCATTTAGTCCAACCCCCTGCTCAAAGCAGGACCAACTCCAACTAAATCATCCCAGCCAGGGTTTTGTCAAGCCGAGCCTTAAAAACCGCTAAGAAAGGAGACTCCATCACCTCCCTAGGTAACGCATTCCAGTGCTTCACCACCCTCCTAGTGAAATAGTGTTTCCTAATATCCAACCTAGACCTCCCCCACTGCAACTTGAGACCATTGCTCCTTGTTCTGTCATCTGCCACCACTGAGAACAGCCAAGCTCCACCTTCAGGTAGTTGAAAGCAGCTATCAGATCCCCCCTCACTCTTCTCTTCTGCAGACTAAATAAGCCCAGTTCCCTCAGCCTCTCCTTGTAAGTCATGTGTAGCCCTTCACAGTGTGCTGGCTAGCCTGGATGTAAACTAACTTGTGGAGTTACCCAGGAGAAAGCACATTTGAAATACAGATGCAAAGTCAATATTCATAACTCCAGATACAACAATGATACATGCACACAAACAGGATAATCATATTCAGCAAACCACAACTATTCCATTGCCACCGCACATGACCTATTTTGTACTAGATGCATCAGAAGCATATCATAGTCATAGCCCTATGGCGAATATGGGATGCAGAGTGTCATGGTAGGGCACTTGCAGTAACAGGAGCAAGACTGTAGTGTGTGCACTGGCATAGATCAACCTAACCTGCCTTATGTCTATTTAATTGTGTAGTGTAGACCAAGGCTAGAAGCGCCACTGCAGTGTGTCTGGTGGAGACACTCTATGCTGACAGGAGAGAGCTCCCATCAGCATAATAAATCCCTCTCCGTGAGTGGCTGCAGCCACGTTGGCAGGAGCAGCTCTCCCGTGGACATAGCACTGCTCACGCCGGCGCAACTTACATGGCTGGGGCGTGGCTTATTCACACCCGAGTGACATACATTAAACCGACCTCAGTGGTAGTGAAGGCCTGGCCTCAGTTAGCCAGTCAGCTAACTAATGAACCAACCACTCAGTTAAGCGTATCGATTAAAAAACCCAGTTACAAGAAAATACAAAACTGAGAACAGCAAAATATAACTGACTCTTTCCCCATTATCACGTTGAAGAAAGGTCGGTGAATCGCACTGGTTGAGACAATTTAACTAAACCACATTGGTTAAAATCAAACAGCATTCCGAGTATACAATAAATAAAAGAAATTCGTTTTCCCTCCCAATTTCCCCTTTCTATAATGAACACTGCCAGGGCTTCCCTGTTGGAGGGTTATAACAGGATCACTGACCTGCTACAAAATGCTTCTGAGTCAGGGAAAACCACCTGCTCTCTGCTCCTGCGCTCAGCTTCTCCCAGCTCACACAACAGGGCACTTGGCTTTACAAAGCGGCTGCCCTGACTGCTTCCCCTCCCCAGCAACAGGGAACAGACCCAAAACTACCACACCCAATTCCAGAAGCTTCTGGATGTGGAGAGCTAATTGGCCATCTGCCTAGCAATAAGGACCCAGACACAACTCACTCCTATCTGCTCCCCCCAATAAATCTCTTAACGAACTCTCTCCCTATTAGGTGCGTTGATTACACTGGCCCCTGGTCTACCAGTGCCACAGGCGAGACACCGTGTAAACACAAAAATCCTATTAGCACATCACTGCTGTCTCTGTAAAGACTTTGGAAAAGTCTATCGCCTGTGCTCATCTGCTCATCAAGCCATGAAGATTACTCAGGTACAGCTGTTTGCCCATGTGGTTCTCGTCTGTGTTTCATGTCAGTCTGTTTTAAAATTACTAGCCACAAGTTTCAAAAATAGTCACTGAAAGATAAGGCCCTAAATCCTAAAGTGGCCTGGCCTCCCAGAGCACCAAGCACTCAGCGGCTCCCATCACCTTCCCCCCATCCCATGGGCTTACGCTGTGCGTGGAAGAGGAGTCAAAAAGGGGATGGGGGCGGAGTAGAGAGCAGGGAGCCCCAGGGTTACAGATATCAGGTGATCTACTGACTCAGGCATGTCACCTGCCTGCCGTGTTGGCTCCTACCAGACATTGCTTTTCAGACACTTCAGCCAAATTACCAAAGGCGTTCCAGCGTGACACACCTAATAAATATATGGAGATATCCTATCTCCCAGAACTGGAAGGGACCTTGAAAGGTCATTGAGTCGAGTCCAGCCCCCTGCCTTTACTAGTAGGACCAAGTACTGATTTTGCCCCTGATCCCTAAGTGGTCCCCTCAAGGATTGAGCTCACAACCCTGGGTTTAGCAGGCCAATGCTCAAACCACTGAGCTATCCCTCCCCATGACACAGGGTCAGATGTAAAGGCACCTGTGGGCAGAACTCTAAATCACTTGGCTGAGAGTCTCAAGCCAATCTAGGGGATTTGGATACAATCACCGTTAATATTAATAGCGAGGGTGGGACTGCACCTTGCTTCCTTCCCAGCTTGTTAACCCTTCCACTTGGGAGGCGCAGTCTGACCTAGCCCTGCAAACATCCCCGGGGCTTTGCACCGTCCAGTCAAAGCAAGACCATCAGATACATCACACATTCCAGACACTAACTGAGCGCCATGTGATTATATTCCAGTCGATACACCTGAGCGTCAGTTTTGTGTCTTTGTGTCAGCAGGTGGTTGTGGTGCTGCCAGACTTGCCTGGAAGTGAGCTGTAGTGAAGGGAAACTGGAGCTGGTGACTGTTCCCCACTGCTGCACGTGGCAGGCATAGCCCTGTAACCATGAAGGGACCACAGGCCACTGGGCAGGGGCAGGCAAAATTCTTGGAACTGAATCTATCGTGGGACTGGACTGGACTGTGCAAAGCTCAGTGGATGTTTGCAGGGCTCGTGCAAACCGTGCTCCCCAAAGGACATGTTAGCAAGCGGGGAAAGGACAGAGGCTACGTCTACACTTGGAGCGAGGGTGACTTCTCGTGTAGATTCCTGGGGCTCGCTCTCACTGAGCGAGCAGCTCAAACCAGTAGCGTGGCTGTGGTAGGGCGGGCAGCAGCGAGCGATGTCACAGGCCAGCCAGCTCGAGCGCAGCCCGCCCAGATCCCGCGGGATGGGCAGCCCATGCTGCGGAAGCGACACTATTTTTGGCTCGTTCTCATTGAGCTCATGTGCAAGAGCCTGTCTGCCCAAGTTGGGAGTCCCAACCCCAGCTCCAAGTGTGGACGCAGTGTGAGCTGCACCCCTCCCCCCTTCAGCACTGGGACCAGGGGCCTGGCACCCGATTAACCCTCTACTAGACAAGACTCTGATCAACTCCTTGGTGTAATGCTCTGTGTTCGCTCAGCCGAGTCTCTCTGGGATTAGAACATCCCCACTGTTCCCAGTGTGCCTGGCCTCGGGCTCAGAAGGGGCCCTCGTAGGAGTGAGAGGATAGTTCATGCTCCACACTCAGTCCTTGTCCTCCCTCTTTGGGCAGCCAAGAGGTGTCAGGTTAGTGAGGGGCTGTGTCCTCTGGGAACTGGGCTGAGAGCCCCTGGGCCAGTCATTTCCCAGGGTCTGAACCTGACGGTGTCTTTTGCTCTGTATCCGACTCTGTGGTGGTTTCCCCAGCCCTTTCCTAAGGCGACCCACCATTACGTATGCACACCCTCCACCCTAGCAACACCGCCCTGCTCCCGGCCCGGTGCAGAGGGGAGGTGGGTGGGGAGCAAGCTGCCCCACACTCACCCCACAGCAGCAGCTCCTGGTCTGGAGCCAGCTCCCCGCTCCGGAGGTTGCGGCACCACTCACGTTTGGTCCTGAGTGGCACTGCACCCCGGGCACCGGGCACAACACCACTCACTCAGATGTGGCCCAGCTGCCCCTCAGCCAGAGCAGAGAGAGCCTGGGAACCAGGCACAGGGGTTCACCGCCCCCAGAGCAGGGAGTGAGGCCCAGTCCCAGGGGACAGGAGCTGCTGCTGTGGGATGCATGCAGGGTGGGCTTGCTCTCCGATGCCTCCCACCCCCCTGGGCTGCCCCTCCACCCTGGGCTGGGAGAAGTGTAGGCTTGGCTAGAGCCCACTGAGGGATTAACCCAGCCCTGGACATGGTGCCCCATCCAGACCCTTCCTGCAACCACCCTTTGGGAAATACCGTCTTAAAGTATCAAATATCAGGGGGTAGCCGTGTTAGTCTGTATCTACAAAAACAACAAGGAGTCTGGTGGCACCTTAAAGACTAACAGATTTATTTGGGCATAAGCTTTTGTGAGTAAAAACCTCACTTCTTCGATTGCATAGAGTGAAAGTTACAGCTGCAGGCATTATATACTGACACATGGAGAGCAGGGAGTTACTTCACAAGTGGAGAACCAGTGTGGACAGGGCCAATTCAATCAGGGTGGATGTAGTCCGCTCCCAATAATAGATGAGGAGGTGTCAATTCCAGGAGAGGAAAAGCTGCTTCTGTAATGAGCCAGCCACTCCCAGTCCCTATTCAAGCCCAGATTAATGGTGTTAAATTTGCAAATGAATTTTAGTTCTGCTGTTTCTCTTTGAAGTCTGTTTCTGAAGTTTTTTTGTTCAATGATAGTGACTTTTAAATCTGTAATAGAATGACCAGGGAGATCGAAGTGTTCACTTACTGGCTTATGTATGTTACCATTCCTGATGTCCGATTTGTGTCCATTTATTCTTTTGCGGAGGGACTGTCAGTATATAAAGCCTGCATCTGTAACTTTCACTCTATGCATCTGAAGAAGTGAGGTTTTTACCCATGAAAGCTTATGCCCAAATAAATCTGTTAGTCTTTAAGGTGCCACCAGACTCCTTGTTGTCTTAAAGTATGGCGCTCTTTAAATCCAGTACAGGCCAAGGGACGTTGCCAGTTCCAGGCTGAGGTTATCAGCACAAGCCAGGGTGTCTGAAGGACCTTGCACTGCAATGTGAAGTGTCTCTCCCAGACTCGGAGGCTTTCTATAATCCTTGCTTAGCTAGACACTGCTGGGCAGAGGCACACGCTGCCAGGCACCGAATTTCAGAACCTCGTTAGCGAGGGATTTACTAGAGGGTATTGAGCAGCAGCTGCCTTTGTATGCCTTTGTGGAGCCCATCCCCCTGCATCCGCCCAGCTAGAAATAATTGGCATAATCCATTAGACACCAAGTACACGCGGGCGTTCATCCCGGCCTTTTCACGGTCTGTGCAGCCTCCATCAACCGCAGAGTGACTGGCAGCTGTCTAGAGCCACTTGTTCCAGAAACGCGCCTGAAATCAGAGAGACACCGAATGGAAATCTTTAGTTACTTGGCCCTGTCCAAAGCCTGAGGGGAAGGTTAACACAGCGACAATGTAGGGACAAACGCCACACACTGGTGTTACTGAGAGCGGTGCCTGACCCAGTCCAAAGGGGAAACCGAAACCAGGAAACAGCTGGAGTGAATTCTCTTGTGTTTATCAACACAGGGAATCCCTGTGATTGGGTCATAAAGTAGAAAACAGCTGGCAAGTGGACATGGGCGACGTAGGCAGCCGACGAGGCCTGAGCTCTCATTGAGTGTGCCCTGACGATCGGTGGCGGGGGAACCTTTGCCAGGTCATAGCACGGGCGTATGCACGAGGTGATCCAGTGGGAAAGGCGCTGGTGAAGATTGGTTTCCCCCTCATATGCTCGGCCGACGCAACAAACAGTTACGAGGATTTCCGGAACGGCTTGGTCCGGTCGAGGTAGAAGGCCAGCGCTCTATGCACGTGTGCAAGCGACGTTCCTCGTTGGAGGAATGGGGCTTAGGGCAGAGCACCGGGAGGAAAATGTCCTGTTCCGTATGGAAGGCGGAGACCACCTTTGGAAGGAATGCGGGGTGTGGATAGAGCTGGACCTTATCCTTGTGGAAGACCGTATGGGGGTTCTGAGGTCAAGGCCCTGAGCTCCAAGACGCATCAGGCCGATGTGATAGCTACAAGGAATGCTATCTTCCATGCCAGGTGAGACCAGGAACACGTGGCCAAGGGTTCAAAAGGAGGTCCCGTGAGACGGGATAACACTAGGTTTAGGTCCGATTGCGGAACGGGGGACCTAGCATATGGGAATGAGCAATCCAGGCTTCTCAGAAAGCGGGAGGTCATAGTATGAGAAAAAAACGATTGACCTTGCACCGGCGGGTGGAAGAGCTGGTGGGTGACCTCCGAGTGGAGCGACTGACCACTCGTACTGGTGAGAGAAAACCCTGCTGAGGCGATTGGCTCGCACATTGCGGATGCCGAGTAGGTGGAAGGCTCGCAGGGAGAAATCGTGGGCTATACAGAACTCCCATAGGCTCAGGGCTTCCAGGCATAGGGCTGAGGAGCAAGTCCCGCCTTGCCTGTTGATGTAGTACATCGCAGCAGTGTTGTCTGTGTAACCCTTCTGCCCATCTAAGTTGGCAGCAACAAGGGCCGGGTTCTGTATCTAGGGGTTCCGTTTCAATAACGCAATGCAAAACCGGCTCGAGCCCCCACCCAGTGACCTGGGACAATTACATACCACCCCCTGGGTGCCTCTAAGAGGCAATACTTCCCCTCTCGCAAGCACGGAGTTTGAGTGTAGCAGAAAATGTTTAATAACATGAGGTAAACGACATCAGCAATAAATTGGAAAAAACACCACAAACAGGATTCATAATACAAACCATGAGCAAAAGACCCACCCCAGCAATTTGGGCCGTGTCCTTTCCCTTTGGTTCTTGAATCCAGCAACCCAAAAATCACCCAGAGTCCCCGAAGTCCAACACTCCCAAAGTCTCTTGGGTCCAGCAACCACCCGAAGTCCCAAAAGTCCAACAAACCCCAAAGTCTCTGTCCCTGGTCAGTGCAGCCCCAGAGTAAAAGGGGGGCACGCAGGGTGTTAAGGGGCACCTTACGTGATCCGAGGCCGACCGGCCGTCTCTCCATGGGGTTCCGCCGCAGCCTTCACCACAAGCCGCTCCATTTCCCGCTGTCCCACAAACTGCTCTGCTCTACGAGCTGCTCCGCTCTGCTCACTAACCTGTGAGCCGCTCCAGCCGTTCCCGCAAACGGCTCCGCTCGACGTTCCTTGGGCCGCTCCAACCATCCCCACAAGGCTCCGTGCTGCTCTGCCAGCTGCTTAGCAATATAGCTTCAGGCTCCCCAACTAATTAACACAGCACTCAGTGATCTCAGCTCTTAGTAACTTTAGCTCTTTTGTGATTTCAGCTCATAGTAGGGGAGCCTCAGTGCTAGTGCACCATGGGCCCAAAGTGAATTCAGCTCAGCAGCCTGTAACTGGACTCCTAAGGGAATCAAAGTTAGCTCTGACATTCAACAGTGGAGAGAGGAGAAGGTGCAACTGGTGTTTCAGGCCCTTAAAGGGCACCCATGCCATCAGGTACAAATACCTATCCCCAACTTCTCTCAATTCACTGGGTTGTGGAACCCATGTCCCTTGTCTAGTGAGTGCTACTTAGGTGATGGTGAGACCCTCTGTCATAAAACAGTTTCATTGTCCTTGTTTTACATAATCAGGGTAACAACACTTTATTCCTCCTGCCCCAATAACAGAGAAACTGGGGATCCCACACCATCCAAAATAACCACTTTCACTTGCTGTTGTTTCATGCCAGGCGAGTGGGTATGCCTATGCAAACAAGATCTGGAGTTCTTTTCCACACTTGCCATAATTCACCACCAGATGTCAGGGTAGAGGTCATCCTGACTCTGCTTACATCCGTAAGGATGCTGACCACCTTCCCCTGAAGGTGCGTGCTGAAGGCTATGTACGCCAACCGTATCACCCTGAGCTCTCTGACATTTATGTGGAGGAACAAGTCTCAGGCCGACCATCTCCCTTGGGTTTGGACATTCCCTATATGAGCTCCCCATCCCAGATCCGAGGTATCTGACACCAGGTCTAATGACGGGGAAGGTTCCTGGAAAGGGACCCCTTTCAGCATGTTGCTTGGGAGGGACCACTATTGTAGGGAGGCAACCACCTGGGGCGGTACCGTGACAACCATGTCCAGCCCGTCTCATGCCTGGAAGTACTGAGAGGCCAGCCAGAGCTGGAGGGGCCTCATTCTGAGCCTGGCATGGCGGACCATACACGTGCATGCCGCCGTGTGCCCGAGTATCTGAAGGCACGCCCTTGCTGTTGTCACGGGGAAGGCTGTGACCGAGGCGATGAAGTCCCTTGAGGGTCTCGAACCTGCCCGGAGGAAGAGAGGCTATGGCCCTTAAAGAGTCCAGCATTGCCCCTATGAATTCTATGCGCTGAACTGGGACTAACGTAGATTTGTTCTCGTTCACTACTAGGCCGAGCCACTACAGGAGCAGCTCCACATGGGCCTGCATCTGGGACCGAGAGCTGCCCTTGAGAAGCCAATCGTCCAGGTATGGGAAGATCTGCACCCCTTTCTGCTGGAGGTAGGCCGCTACCACAGCCGTGCACTTGGTGAAAACCCTGAGTGCCATGGATAGACCAAAGGGGAGGACTGTGAACTGGTAGTGATCCCGCCCCACCAGGAACCGGAGGAAGCGCCTGTGCCCTTCGAATATATGGATATGGAAATACGCGTCCTGAAGGTCCAGGGCCTCGTACCAATCCCCCAGGTCCAGGGAGGGAATAATAGAGGTCAGGGACACCATGCAGAATTTGGAGCGGACCATAAACTGGTTGAGATCCCGTAGGTCCAGGAGGGGTCTGAGCCCCCCTTTTGCCTTTGGGATCAGGAAGTACCAGGAGTAGAAACCTCTGCCCTGGAAGTTTACTGGTACTCTTTCTACCGCCCCCAGGTGGAGCAGATGCGCCACCTCCTGCTCTAGGAGGCGAGCATGCTCCGGGTCCCCGGGGAAGGTCAGGGACGGGGGGTGGCAAGGTGAGGGTGAGGTGAACTGCAACATGTAGCCCTTAGAAATGGTGTTGAGGACCCATTGGTCTGACGTTATGCGGTTCCACTCCACTCGGAAGGCAGACAATCAGTTGCAGAACACAAACTTTATTAATCGGGGGGTCTTCCTGGCAACGGGCCTGTGCCCCCCTGCAAATAGTCAAAACTGCCTTTTCCCTTGCCTCTTGCCCTTAGAGGGCCCGGGCTGCAGGGCAGAGCGGGACTGGCCTTGGGACCGACGTCTCTGGTCTCTTGGCCTCTTGGGCGGGGGCTCGTATCTGCCCCGTGCCGGTGGAGCTGAAGTTTGCGGCCTGGGCTTGTCCTTAGGCAGCAGGAAGTAGAGGCCCAAGGTTTGCAGGGTGGTGCAGAATCCTTCATCCCGTGTAGGCGGACATCAGTTTGGTCTGCAGACAGCGCTTTCCCATCAAAGGGCAGGTCCTGCATGAGGGACTGGGCCTCCGCTGACAGCCCGGATAGGATGAGCCACGAAGCCCTACGCATGGAAATGGTGGAAGCCATCGAGCGGGCTGCCGTGTCGGCCACGTTCGCCGCCGCCTGGAGGGTTGCTTTTGCTGCCATCATCCCTTCCTTTACCAGGGTCTTGAAGTCCTTTCTGTCTCACTCCGGGAGGAGAGGTTCAAACTTAGGTAGGGACCCCCATAGGTTAAAGTCATACCGGCTCAGTAGAGCCTGATGGTTGGCCACTTTGAGCTGGAAGCTTGCTGAAGAATAAACTTTCCTGCCAAAGGTATCCAGTCTCCTGGCATCTTTATCTTTGGGGGTCGGTACGGGCTGGCCGTGTCACTCTCGGTGATTTACTGATTCCACCACCAGAGAGTCGGGTGCTGGGTGGGAATAAAGGTATTCATGGTCCTTAGCTGGCAGTGCCCGGCACGAAGTACTTCCTCTCTGCCTTCTTGGAAATGGGGGCCAAGGAAGCAGTGGTTTGCCACAAGGTAGTGGAGATGTTGGCTACTCCCTGGTGGACGGGCAGGGCCACATGGCCTGGTGCCGAGGACGACAATACATTAAAAAGAGGGTCCGATGGGCCCTCCATCTCCTCCGCCTGGAGCTGGAGGCTGGATGCTACCCTCTTAAGGAAGTCTTGGTGTGCCCTGAAGTCCTCCTCTGCTGTAATGGCATCATCCGGTGCCAGAGAGGGGACCGGCGCGGAGCCGAGAATCTCGGGCGGTACCGGGGGGTCAGTTCCCAGGTCGGAGTCCGGGCGTGGGGCCACTGACTCGGGACCTGTTGACTTGTCCCTTTGTCTGGGAGGGGAGGTCGAAGGGGCCTGGGATGCTCCGGCCATCGAGCGGGTTTCCGCCTGAGGGGGCATCTGCGTTGCCCATTGACACCACTGTCCCGGCCACGGTGCCCCTTGCCAGTGACCAATCTGGGGGCCCTGTGGTGCCATCTGCTCCGGCTGGGCCGCACGACTTGGCGATGGGCAGCTAGGTGCCGATGTTGAGGTAACCGTTGAGCGCACGGTCTCATAAGAGCGGCGTGAACAACAGTGCCTACGACGGTGCCTTCCACGAGACCGGGACCTCGACACCGAGGACCGGTACCCATCCGAAGTGCTGCTCCTGTACTCGCCCCAGGGCCAAGAGCTGCGATGTTCTGTTGCCAGTGAGTTGCGAGAGGAGTCCCGAGTGCGATGCCTGGCAGAGCGGGAACTCGAGCGGGAGCATCGATGACGACTGCGTTGGGACCAGCTGTGGTAGCTGCGATGTGAGGAACAGCGTCTGCGGCGCCTCTCAGGGTGCCTGTGCTCCTTGCTGTGCGGCGTGGAGGGGCCTGGAGATTCCCATTTGGGCGGTGAGCCGGTCAACCTGACTGGTGTAGAGGGCTGGTGTGAGCCACGAGAAGACTGTGGCGAACGAGGTAAGGAGCGGTTTTCAGAGTGGGGGCTGCGCCGTGCTGGGGAGGTCTGGTGAGCACCCAGCGGCGGCTTACGTGCAGTCTCCGGCATTGACGGCATCCTTACCATAGGGGAGGCACGCACAGACTGAACTGGGCTGCTCCGCTCAATGCGAGTCAGAGGCCTGGGGCCTGGGGGGGATCAGGGGCTGCCTGACATAGGACCAGCCTCACCCCTCTCCTTCTCTCGGCGCCGCTGTGCAGAAGTCTTTCCTTGTTTCTTGGAAGGGGAGCGGTGCTGACTGGGGGAGGGGGCTTCGCTACGCACCAAAGACGGGGTAGGGGCCAGCGCCGATTCCATTAGGAGAGCACGAAGCCTGATGTCCCTCTCCTTCTTGGTCCGTGGCTTGAAAGACCTGCAGATCTTGCAGTGGTCACTCACGTGAGTTTTGCCCAAGCAGTGGGGACACTCAGCGTGTGGATCACTTCTGGGCATAGAACGGTGACAGGAGTCGCACGACTTGAAGCCTGGGGCACGGGGTACGCATGCCACCGCTCGGGCACGACCGTTTATTATTCCATTGGCTGGCAGGGGCAGGTAGCTTGTCCGAAGGCCTGGGAAATCCTGTAGCAGGTTCTAATTCTGGTGTTTCCAAACAACAGACCCATGTGTAGCTCTTTGATATTGTAAAATGCTCTTTGAGGCAGAGACTTTTTGCTCTGTTTGTCCAGTACCGACCTCAATGAGGTCCTGGTTCCTGACCGGGGCTCCTAGTTCTTTTAGCATTATAATAATATTAGAACTGTATCGGGGGTAGCCGTGTTAGTCTGTATCTACAAAAACAACAAGGAGGCTGGTGGCACCTTAAAGACTAACAGATTTATTTGGGCATAAGCTTCAGTGGGTAAAAACCTCACTTCTTCAGATGCATAGAGTGAAAGTTACAGATGCAGGCATTATATACTGACACATGGAGAGCAGGGAGTTACTTCACAAGTGGAGAACCAGTGTTGACAGGGCCAATTCAATCAGGGTGGATGTAGTCCACTCCCAGTAATAGATGAGGAGGTGTCAATTCCAGGAGAGGAAAAGCTGCTTCTGTAATGAGCCAGCCACTCCCAGTCTTATGATTAGAACTATAAATCTAATGGGACACCTCCTCCTCTATTAATGATGATGAGAATGATGGTGCTAGTTTGGGCCATCTTTGCACTGGATAAACACTGCACAAGGGCAGGACAAGGCTGAACTGGGAACAAAAATATTGGCACAAAAGGTGTCTAAACTTGTTTTTCTCTCTCCTTTTCCCTCTGTCTAACAAGAGTCTGGCTGTGCCAGCCAAGATGCTCCCCGCTCTTCACCCCCGTGTGCCACACTGCATAAGCCTGTGACCAGAAAGACAGCTAAAAGCAATGCCCAATGCTGGAAAAAGTATGACCCTGGGCTGGGTCTGTGTTTCCCAGCAGCTAAACTACCATTTCAAATCGACACAGAAAGATGCTGCATTCTTGATCGTTGTTACCCTTTTTCTAACCCCTTGTGTGCGTTTTCTCACAACAGAAATGGGACTGAACTTCACCAGCAGCTCCAGCCCACCTAAAGTCAGCTCTTTCCCCGACTACAAGCTCCCCAAAGAGTTTGCAATCTGATCTGAGAACACAAGCAGGGAAGTGCGGGCGGGGGAAGGCGAAGAGAACCAAAGCTGTGATCCCAGGGTCACATGGATGGCCATTGTGCAGCTAAGCATGTACTGATGGTTTCAGAGCCCTAAGTGCCGCGAGGGAGCCTGACCTCACCACTCACTCCCAGCTGGCACTGGCTGGGCAGGTGGCGAGTTGGGACTTTTCTGTTAAACTCTGTTTTGTTGTTACGCAGCCTCCAATGCCCCCTACCCTCCATTGGGCTCTTACATCCGCCTGTTGCAACCCGTCTGACATGCAATATTTGAGCTCTCTGGGGCAGGGACTGTCTGTTTCTTGTCTGCACAGCTCCTCGCCCAATGGGTCACTGACTCTTGACTGGGGCTCCACGGTGCTACTGGAATAAAACTAACACCTAATAATAATGGTCCCAGGCCAAAGTAAACCACCTCCCAAAACATCCCAATCCCTCTGAAAACCCAACCCGAAATGCCCTGTTACAGTGAGTCGTCCTCTCGGGTTGACAGGAGCTGTCACAAGGGAGTGGAAGGAAAATCTGAACAGCCTTTTGCTTTTTCCTTCTGGCTGAAGATTGCTCAGCACTGCACACCGCAGTCCTGCCTTCTCTAGCAGCCTGGCTCCTACCCACTCCTGTAGGTCAAAACAATGTCGTCACTTTTGTCCTTAATCTGCAAAACTATTTCCAGTCTGGATGAAATATAAATAAACTGTCAGTTTAAATGAATTCCAGCAGCAGAGGGGCTTAGTTAAATGATGTGTCTCAGTGAATCCACTTTGCTACACTCCCTGCACAATTCCTGTGACCAATTTCAGGATGTTTCAGTTTTTTGAAGGGGAGGGAAAAGGGAACAGACAGTACAAATATGGAGAAGAAAACTGAGACAAAAAAGAATTTTCTTAACGGGTTTCTTCTCCATAGACTCGTCTACTCACTATTAATCAGCACTATCTTAAATTACCTTCTTTGTCACCAGGACCAAGCGTTTATTCATGACATTTTTTGCTAGTCTCCAGCATACATACAGACAGGTAATCCTGGAGAGATTATTTTCTGTCTCATTTATGTAACACAGGTGCTGGGTGCTGATATGACACAGAATCGTATCCCCCAATTTGCCAAGTGTTGATCGCCATGTGGATGGAGCAGATAAGAATTATTAAGGTGTTGGGGAGCATAATACTTGGCAGGTGACACTATCCAACTTCTAATCAACAGTTCTCCTCAGAAATATTCCAAATACTATAATTTTGATGGTGTTTGCTTTTGCATGGTGTGAAACCTGGCACGTGCCTGGCCTTTGATTTCCCTGTATGAACGCTGGCTGTTTGTGAAGAAGGCTCAGAGTGACAGAGAAGTGCCTCCTACAAAAAGCCTATTTCTAAAGGTGCTTTACCAATACAGAGATCTCCTATCTCTCTCCTTCACCCAACCAGGAGCTAAGCTGATTAGCTTCTAGGCAAGAGGAAAAACAAATTGTGGATTGAAGGTCATCCTTCTCCGGCTTTGGTTAAACATGCCTGTCAACTCTCGAAATGCAAGCGTCTCCTTCTGCTTTGAGCTATTCTTCACCTCTCTTATCATCACAATAAAAATATACGGGAGTCCATCAACTTCAATTAAAATCCTGACCCTTTATGGAACGTGCCCCATTCAGGAGGGTGAAATGCATCTCTGAATTCCTAAAAACCAGCCATGGCAACAGAGCGCACCCTTTTATAGCAAATCTTCTCCACTGAGAAGTACTTCTGCAGACCCTGGCTCTTAGCACGGTGCACCTCAGCCCAGAGAGGCTCAGACCCAGGTAGAAAGCGTGAGCCTCAGGCTGCAGGCACATCCTTTGGTGAAAGTGAACATCTGGGGCAAGGTGGCATAAAAAAAACATAGTAAGAGAACCAAAAAAGAGCCACCGTGGCTAAACAACAAAGTAAAAGAAGCAGTGAGAGGCAAAAAGGCATCCTTTACAAAGAATGTGAAGAACAGCTAGCCAAAGACTCAAAAAGTAATAGCAAAAAATTTTTTTAAAGTACATCAGAAGCAGGAAGCCTGCTAAACAACCAGTGGGGCCACTGGACGATTGAGATGCTAAAGGAGCACTCAAGGAAGATAAGGCCATTGTGGAGAAACTAAATGAATTCTTTGCATCGGTCTTCAAAGTTGAGGATGTGAGGGAGAGTCCCAAAACTGAGCCATTCTTTTTAGGTGACAAATCTGAGGAACTGTCCCAGATTGAGGTGTCATTAGAAGAGGTTTTGGAACAAATTGATAAACTAAACAGTAATAAGTCACCAGGATCAGATGGTATTCACCCAAGAGTTCTGAAGGAACTCAAATGTGAAATTGCAGAACTACTAACTATAGTCTGTAACCTATCATTTAAATCAGCTTCTGTACCAAATGACTGGAGGATAGCTAATGTGATGCAATTTTTTAAAAAGGGCTTCAGAGGTGATCCTGGCAATTACAGGCCGGTAAGCCTGACTTCAGTACTGGGCAAAGTGGTTGAAATGATAGTTAAGAACAAAATTGTCAGACACATAGATGAACATAATTTGTTGGGGAACAGTCAACATGTTTTTTATAAAGGGAAATCATGCCTCACCAATCTACTGGAATTCTGCGAGGGGGTCAACAAGCATGTGGACAAGGAGGATCCAGTGGATATAGTGTATTTAGATTTTCAGAAAGCCTTCGACAAGGTCCCTCACAAAAGGCTATTAAGCAAAGTAAGCAGTCATGAGATAAGAGATTCATAGATTCATAGATTCTAGGACTGGAAGGGACCTCGAGAGGTCATCGAGTCCAGTCCCCTGCCCGCATGGCAGGACCAAATACTGTCTAGACCATCCCTGATAGACATTTATCTAACCTACTCTTAAATATCTCCAGAGATGGGAAGGTTCTCTCATGGATTGGTAACTGGTTAAAAGATAGGAAGCAAAGGGTAGGAATAAATGATCCGTTTGCATAATGGAAAGAGGTCAATAGTGGTTCCCCCAGAGGTCTGTACTGGGCCCAGTCCTATTCAACATATGATCTGGATTAAATGAGGATATTGATATAATAGGCATTATCTGGAAAAAGGGGTAAACAATAAGGTGGCAAAATTTCCAGATGATACAAAACTACTCAAGATAGTTAAGTCCCAGGCAGACTGCGAAGAGCTACAAAAGGATCTCTCAAAACTGGGTGGCTGGCACAGTTGCCAACTTTCACATGGTAAATAAGCACCCCCACCTTCACAATAAACCAAAGAGCAAGCCAATCCCATTTCAAAACAAGCCAATCCCTAAGAACTGCAACACTCTATGTGACTAGATCCCCCCGGCGTGCAGCCTGGGACTGTGATGGGTCCACTGTGCACCCGACTCACTCCCCCCCCTTGCCCCTGACCCCTGCTAGTCCCCCCTTGCTGGGAGCCGATCAAAAAAAAAGAAGCAACAAGCTACAACAAGCTACAAGCCAAAAACTAGATCAACAAGCAACTCACAAGCCAATTAAGCCAAAACCAAGCCCAATTTCTGCATTTTTTTCACAGGTTTGGCATGTCTGGTGACTGGGCAACAAAATGGCAGATGAAATTCAATGTTGATAAATGCAAAGTAATGCACATTGGAAAACATAATCCCAACTCTACAGATAAACTCATGGGGTCTAAATTTGCTGTTATCACTCAATAAAGAGATCTTGGAGTCATTGTGGATAGTTCTCTGAAAACTGTGCAGTGGCAGTCATAAGAGATAACTGCATGCAGATGTGGTCGCCCCATCTCAAAAAAGATATATTGGAATTGGAAAAGGTTCAGAAAAGGGTAACAAAATTAGGGGTATGGAGCATCTGCTAGATGAGGAGAGATTAATAAGACTGGGACAATTCAGCTTGGAGAAAATATGACTAAGGGGGGATATGATAGAAGTCTATAAAATCATGACTGGTGTGGAGAAAGTAAATAAGGAAGTGTTATTTACTCCTTCTCATAACACAAGAACTAGGGGTCACCAAATGAAATTAATAGGCAGCAGGCTTAAAACAAACAGAAGGAAGTATTTTTTCACACAATGCATAGTCAACCTGTGGAACTCCTTGCCAGAGGGTGTTGTGAAGGCCAAGACTATAACAGGGTTCAAAAAAGAACTAGTTAAGTTCCTGGAGGATAGGCCCATCAATGGCTATTAGCCAGGATGGGCAGGGATGGTGTCCCTGGCCTCTGTTTGCCAGAAGCTGGGAATGAGCGACAGGGGATGGATCACTTGATGATTACTTGTTCTGTTCATTTCCTCTGGGACACCTGGCATTGGCCACTGTCAGAAGACAGGATACTGGGCTAGATGGACCTTTGGTCTGACCCAGTAGGGCCGTTCTTATGTTCAGTTAAAATAATATAAGCCAACACCTCCAAGATGTGGCTGAGGGAGAGAGTGCAGGAGCCCCAGATGTTTTACACGCCGCTTCATGAAGAGCTGCTCCCGCTATTCTGGGGTGGGAGGGTTCACTGCTAAGGTCTAGGAGGAAGGCACTTAAGAGAAAAACTGGAAAGCCTGATAGGGATTGGTCAGTAGCAATGCTATGCCATGCTGTGTGAAGACTTGGCTTCCCACCTCTCCCTCCGCGGGCTGTCAGTGGGGCAGAGGCTGTGAACCCAGCTTCCGGGGGGATGACGGGGTAAACGCCGGGACCGATCCCAAACAGGACTCAAGGGCTGTAAACCCAGCCTTGCCCAGTGCTGAGAAAAGAAAGCCCGTTGGGCCCCTCGCAGGGATGTGAAGAGAGGGGCCTAAGCAAAGCAAGCACATCTCATACAACCTACAAAATCTGGCTTTTGCTTACAGCATAATGGGAAGCAACTGGAGTTATAAGAGCAATAACCTGTCTGCTCATATTTGGGTTTTAAGACTCATAGGAGAAAGCAGACTCTGCTCTAGGCAGCTGGTTCAGACACTATCCCTCTCCAAGAGCAAAACAGCAGAGAGGTGGGGCCGTGAGGGGTCTAGGGCTGGGCCAAAGGCGAGGCAGCGAGAGCAGAAAACCCAGGAAATCCCACACTCAAAAGGCAATGCCACAATTGCGTGTTATTTACACCTGGCTTGAAACCCGTCGTGCAGCTCCAGCAGGACGCCAGCGAGACAGGGAAAGCTCACACCGGCCCTGTGGAGACACAGAAGGCGAGTCGGCACAGGCCGACCAGTGCTGCAGTAGTTGTACCTGCTGGCCAACTGACAAAGCCATAGTCCAAAAGAAGGAAGAAAAACAGGCAGAGAGAAGCCGCTCCCTATAAAAACGACGGTGGGGCTCATGCCCCTGCAGGACCAAGCCCCTGCATGGGGATCGGTTCAATTCTGGTCTCTTGGAGGGTGGCTCTAGTCTGAAATATTCCCGTCATTTATTATTCGCATTGCAGCAGTGCCCCAGCCAGGCACCAGGGCTCCCTGGAGCCAGGTATGGTCCAGTCAAAGCGCAAGGAGGCGGTCACGGCCCTGACTCCCCTTACTGGACAAGGAGAGAGAACAGACACGGGGCGCACACAGCTGTCTCATCAGGACTACATGAGGTGTTTGCGCCGGAAGCTGCAGGGCTGTGGAACAGGGCAGTGCGCAGATTAACTATTTAAAATTGATAATAGTGTCTGCTCTGAGATCTACCCAGGGTTCCCAGCCCTCAGGTCCCTGTGCATGCCTCTCTGCTCGGCTTATCCCTGTGGAAACAGCAGGAAGATGCGGGATGGCTTGACAGTGTAGGTGAGGGCTGCAGTGTATATTTTAATAGTCAGTGGTGATGAAGCTTTTCTCTTGGATGAGGGGGTGGCTCTCAGGGCCCTGAGGGCTGGGAGTGGCTGTTTCTGGAGCACCATTGTTCAGGGTGAACCCTAGTCAGACTCCCCGAGACTCACAGTAATGGCTAATATTGTCGGCCCCATCCAGGAAAGAGTAAAGCTGCTCTGGTGCTAGGGGATGGCCAAGCTCCCTGCCAGCCAGGCTCACTGGTGTGCTTGAAAGACAAAGGAAATTGTGCACAGGTGGAATTGAGGTCACTGTTGCTGCACACCAGGGCCTTGTGTTCCCTGTGCACCTCTGGAACACCGGACCAGATGGTCTCACCCAAGAGTTCTGGAGGGACTCAAATATGGAATTGTAGAACTTCTGACTGTGGTTAGGTAATAAGACAGTAAATATCATAATGCCATGATACAAATCCATGGTACACCCACAGCATGCAGTTCTGGTGGGGCCATCTCAAAAAAAAACTGTATTCAAATTGGAAAAATTACAGAGAAGGGCAAGAAAAATGATTAAGGGGATGGAACAGCTTCCATATGAGGCGAGATTAAAAAGATGGGACTGTTCATTTTAGAAAAGAAACGACTAAGTGGGGATAGGATAGAGGTCTCTAAAATCATGACAGGTGTGGAGAAAGTGAAAGTGTTATTTACTCCTTCTCATAACACAAGAACCAGGAGTCACCCAATGAGATTAACAGGCAGCAGGTTTAAAATAATCAAAAGGAACTATTTCTTCACATGACGCACAGTCAACCTGTGGAACCTGTTGCCAGAGGATGTTGTGAAGGCCAAAGGTATAACTGGGTTTAAAAAAGAATGAGATAAGTTCATGGAGAATAGGTCCATCCATAGCTCTTATTTAAGATGGTCAAGTATGTGTCTCCATACTCTAGATGTCCCTAAGTCTCTGACTGCAGATGCTGGGACTGGATGACAGAGGATGGATCACTTGATTATTGCTTTGTTCTGTTCATTCCCTCTGCATCATCTGGCACTGGCCACTTGCCTAAAGACAGGAGACTGGGCCAGATGTGCAGATCTGTGTGTGCGTTTCTCCCCTCCCTTTCCCAGTAATGCTGATACTTAATTATTGTAATTAGGCATTTGCGTCAGCATGCCATAGGGGCACAGGGGCACTTCTTACAGCTATTGTTTTAGGTTCTCTACAGATTACGGCTGTACACATCAAGGATATTGGTGTGTACTTGGTTCACATTTTCTGGTTTTCCTTGCAATCAGGGTAAGAGACCTAGGGTTTTGTCTACATCTGGAAATTAACCGCAATAGCCCTGTGTGGACACACTTATTTTGGACTAAGAGTGCTCATTTCTGATTTAGTTTGATCCACTTCCATAGTGGATTTGGATGCGGATTAAGCTAAATCAGAAAAAGGCACTCTTATTCCGGAATCGCGGGGCGCTGCTCTGGTATAGATATTTCTGTAAATTTCCAACTGTAAATAAGCCATTACTATTTGTTTTGAGTTTTTGTTTTAAATGAAAGCTCAGATTACAGAGAATAAGATGGTAGCCTCAAAAAATGTACTGAGACCCAACCCAATTCGCACCCTGAAATTGTTATGGAGTATTCTTCATGATGTAACTAACCTGATAACTAGGTGTTGGAAGGACCTACACAATGTTTTGTGCTGGGTGTGTTGTATCTACAGCTTCCGATAAGCGACACAGCTCCATGATCTGGGTACATTTTTCTGACACTGACAATACTGATGTACAAATAATAATTCTTAGTATTTATATAACTATGTATTTTCAAATCGCTGTACGAGTATTAATGAATTAAACGAAGCAAGGTAGTATGCAAAGCAGAGTAATTAGTTAGGATAATCAGTGGAGTGTGCTTCAGTAGCAGTACGGGGTGGAGTGGGGAGTGTTTGTGCCCCAAGGAAAATAACATTTCTAGAGACACTGCTAAGGTGAATATTCTAAGGAGGGATTAGGAAGGATGGAGAGGACAACCAAAAATAAACATTGTCATAAAAGTATTTGCCAGTGCTCTTTTAATATCCCTTTATCAGTTAGTAAAGGCAGGTGTGTTGTCTTCACCACATCACAAAGTCAGAAATAGGGCAAGAGTAACTTCTTCATGCGAACAATGTAGAGCAATTTATTTACATTGTATTTTAATCTTCTCACCATGTATCTGCTGACTGCAACTAAACTGGTCTGTGCATGATAATATTGAAAACATTTTAAAAAGCAACGTGATGACATTTTGGGCTTCCTAGACTACAGACTCTGTCACTCAAAGATAAAAATTCTTTAAAATGTCACAACTGCTGTCTCCAAATGGATTAGATTATTATGTACATAAATTACATTCTTATATCTGTTTTATAGTTTCACTAAAGAAAACAAAAACAAAGCATGACCCCCACAAAGGCCTTCTGCTCTACTGTTGGCATGATTAGCAGCAAGAGTACAAAATTGTCAGTACAGGGATTTCAAAATCCATGTTACTTTTGATATTTATTTAAATGATTTTGTTTTGCTTCATTATTAAAGTCAACAATATTTAAATGTATAGGATGAAATCCTGGACTCAATGGGAATCCCATGCACTGCTACAGACTGGGGATCGACTGGCTATGCGGCAGTTCTGCAGAAAAGGACCTGGGGATTACAGTGGACGAGAAGCTGGATTTGAGTCAGCAGTGTGGCCTTGTTGCCAAGAAGGCTAATGTCATATTGGGCTGCATTAGTGTGTGTATATATCTATATAGTTGCCAGCAGATGGAGGGAAGTGATTAATCCCCTCTATTCAGCACTGGTGAGGAGTATTGCGTCCAGTTTCGGGCCCCCCACTACAGAAAGGATGTGGACAAACTGGAGAGAGTCCAGCAGAGGCCAACAAAAATGATTAGGGGGCTGGGGCACATGACTTATGAGGAGAAGCTGAGGGAACTAGGGATATTTAGTCTGCAGAAGAGAAGAGTGAGGGGGGATTTGATAGCAGCCTTCAACTACCTGAATGGGGGGTCCAAAGAGGGTGGAGCTTGGCTGTTCTCAGTGGTGGCAGATGACAGAACAAGGAGCAATGGTCTCAAGTTGCAGTGGGGGAGATCTAGGTTGGATATTAGGAAACACTATTTCACTAGGAGGGTGGTGAAGCACTGGAATGGGTTATCTGGGGAGGTGGTGGAATCTCCTTCCTTAGAGGTTTTTAAGGCCCAAATTGACAAAGCCCTGGCTGGGATGATTTAGTTGGGGTTGGTCCTGCTTTGAGCAGGGGGTTGGACTAAATGACCTCCTGAAGTCTCTTACAACCCTAATCTTCTATGATATTCTTAATATGCATATAAATAAATAAATAAAATCCATACCACACTCTTATGCAGCAGTTTTCATCATGTCCAGTCTATATCTGATTGGGACTGTACCCAAGTATTACCGTAAATGGCACCAAAAAACTTTCAGTTCAGCTGATATGTTATTTTATAAGGCTGCCTGTCTTTAAAAAACCAAAACCAAAAACCACACAGCAATTCGGAGACAGGATAATATATTTTATACATTTTGTATACATTTTATTTCTGTGGGCTCACTTTTATGTTTTAAATAACTATAAACATTTTGTTTCCCATCACATATCTGAATCACAGCTCACCTTCCCATTCAAAAAACTTCAGGATGATTTTCATAACAGACACTCTATTATGATAAAAATGCAAAGACTTGAAATTGTCCCCTCGGAGTGAAAAAGCTTGCTTTGGCAAAAGGCAAAAAGATAATTTTCAATGTATGGAGAACCTTTAGCGTGTTATTTAAAAAAAATAAGAAAGAAAGTTCCACTTCAGTTATGTGGCAACCTCAACTCAAAATGTCCCAAGACTCAAGTCTTTCTCCCTCTGAAAAATAATTTGTCTTTGGGAGAGATGGGAAAGAAAACAGTTTTCATGATGTCACCTTGACTCTTTCATTACAGACATGCAAATTGAGTGCACAACACTGTGTTAGCTGGGATCAGCAGCCTACAACTAATAATTTTACCCCCTCACCAGCAGGAAGTATTATAATTTGTACATACAAGGTATCCAGTTGAAAGATTGTATTTATTTTTAGGTGGATAAAATATTTAAAATCAGAGATGCATACTGGTAAAACAAAACACCAGTGATGCAGCTCTGAGGTGCCTGAAATTTCAGTCGTGAGTTGTTTTAGGTTTCAATGATGGCACCATATAAAGATCTGCGGCTACTCTGAGGGTTCCCCCCC
Organism: Chrysemys picta bellii; assembly: GCF_011386835.1. Taxonomy (NCBI): domain Eukaryota; kingdom Metazoa; phylum Chordata; order Testudines; family Emydidae; genus Chrysemys; species Chrysemys picta. The sequence goes on along the minus strand of NC_088801.1, from coordinate 77,921,225 downwards.
ATTAATTCGTTTCTACCCTATAATAGTGTGTTTGTACTATCTAGAATGAGGAAGATACTAAAACTGTCACCTGTGCAGGGAGCCCATTGTTGTACATGTCTAAGTTGCACACTATTTAACTATCATAATTTTTATCACTAACTACACTAAAGGGTTGGGAGCTTTGTGGGGGGATGGGAACGAGCTAGCATATTAATGTGAAGACAGTTTTTAACTTAAAGAACTCTGATTAGTATGATTCATCATCAGCAAGTGACAGGACATGTTCTCTGGGTATTAAATCCTGAGCATGGACATAACCAAATGCTTCAAGTTTCACTTCCAGGTCCTAGTTCCTTTTTACTCCCCTACAGAATATATTTTTTTAAAAAATCCCTACATTTACAGTGTTCTATGTTACTAACCTATTATCTTTTATTGTAGCTAGAATGTAATTTGGAAAAACATCTTAAATTATATTTCTTCAAGTATTTATTAACTTTAAAGTTGTTACTCATTTAAATTTTGTGACGAACCTGAGATATACACTTATATCAACTTAAAAAACCCCAAGAATTCCCAGGATAGCATAACAAATCCTTGCTAAGATTAGCCACCACCACCATTACATACTAAATCGCACAATGAAGATATTCAAAAAGACCATCCAACCTCTCAAAATAAATGGCAAGCTAAATGCTTGATAGAGAAAGGTCAACCCCAAATTTCAACAGCTGTTGGCAGCCATGTTGCCTTTATCCTCTGCAATCATTTAAAATTAAATGCATAAAAAGCCATCCATGCTTGATGATGGTGATCTGTAAAGAATATAGGAGTATTACAAAGAATACAAAGGCCAAGAATATAAAGGGGCACAGAATGACAAAAAAGGGACATGGCAGAATTTAGCTGAATATAACAATCTCAAAGAAATCTTTTACAGGAACACTTTTTTTCCCTACAACTTCTGATTTTCACATATTACTGAACAAAAATGAATAAGCAGGTGTGCGGAAAGCCATTGGCTCCTCCATGACTGATATGGGTTGCACATGATCCTGGAAAACATTTTGAAAACCCTAGAACTATAATGAATGAGAACTCATTCCTCATATCAATCAAATAATGCTCTTTTATCAAAAAGAATTCTACCTGGAACTCTCACTTATAGTTTCCATATATTCATAGTAAATTTGAATGTCTTAAAATTTATGCCTACAATAATACTTAAATATATTACTCACATTCAGGACTTCATCAATAAAAAAATAATCTCATCTAATAACTGCCTGAACTTCAAAATAAAATCTGAAGAGAGCTCAACTTCTGAATGAGAAATTTAAAAAGATTGGTAAAAATAGATTAAGATGGCAAAGTAAATCATCAATAAACAGAGTCCCTTAAAAACAGAGATTTCATTTAATAGTTAGACTAATTCCAAGAAAATCCACATGGTGAGACCAGCTAGAAAATTCACAAATTGCTCTAATTTACAGTTCTCCACATTTTGGCTTCAATCCTGCAAATTTATGCACACGTTTAATTTTGAGCACATGAGCAGTTCCATGGGTCTACTTGTGCTTAACTTTAAGCAATTGCAAAAGTGTTTGCAGGTTGAGGGCCAAAGACATTTGCAAAGACAGACACAATGTAAATCTTGTATTTTGAAAGAGCATGTACATTACTTGCCTTCACACATTCTGAATGTTTTTCCCCTACCAGAGTTTATTTTACACATTCATGTATTGCTACTCAGACTCTAATTAGGAGGTTTAGTACAATATTCAGGCAACTTTTAGTCTTGATAATTTTTTTCACTTTGATTCATAATTGAGCAATAATGATTGCAGGACAGGGCATTTCCAGCGTATTGATTACTGGATGGAAAGAGTTTTTGTATCACTTTCCACAACATCCATGGAGCCACTACTCTCCAGGAAATGCCCGGTGCTGAGGTAGTTACTGCTATTATAAATTAATTTTTTAAAAAAATAGGACTTAAAAATACTTTGAGGTGTTTTTCAGAATTTGTCCACGCAATATATTTGATACACAGGTCACATCATGTACTTAGACATATTGGATGGAACTAGAGAATTATACCTGCTATGCTGAGAAAAAGTGGATTTCTCCAATCCATCGTCAGACTTTCATTTCGCTTACAAATTGTTCTAAATGTGCTGTCTATGCACCCACTGACTTAACAGACCTGGCAGTATTTTCCCTGCTATTTTTCATTTTTACATCTAGCATATGTGAAAATTTTAACATAAAAGAGCTTTTATAAATAAAATACCATTCTAAATATATACTAGAGCAAACAAAACTTAGAACTACGACTTTTATAGATCATCATGTATGTGAAGCTACAGGCAATACAATCTTCAGGGGACACAACAGTCCAGTTGTTAAGTCTTTGAAGACCACAAAAAAGAAGTTTAACAATTCTTTCATCCTTACTAGGCCTCTCATTTCTTTGAGAAAAACTGTAATTAACATTCTATGAATGGGTTATTTTTGGCAAATCAGAATTATTTCCCCAAAATGAACAACTGTTTTTTTGAAGTTGCCACATTACTGTTAATGTTATGGTGGTGTTTGCATGAGTTCCTGGGATATACAAATTGCCTACTTCTAAACAGGTTTTGTACACTATAGACTAAATTTCTTAACTTACAAATACTTATTTTTTGTTTCCAGTTTCCAGTGGTAAAAAATGATGACTTCACAATGCATGTAAATGTATTTTAAAAAACAGAATAAAAAGCGGTATGTTAAAAACCAGGTCACAGACTAATAAATACGTACATCAAAGACATGAAGTTTTCAGCAGCTGGTTTTAAAGAGCAAGGAAGAAGGGAAAAGCTAGCTGTCCAAAATCCATTCTGACTTTGTCACCTATATGCTCTGCAATTAAACAAAAAACAAACAAACAAACAAAACAAAAACAAACCACGCTAACAGAAGAGCAGAAATTAACTTTGTAGCTTCTTTTGATTAAATTAAGCTACAGGCTAAAAAAATGCAGTGTAAAACCTAATGCAATCTACATGTTTTCATGCACTTGCTTATATTGCATTAAAAAAGGGAATTATTTCTAACCCAGAAAAATATGAGTCATCTGGTCCTGTTAAAGACAGCCTTACTGAATTTTTTTCTACAGTAAGAGGATTTTCTAGAGAAGTAAATCAAAATTATTTTTATAACAAAATATAGAATTATTGTAGCAACTTATCATTGACTTCCAATATTTGAGCAAAACATAACATCGATTTGCTAGTTAGTTTCAAAGTGTCAAAAAGATGCTTTGACAGCTGATGCCAGAAAATGATGCCGGACGCCAGGATTTCCAGAATTGTTCCAAAGTGATGTGCAGTCCATGGATTAGACAGTGAGAGAAAACTGATCCTGCTCTATTGGTTTCTCCACCCAGGCTCCAAGCCCTGCCTTCAGGAACGCTTTAAACAAACACTCTTTGGCAGTTTGATACTTAGTGGCCACCTGCTTAGTGTCATGGTACAGGTTCGGTTTGAGGATCTTTGAGCGCAGGCTAGAGGAAAGCTGCACAAATAGAAAAAGAAAGAAAACAAACTATTACACAAAGCCATTCCAGGAACCAGAATCAAGGAAAACGAGAGAATGAGTGCAGCAATTTGCAAGAACGACAAACACTGTATTCTACCCTTTTTGGATAGAACATTACTGTTGATTTGTATCCAACTACGTATCACTTCACAGCTCATAGCAAAACTATTGGTCCAGTGGGATCCCTGAGGATCTACTCATTTCCATAAGCACCTTGAAGGTCAAATTGAAACCATCATCATATTGCTTGATAGCAACTGGCTGGAATTCTCTTTGAAACCCACCCTTCTACTCTTCATGAGACAGTTCCCACCCACCTTTGTGGTTGCAAAGGCTCCCCTGACAGCAGGGCTGGGGGAGGGAAGCAGTATTCCAGGGCCTTAAGCAGGAGATACACACCCCCTGTGCAGCATGGGTGGAAGGCCTATGTGTAACCTCCTGTCACCCTCCCTGCCCCATGAAAGGGGGGTGCATGACAGCAGGACCAGCTGAAGCGGCTCTACAGGATAGATTAATAAGCGAAATACTGAACAGAAGCTCCCCAAAGCCCGTGGTTCTGCTCCTGCAGAATGTAGAAACACCAATGCAAATGGTGCTTTGAAAACTCGTGCGTCAGATATTGGGGATAACTGGACCCCAGAAAGTCTCTCATCTTTTTCATTTTATTTTTGTTCTGTGAGGCAATGGCAACTCTTTTCTGTGCTACAGGATGATATCTTCAGCAATTTGGACACATCATTCTGCGTTTTTCCCTAGATGTAGAATCAATACCATTAAGCGTGGATAGGAAAGCATTTTCTCCTGAACTGAGCCTTGAAGCTATCAGTTTGTTTCTCATGTTCAGCCAACTATCCCATCTTTCATTAAAGTCAATGTAATTCTTTTTGTTTTCCCTTTAATTTTTCCTGTGTTTTCACTTGCAGCATGCAGAAGTGGATCTGTCTGGAAGAGAACATCCAGGGTGAAGTGCTTTAACTGTTTCTTAAATTGTTCATTTTCTGTTACACTGAAGGTGAAGTTGTTAGCATAAAAGAAGGTTGCAACTTTCTTATCAAGTCCAAATCTGCATTTTTTTCAGTTGCTGTATAGCATAATCACTGACTGGTCTACTTTGGGATGTCAAAGAAGGACAGAGATTACTGTTGAACAAGGCTTATGTTAAAAAGCTGCTGGAAAGACTGGAACGTAGATTTAAATGATCAGTGAGAATATGTTTAGATGGTGATGATAGCATCAAATTTCTCACTTGCACAATCGGTAAATTCATCAATGTTTTGCTTTTCTATTTCAACATAGTTTCCTTCAATGGCACATTTAATCTTGAAGAATCCAGAGAAAAATATTTTTTGCATTCTTTGAGATAAGCACAAATCCTTTCTATCTTGCTATTTTACACATTCGGCAATGGTTACCTTTCACTTTGGAAGAATTATCTGTTTTCATTACTTTAGTTTATTCAATTGCTTGTTTCCTACCACTTCCCTCCGCATCAGCCAGTTAAATTAATGTACTTATGTCTGCTGACCTCTAAAGAGTAATCAGCCCTTTGCAGTATTGACATTTAGAGCTTTCACATTTACTACAGTAGGACTGAGAAACAGCCACCTAGCTAATTCAGCCCCATAAAGACTGAAAACTAAGCTGAGCTGGCCCAATGCATGTTATTAGGAACGCTGCCTACTCTCCAGAAGTTTCTAGATTCTAGTGAACTAGTACCTCATAATGTTTCACAACTCCTCCCAATCCTCTCTCACCAACACCAAGTCATAATGGATTCCACCCACTAGGCAGCACCACTTTGTCAAGCCATCACTTGTGACCCCACCCATTCATATCTGTTCATGAAAATATTTCAGAGTGACACGTTAACAAAGTTGGGCAGGGGAGGAAGAAAAACATTTAAACCTAAGGGGTTATTATTTTTCTGAATAAGGCTTTATTTTCCCCATAATCCTGCCTGCTCTACTGCCCTTAAAAAGACAGAAATGTCTTCCTTCCACATATTCTTGTGAGAAGGATCTCTGAACAGTGACAAAGGACTAAGAAAACGGCATGGGGTGAAAGTGAATGACAAGCTTATGCTACAATCTCAGCACCCAGCTGTCTACATTGCAGTATTTCAGTGCCTTGCCACACTACAATAAGAAAGGATAGACTCCAAAGGACTGTTGTAGGAATACTGATTCTGCTGAAATGACTGGCTCAAGGTGCTATTTGCTTCTATCAATACAGATGCTTTGAAGAGAGGACTGGGAGAACCCTAAGGACCATGGTCTACTGCTTGTACCTTTCCATTTTTATAAAGTATCAACTATCATGAGGAAAAGAAATCCAAACTTTTAAAAAGCAATTATTTGACCTTTACCTGCACCTTCTGGGGAAGACCAAGGGAAAAAAACCTGGCCCCCTTAAGCCACTACCTTTGACTTCAATGGGGCTAGGCTTTTACCCACATGTTCTCAAACAGGAACCTTCGTATTCTGTGTGCTGGGCTCCAGAAGAGCTCCTAAAAGAGTCTATCTTGTCCAGTACATTAAAATTATAAGCAAAGCTCAAAGGAGTCAACATTTGTACTTTACTTGTTCTAGAGGCAGGTAATTAGATCTTCACATACATTTACACTAGAAATTATCATAGTAAAGAAAATGTGGAAGATATCTCTCTTCCCCATTTTTACCCAATTACTAACCAGCACATAATAAGGCAGCACATCACAAGCTTTTATCAGAAAGGTGGTTATGAGATTAAGCAAAATTGAAACCCAACAGTAAAAAAATACTCCAATCTTTGGACATATACCTTTGCATGAATACGCATCCAGCGACTGTACAAAGCGTGCTTACAAAGCCTGGATGCACGGCCCATCTCATCCTTGCCAGTTGTGGCATTAATAACTTCAAGACCAGTGTCTCCTACTGTCCAGTTTACACTGAAATTAGGTGCTTTTCCTGGTTGGCGGGCTTCTGCATTGCTAATACCTGAAAGGGAAGAGGGACACAAAAATGAAAATGTGAAAATTCCTGCTCAGTTGTTTATAGATGAAGGAGTGATTGGATAGTGCTATACAGATCATACTGTTGGGCATTCTTACAGTGGTGGTTCTAAAATACCTCCATGATTTTCAACAGCTACTTCAGGATTTAGCCACGCCCATTCCATTACTATTTATGGGGAATGTGCAGCTAAAATGTCATCTCCTGCTATCACGCTCAGTTGCGCATGTCTGCTTTATCAGAAATCTGAAAATCCATGCATGCTTGTATTGGTGATGGTAGGGAAGGTAAAGAGATTATAGAAAGATCTGTAACAAGATCACATCAAACAGTAATACTGGAGCATCACAGTATGCAATACACCTTGGGGTGAGCTTAGTTTAGCTCATAAACTAAGCAGATTTGGGCCTATTCAGTAGCTGAATAGAGGAATGCCCAGGTTCCACAGACTCTCACTAGTAACCCTGTACTGTACGTGTCTGAATATTATTAAGTAGAATTAATGTCCTTAATCAATTCCCACTCCTGGGGCTAGGAATACAGGGCTGTTGCAGCCATCAGAGATTCCTAGATTCCAAGGCCAGAGGAGACCACTATGATCATCTAGTCTGACCTGCTGTATAGCACAGGCCAGAGAACTTCCCCACAGTAATTCCTAGAGCAGAGCTCATAATAAAACATCCCGTCTTGATTTAAATATTGTCAGTGATGGAGAATCCACCACAACCCTGGGGAAATTGTTCCAATGGTTAAGTACTCTCACTGTTAAAAATGTACGCCTTATTTCCAGTTTGAATTTGTCTAGCTTTAACTTCCAGCCATTGTATCATGTTAGACCTTTCTCTGCTAGGCCGAAGAGCCCATTATTAAATATTTGTTCCCAATGTAGGTATTTATAGACTGTAATTAAATCACGCCTTAACCTTATCTTTGTTGAGCTAAATACCTTGAGTTCTTTGAGTCTATAAAGAGAGGTTACTCACCTTGTGCAGTAACTGAAGTTATTCAAGATGTGTGTCCCTGTGAGTGCTCCACCTCAGGTGTGCCGGTGCCATGCGCCTTTGATCACAGCAATGCCTCTTCAGCTCACGCATACATCCTAGACATCCTTGTGCCCCACACTGAGGTTATATGGGGCTGTGTGGGCGAACTGCCCGCAGTTCCGTCTCCTCTGCCAAGTCCCAAAAGGGAGACACCGAAGCAGCAGAGGAGGAGGGTGGGTAGCAGATCCCCCACAGAGGGACACATCTCAGAGCACTCCAGCTACTGCACAAGGTGAGTATCCTCTCCTCCTTCTCTGAGTAGCATCTCTGTGGGTGCTCTGCTTCAGGTGTCTCCTAAGCAGTACCCCGCTAAGGATGCAGGAGGTTCGGAACAGAGTCCAATACAGAGGAGAGAACTGCATTGCTCACAGCAGTGTCATATCTTGCAGCAAGGACCAAGACATAATGGATAGAAAAAGTATGAACAGAGGACCAAGTTGCCGCTCTCTGGATGTCTACAATTGGTACATCTTTAAGTCAGGCTACAGGTGCAGATAGTGCTCTTGTTGAATGTGTAATCACTCTCAAAGGGGTTGAAAATGAGTTCAGTTGTAACAGATCTTGATACATCCAGAGATCTACTTTGATAACTCCTGTTTTGAAATAACAGAATGCTTGTTTCGGTCCACAAAGGATACAAATAGTCTTGGAGATCTTCTATAAGGTTTGGTCCTATCTAAGTAAAAAGCTAATGCCCTCCTGACATCTAGGGTATGGAACATGGCTTCTTGATTAGTCTTGGGGAAAAACAGGAGATGAATGATTAATTCATTCTGAAGACACCCAAGGTAAAAATCTTGGATGGGCCCATAGCAAAATCTTGTCTCTGATGAATACCATAAATGTGTGTGTGGGTGTCTGGCATTAAAGCCCCTAATTCCCCAGCTCTTTGGGCAGAAGTGATTGCCACCAGGAAGGCTGTCCTCACTGAATAAACTAACAAAGAACATGTAGCTAGTGGCTCAAAAGGATGCTTCAACTGGTCTCCACTCTCCATTCTTTTTTGCTTGGAGAATGCACATGGCTGAGAAGTAGCTACAGATGAATGAAGTTTCTTTTTAGAGTATCTTGGCCTGTTGGAAAGGGGCTCAGCTGGTCTATGACAAGTTGAATACGGGGCTGGTGTGCTATCTGTGCCATCTGAGACCTACTAAATCTCCTCTTATTTACAAGAATACAAATCCCTAAGGATCACAGTGTATCCTTTAAAGTGTGGAGATATGTATCCATTGAGTCTGCACAGAGCTTGCAACCATCAAAAGGGAGGTCTTCAATGGTGCTCTGAACCCCTCTTGGGAAGCCCAAGATCTGCAACCAAGACACTCTTCTTATGACCACTGGAGTGGATACAGATTGTGCTGCAGTATCTGCAGCATCCAAGGAGGCCTGGAGGGATGTCTTTGCCAGGAACTGACCCTGTTGTATAATCACCTTAAATTGGTCACAATAAAATACTATTTTTTTTGGTAGTTCAAATAGTCATATTTGGCCATGAGCACCTGGTGACTTGCTATTCTGAACTGAAGTGTAGCTGAAGAGTAAGACTCCTGCATACGGGGTGGACTTTGAGCTATGCTGTCTGCCTTGTTCATAAATGGACTCCACTTCCAGGGAATTCGGAGCTGGGTAAAAAAATGGAAACTCTGATTCTCTGGCAGGGACATAATGCTTTTTGCAGGTAGGCAGTGCGGTAGTTGGGGATTGCCAAACAGTTTTAGCAGGCCCCATAAGAGCTTCATGGACCAGAGTGGTAATCTTCATAAATGAGGAGGTGTGTAAAGTATATAGCAGTTTATGGTGGGACTCCTGAACATGCTCTAGAGGAATTTGTTGAATGTCAGCAATTTGCTTCAGCAGTTCCTGAAACTACTTGAAGTCATCCACCACGGAAGGTGATGGAGGCATCACAGCTTCATCAGGTGAGGAGGAGGAAATACTAGTAAGAAGTGTCACCTCTTTATCCGCTCTTGCTTCTTGCTCCCCAAAGGTCTCCTCCTCTGGCACAGGTGGTGGTAGAGGATGTTGAGGAGAATGGGCCCTTCTCTGCTCCCTCAGGTGGTGTGAAGATTGTGTTGCAAATTGTTGATGACAGAACATCCAAAGATCCCATCAAGGCCACTCAGGGGGACAAATGACATAGGTGGAGGTAATCACGTTGATGCCATTTGAGGTCTATTCTCCTCTAATATGTCAGCTTGGAGGGAGAGAGATGAATCTTAGAATAGACAGGGGATCTCTGAACCAATATGTGAGAGTCTGAGGTGTCCTCTTCCACATACTACAAGGGGGGGGGAGGCAGATAGCTGTTCCACTTGCAAAGTAGATGAGGGTGGGTATGGTACTCTAGGAGCCAGAGGGGTGAGAGAATCTTGATGCTGATAACCCCCAGCACTTGTTAACAGAGGAGATTCTGGCTCTGATGATACCATCAGGCCTTTAGGGTACCTAAATTCTTGTGGTACTGATGGTATCAAATATTGGGTTGAGTGCGGACCTGTGGAGGATGTCTTCAGTTGTGATGCAGGTGGTTGGCATGAGAGTGAGTCAGCTCCAATTCCATTGGTACCACGGGTAGCCGAGCAGTCTTTGGTACCACTGACTTTCTGGTTATAGATACGGAGTGTTGTTCAGGGATGGACTCAGAACTTTTCTCAACTGTGTCTCTGCCACTTTGGGTATGGATACCCAAGCTCGGTACCGAGTGTCTCTAAGATGACTGAGTCCACTTTGCATTTGCAGCGCCAGCATCACTTGGAGCCTGTGTGCAACTCCTTTTGGGATCTTAGGTCTCCATAGTCTGCTTGTGCATTGGTGATTGATATTTTCTTGAAGATTTATTCCTCACCTCTTCTTAGAGCCAGATATTGAGACTGAGGTCTGTGGTACTGTAGATGTACTTGGTGGTGCAGTACCACCTATATGTCTTGTAGTCTCCAGTGACTGAGATCTTGATGTTGACAGGGCACTAGCGGTACTCGGGGGTCTACATATGTGGGGGGGGGGGCCCTTCACCCATGGATCCAAAGCTGATCATAAAGCTTTCTCCATCATGAGGAGTTTAAATTTGATCTCTCTATTTTTTCTGTCTCTACCCTTGAAGGACATGCAGGTCTTGCACTTACTGGGGATATGAGTATCACCCAATCAGCAGAGTAGGGTGACCAGATGTCCCGATTTTATAGGGACAACCCTGATTTTGGGGGCTTTTTCTTATATAGGCACCTATTACCCCTCACCCCCGTCCCGATTTTTTATACTTCCTATATGGTCACCCTACAGCAGAGACACTAGGAATGGAATAGCCTCATGACAGGAGAGGCACTTTTTGAATCCCAGGGAGCCCAGCATTCTCGTGTAAATAAACAAAAACTGACCCCTCTGAAGGGAAAAATCTTAACCACTATCTAACTATATCTATGAATATTTTTTTTTAAGGGAAAGGAAAAAAAAAGGGGGGGGGTAAACAAATGTTCCTACAACTAAAAACACTAAAAAGGTATCTAATTATATGCTAAGTAACTAATTGCTGAATACTACAGAGAATAGACATAGGTAAACTCTGTCTCAGGCCCAAAGTGTTTAAGAAGGAACAAAGTGGTTCACCCACACAATCCCATATAGCCTTGGTGTGGGGCACAAGGATGTGTGGGGCACATGTATGGGCCACATGGGCAATGTTACCAAAAATCCCCAATCAAAGGCACAGGTGCACCCACAAGAACACTACTCAAAGAAGACAGCACGTTTTCTAATCCTTTAATCATTCTTGTGGTTTTCCTGTTGATAAATTGGACCCTCTCCAATTTATCAACAATCTTCTTGTATTGTGGACACCAATACTGGAGACAGCATTCCAGCAGCAATTACACGTGTGCCATACAGAGGTGAAATAACAGTTCTTCTCCCACTTGAGATCCCCTGTTTATGCATCCAAGTTTTGAATTAGTCCTTTTGGCCACAGCGTTGCACTGGGAGCTCATGATCAGCTGATTATCCACCACAACCCCCCTAATCTTTTTCAGAATCACTGCTTCATGGGATAGAGTTACCTGTCTTGAAATGAGGCTTAAAACTGAGATCCAGACCTCTCATGGTCATTCATGATTAAGGCTAAGATCTTAGAATCATAGAAGATTAGAGTTGGAAGAGACCTCAGGAGGTCATCTAGTCCAATCACCTACTCAAAGCAGGACAAACCCCAACTAAATCATCCCAGCCAGGGCTTTGTCAACCTGGGCCTTAAAAAACTCTAAAAATGGAGATTCCACCACCTCCCTAGTAACCCATTCCAGTGCTTCACCACCCTCTTAGTGAAATAGTGTTTCCTAATATTAATAATGTAATTCCTCATGATGTAACTTAGACCTCCCCCACTGCAACTTGAGACCATTGCTTCTTGTTCTGTCATCTGCCACCACTGAGAACAGTCCAGCTGAATCCTCTTTGGAACCCCCCTTCAGGTAGTTGAAAGCTGCTATCAAATCCCCCCTTTCTTCTCTTCTGCAGACTAAATAAGACCAGTTCCCTCAGCCTCTCCTCAAAAGTCATGTGCCCCGGCCCCCTAATGATTTTTGTTGCCCTCCACTGGACTCTCTCCAATTTGTCCACATCCTTTCTGTAGTGGGGGGCCCGAAACTGGACGTAATACTTCAGATGTGGCCTCACCAGTGCCGAATAGAGGGGAATAATCACATCCCTTGATCTGCTGGCAATGTTCCTACTAATGCAGCCCAATATGCCGTTAGCCTTCTTGGCAACAAGGGCACACTGTTGACTCATATCCAGTTTCTTGTCAACTGTAATCCCCAGGTCCTTTTTTGCAGAACTGATGCTTAGCCAGTCGGTCCCCAGCCTGTAGCGGTGCATGGGATT